>NW_027466076.1:6580000-6772500 GCF_046127955.1 Nelusetta ayraudi
GTGTCAATGCCACAGCAACTGTTGTTTGTGTCGTCGTCGTGCTTCCTCCTCTACTTTCTGTTGGCAACCCAACGTCATCCTTCATCATCCAGGCCAACTTTCAACCCTTTCACACCCACACAAACGACACTGCAACTCCCCTACTGAGGAGGGATCACTGCAGGGCTCACTGCAGACTGCAGGGTTCACTTGGAAACACTGCAAAGATGTTTCTGTGTGGAGTCTGACTTGAAGCTGTTGGGAGTGTGTTGTGTGTCGTCAGTGGGTTGTGTCGCTCCAGCGCCCTCTGCCTGCCGTCCCTCACTTTACGTGCAAAATTTAGCTTTTCAATCAAGGTCATCCGTCATCAAGGTCATCCATCGTTGACCCTCTGCCTCCAGTGAGTGACCTGAGCCAGCAGCACCATTCACAACTGCTGCAGGACTGCTGTTGACGACGTACTAATGGTATGTATATGTTTGTGTGTGAGTGTATGTGTGTGTGTGTGTGTGTGTGTGTGTGTGTGTGTGTGAGTGGTAAGAGGCGACACAAGCAGTTCTCCTGCTGTGATATCGCCTTCATTTCAAAAAGCCACCAGTAGGTGGCGCCCCCTCCCCCGCTGCTCCTCCTGCTTCAAGCCACCTCCGTCCCCCTGCTGACGCCAGAGATCTGCAGGAACAGCAGGGCACACACAGGCAGCAGTCAGCAGCAGCAGCAGCAGCAGCAGCACAACAAAATCCAACAGAACTTTATTGATCCCTAAAGGGGGAAATCTGTGTTTTACAGCAGCGATAGTAACACAAGACGGACCAGTGTCAATGTGTGTGAGCCAATAACAGCAACACCATCAACAATAAAATGTAACAATAAATAAGAAAAGGATAAAAAAACAAATAAATACGATAAGATAAAAACATGTGTGCAACTTAAAGTGCTCTGTGTGTATGTGTGTGTTTGTGTGTTCCGTTAATTGTTGATCTGGGAATTTGGTCCTGGAAATCAGTTCTGATTCAAACTGTACTGGGTTGGTGTTGGTGTTGGTGTTGGAGACAGAACATGTTCCAATAGTGGGATGAAGGAGGTCCAATCCATGCAGAACAGATGAGAGGGACTCAGTGGAGGCTGTGTGCACTCACAGAGATGTTGTTGAAGCCGGCTGCCATGGGGTGGACCTGCACTGGCGGGACAACCACACGGTCCTGCTGGAGGCAACATGATTTACCGTGAGTGACAGACTGTCCGACCAATCAGCTAGGAGGTCCAGCGGACCCGGCCTAGCGGGGCGCAAACTCAACTTGAGTTGAGATGTGGGAACCAATATATTTGTGTAACCCCGTTGACTGAAATCACAAAGACAAATCTTCAAGGTCCAGTGTGCAGTAGTTTTTAAGAGGAAACAGCAACACCAAGTGGTTATAGTTTAGATCGCAGCTGTTCTTTCACTCTTCCCCCCTCTCCTGAGTTTGCACACCCAAACCTGGATAACTGGCCCACCTTCTCCTCCTCCTCCTTCTTCTTCTTCTTCTTCGTTGGTTTATTTGAGGACGCCCCCTAGTGTTCAGCCTAAATACCAAACGCTACACTGTCAGGCAGCTGGATTGTCCACACCAGGCTTCCTTAGAAATGTTCTGGTGCAAGATGGCAGCTGGCTGGGAGCTAGACCAGGCACGGGCAAACTACGGCCCGGGGGCCACATGTGGCCCATTGAGCTTTTTAATATTAACAGTCAGTCAGTCATCAAACAGCCGCATCTCCTCCATGGTTGCAGTGTTTCCAGAGTCATTTCAATAAGGAGCTCAACACCCTTGTGGTTCTGGGTGGTTCTAAGAGCTAAACACCCTGGTGGGGCTTTAAAGCAACATGTCTTCATATCCCATGATAGTCTCTTGATGGATTGATGTGAACTCACCATGGCGTCTGGCTGGTATGTGCTGTTGGTGAAGCCCCCTCTGGCTGCTGGCGGCGGTGCAGCGCTGGATCCTTGCCGCTTCCTCAGATAGAGGACCAGCGCGCCAACCAAGGAGCCAATCAGCAGCAAGACCACGATGACGGAGGCGGCGATGCCTCCACTGTCGTCTGGTTTGCCTGGTTGGCAGAGGGAGGAGCACAGATCCACTGAGTGTCTGGAGCTCACGCAGCTGCTGGAGCTGGAAGACTCACTGGTGTTTGATTCAAAGACTCAAGATTCAAACAACTTCAAGAATTTTCCAAAGGGCAATTCACTTTACAGCCTCAAGTCGCAAGTATAACAAATTTCGGAATTTTAGGACAAATTTCGGAAACGCTCAAGAAAAAAAAAACGTTAATATATAAATAAACATCATTGTAAATCCTTCAGATATCCTAAAACGGCAACAAAGAAAACAAGCTGTCAAGCATTCCAAACTTCTTCCTGTCTCACTCATTTCCTTCTTGAATACCATCCTCTCCTCTCTGAACCTGCTCTACAGCAGTTGTACATGTTGGAGGGTGAAAAGCCATTTGAAAGCTGTGCTTTCTCTCAGACTTTTATCTAATCTGTCGCTGTCTTCCTCTTCCGAGAGTTAGCAGTAAAACCCGTCACTCTTTTTGGTGCTTCAAACCACCTCACGGTCTCCAAACACTTTTTTCTTAGCTGGGCGTGTCGGGGTGAACTGAGTCCAGACACAGTATAAACTGACGGAGCACTCAGTTTGGTTTGGTGTGTTAGTGAAGAGGAGGTTTGGGGCAAAGACCTTCTGTCGTCAGCTGGTCAAACAATGAAAATCAGTGAGACGTCGTACCTGGCATCACGTCTGTGACTTCCTTAGCGCAGTCCACGCCCACCGTGTACTGGATATCGTCCAGGCCGATGAAGCCCGCGGTGCCTCTGATTCCCTCAAACACGATCTGTTGACAGTGAACGCAGCACCAGGTGAAGCTCAGTCCTGATACGAGGTCAGTCAGGGTCGGTCGAAGCAGCTGTGGTGTAAATGATAGATCGGGATGGTACCTGGTACTCCACCGTGGATGTGATGTCGACGCTGTAGCGTCTCCAGGGCTCCTGCAGGTCTGTGATGACCAGCAGCTGGTTGACTTTACCTTCAGACAAGCTCCACACCTTCAGCTTGCAGTCGGCTGCAGCACAGTGAGGACACACAGAGGTCAAATATCACAGCATCGAGTTCCGGTCTAACTAACAAACTGGTGGCAGATGGTTTCCTCACATGAGGACTGTCTGTAGGCCCAGAACCTCAGACAGGTGCCTGTGGTTGGAGGCAGGTGAGGGCTCAGCAGCCAGGCATTGTCAGCCGCCGCTGTCCGGTTGCTGCTCGACAGGAACAGGAAGTGGCCTGCAAGTCAGAGACACATTGGACTGAGTTCCATCCATCCAACCATTCATCTTCTATACCTGAGTGTGGGAGGAAGCTGGAGCAGCAGACACAGGAGAACATGGAGAACATGCAGATAAGCCAGCAGACACAGGAGAACATGGAGTGAAGCCAGCAGACACAGGAGAACATGGAGAACATGCAGAGAAGCCAGCAGACACAGGAGAACATGGAGAACATGCAGATAAGCCAGCAGACACAGGAGAACATGGAGAGAAGCCAACAGACACAGGAGAACATGGAGAACATGGAGAACATGCAGAGAAGCCAGCAGACATGCAAAGGGAGAAGATGCAAACTCCACACAGAAAGGCCCCAGGAGACCCTGGGAATGGAACCCTCAATCTTCTTGCTGTGAGGTGCTCACCACTGCGTTCCTGAGCTCCATAAAGCACAAGATGAGACTGTGAAGACTGAGGAGCACTGACCTCTCTCTGTGCCCAGCGTGTGGTCACTGTGCGGGGTGGAGTAGTGCTTGTCCGCCTCCTGATTGGTCAGCTCCCAGTCCAGTTTGTCCACCTCCACGTTCAGAGTGTTGGACCAGGTGCACATCCCACTCTCCAGAGTGCACACGGCGTCTGAGACAGTGGACAGCAACATCAGGTTGGAATCACTCGGGGTCAGAGGTCATGTGGTTCATCAGGGGTCATATCCTGATGATGGCACTGCAGCAGCCCTCTGCTGTGGCAGCACTGCACTGCCACTGTGCTACCACCAGGTAATGATAATAATAATAATAATAATAATAATAGTGATAATAATAATAATAATAATAATAATAATAATAATAATAATAATAATAATAATAATAATAATAGTGATGATGATGATAATAATAATAATAATAATAATAATAATAATAATAATAACAATAATAATAATAATGATGATAATAATATCTATATTAACACAGCCACAAAAGCAAACAGACAAAGAAAGAGAAACAGCCCAGTGAGCAGTGTTTTCTGACACTGACAGGTGACTGACGCCCACCTCGGTCTGGACACGGGTGTCTGGAAATGAAAATGTCGTCGACGGCAACGAAGCTGTCCTTCCCACCAGCTCCCACCACCTGGAACTCCAGCTGTGCAGCACAAGAACACGGGCAGAGGTTCCACCTGGTGACGCCCTCTGAACATTTGCTGTGCACATTTATTTCTTCAGCTCTCAGCAGAAAGCCCTGAATAAGCAGCGTGGAGGCCCGGGTGTACCTGCCACTCCTCCTGGGTGCTCCTCAGGTTCCCGCTGCCGTGGCGCCACATGTCTCCCTGGCCCAGGCTGTCAGAGAACATCTCCAGCCTCTTGCCACTCCTCAACTTCATGTATAAAGTCAAGGACCCTGCACAAGCAGCAACATGGGCTTACAGGACTGTGCTTGTATTGAGAGACCGCTGCTTCAGTCTGTGTGTGTGTGTGTGGGGGGGGGGTCTCACCTGGATTCATCCCGCCCATGTGATACCAGAAGCTGACGCACTCGGTCTTGGTGCTTCCTGAGCGGAAGGGGGAGACGAGGTATCCGACCTGGCCGGCCGGGAGGACATTTGCTGCGGTGTTGACCATCATGTAGAAGCCTGCACCACCATTAAAGCCATGGTGTCAATGTCCAACTGCAGTCTCACTCCACGCTTTTATACCTTGTGATAAGCTGACTACCAGCAGGTGGCGCCACCCAGTGGTCAAAACCGCATTAGAAAGCTGAACGGGCCACACAGGGCCCCCGGGCCGTAGTTTGCCCATGCTTTCTTTTTTCTTCTTCATGTCCTGGTGTCTTGTATGAATGTGGGTGTGTGCAGGATGCGTGATGTCATCACCTCGCTGGGTCTCCAGCGTGTGGTCGGTCCTGGGTCCGCTGCCGGAGCCGCTGTGTGCGCTGCGGTGCAGCCAGTGGACGTTGCCGTAGCTTTCGTAGCCGCAGTGCTGGCCCTCGAAGGAGCAGAGACTGGGCACCGAGCACGGCCGCTTGGCGAAGGACACGTCGTCGATGGCGATGCGGCCGTCGAAGCCGGAGCGAACGGCTTCAAATATCAGCTAGGACGGAAGAAACAAGGAGGGGAACCTGAGACCTGAGTCCATGAAGCTGCTGAGAAGCTGCTATTCTCCTCCACCTGACTGGGCCAGGACCTACCTGGAAGGTGGTTAACTGCTCCGGCACCGGGCAGTGGGCTTCGTGCCACACGTTGCCGTGTGCTCCGCTGCGGGTCCACAGGAGAAGCTCCACACCGTTCTGGTCCAACACCTTCACATTCAGAGCGCCTGGAGGAAGGAGCAGGTCGGACCAGCGGGGTTTAAAGACCTTCGCGAGACCTTCTCACCTCTCTGAAGAACAGTGGGCGGTGCTTGACAGGGCTCCTCACCTGTGTTGGGCCCGTAGACCTTGTAGTAGAAGGACAGACACGACTGGTCAGGGTCAGGAGACTGAGTGAAGGAGAGGAGGCGCCCTGACTCTCCACGCAGAGACCAAGACCACATGTCCACGGCCAGACTCCTCCCTGGACACACACACACACACACACACACACACACACACACACACACACACACACACACACACACACACACACACACACACACACACACACACACACACACACACAGGGGTTAGAACAGTCATCTGTGTTTCTGCTCTTTGTCGGACCAGAAGGTCCTGTGGAGAAACAAGATTCCTGCACAGGTGTATGACAAATTAGCACCACAATACAAATATGAGGTGGAAAACAGAAGAATCAGAGTATTGGGAGGAGGTCCGTCAATGCATTGGAGGTCCAGCAGGTCAGTAAGACTCGACAAAGTCATCAACTCTGGGGCTGGAAGTGAATGCGAGTCTTTATCTCCATTTAAAAAACATTGTTGCCATTGAGAAGTCCATTCCACTTCACTGCACACATATGTTGTAGATATATTTTGCTGACCGACGCTGATGGTGTGGTCCATCCCCTCCAGCTGCATCCAGTCAAAGTTGTCGCAGGTGTCCTGGTACCACCCACATAGTCCATCCTCAAAGTTACATGAGAGCTCTGGGCAGGTAGACGAACACACAGAGGAATGAGTGAAGCCAGGACAGACTGGACAGACTGGCTAGAGGGACACTGGTCTAGCTGGAGAGTCACCTGTGGGAGAGTGAGGGCGGTAGTCAGCGTGGCAGTCCAGGAAGCGAACCTTCCTCACTTTAATCTTTGCACAGGGACAAAGTTTGATGGCGCGAGCTTCATACACCAGCTGGGACAGCAAGAGCAGAGGCAGAGGAGGGAGCGATGAAGAGCAGTGAGTGAAGAGACAACACACCTGACGCTCACCGTGTCTCACTGGGACTCAGCATCACTTCCTGTATCAACACCTGACATTAGCTACAGCTCCATCTATCCACCACTGGGGGAAACATCTGTCTGTAGAGCTGATGTTTGGTTCCAGCAGTAAGAACCAGCTGGTAGTTGAAGAACTGCCAGCTGGTTGTTGAAGAACTACCAGCTGGTAGTTGAAGAACTGCTGGTTCCTGAGTGGAATCAGCCATGAAGATGCTGTGTGGTCGAGGAGCAGAAGCTTCCAGACTCATCAGTGTTCTCCAGTATGATATCATGGTGATGTCATGGTGATGTCATAGACAGTTGCAGTGTATCCCAGCAGTGATCAGACCATGTGACTGTGTACTGATCTCAGAGGACAAACCTGGAAGCGGTGTTTTCTGGCTCCCACCGCCAAGTCGACCGAGCGCCACGAGTCCGGGTCTCTTCCCGTTTTCCCAGCAAAGGCCCACATCTTTGGCTCCGCCCCCCGCACGCTGTCAATCACCCTGACGGACAGCTCACCTGCGGCGGCGCACAAGGTGTGAGCGAGGAGCGTCGGGAGAGGAGGAGACACGGACTGGCGGGTTGAGACCACTCACCGATGTGGCCCGGGTTGCCAGTTAAGGCGTACTCAAAGCTCAGGGTGCAGGCGGGCCCGCTGGGGCCCAGCAGGGGGGTCCGGGCCTGGGCTTCGGTCAGCAGCTGGCCCGGAGACTTCACCACGTACAGGTACTCCTCTGGAGAAGACAAACAACCACGCACAGGTTTGGTCTCTGAGGGAATGAAGGGATGAAGACGAAGAAGGAGGCTGGAGATGGCAGGTGGGCTCCTCCTACCTGTGCCGGTTGATGTGCTGTTTTTAAACAGGGTCCAACTTTGACTGCCCACGCTGGTGTCGGTCCAGCCTGAGCTGCCCTCAGCCGAGGAGAAGTCCCCTGCAGACGGTCAGTCAGACATCACACTCAGGTCAACATGTTGAAACACATCAAGACGCCACAGGACTTCCAATCACAGCCACTGGCAAACACTTGCACATTGTGTACATGTTAGTTATACTACTCTTACTTTGTTACTGTTTAAAACATCGTTTTTAGACTTCTGCTCATTTGATATTTCTTCTTCACATTTCACTACTTTGTTTATATTTTTAATTTCTCTTTGCGCAGACCAACTCCAGGACCTGAGTCCCAACGACGTGCTGTTGCAAAATGCTTCTTCGTGAGCCTCCTCTCACACTGAATTCACTCTTTCTTCACTCACCACACTTGGCTTCATCCTGTCCATCGTCGCAGTCTGGAGTAAAATCACACATCTTGTGTGGTTGGGTGCAGGGATCGGCCGGAGGGTCAGGAAAGCTCGAAACAAAGCTGTCATTCACTGCACAAAGAGAGTCATCACTCACTCTGACATCTTCTGATATGGAACATCAGAACTGTTCTCGGACCTGATGTGAGGCAAAGTCTCACCGGGTGACACTCGACACTCTGGAGAGAGCACGATGCTGTCCACTGCCACGCCTCCGTACTCCGAGTCCCTGATCGCTGCCATGAAGACAATCTGGTGCCACAGCAAAGTGTTGAAGGCGTCAGTTGGTGGAAACATTGTAATCACTTAAATGTGCACAGATTTGTCTTCTATTTCTTGTCATTTCCTGTCCAGTAACAACGCACTGGGTTTCCACTGGGTGGCTGCCGGGCCAAGGATCCAGTGTGTTCATTCTGAACCCATCAATGACTCAAAGAGAGGAGTGTGTGCTTGATGTTCAGCATGTTGATGGATGAGTCAGTGAGTCAGTCAGTGAGTCAGTCAGGAGGTGAGGAGGACTGGAGGAGCGGCGCTCACCTGGAACACGGAGCTGCTGACCAGCTCCACCTCCGCCTTCACCCACACGTCTCCCAGAGCTCCGCCCCTCTCCCACACCGGGGAGATCTTGTCATTGGCCAGCAGCACAGTGAGGCCGCCGGAGCGCGGGCCAAACTGGTGGGTGTACATCACCATCTGGAGGGACGCACACAGAAGAGCGGCTGAGTGAGTCCCGCCTCCTCCAGACTGAGTCCCGCCTCCTCTCATCATGCAGCTTCTACTCAGGTGCCACTTACAGCATATACAGCTGCTACCCAGAAAACTAGAATATCCTGAAGAGGTTGCTGTATTTCTGCACTTCAACGTAAAAGGTGAATGTGACATATTATATAAAGGAATAATATGCAAATCAATATATTTCAAGTTTTTATTTCTATGGATTTTGCTGATCAGGTCTTGCAGCTTAAAAAAAAACTTGAGTTTGTGGCTTTGTGGTTTTAATAAGCTGAAAATCTTAATGAGCAAAGTTACAACAAGGAACTGCTTGAGATGTCAATTTGCGTGGAATGGCTCAATAAAATGTGTTGCTTTCATCTTTTATGTTAAACTGCCAAAATAAAACAACTTTTACTGGATATTCTAATTTTTTTGGGGTAGTACCTGGATACAGAAATTCCATGTGTCGTCATGTGTTGGGTGAACATTGCGTCCACCTGTTCAGCCAGGTGTTCTTTATTCTATTATTATTATTATAACTCGCCTTCCCAGAAGAAATTACTCTTCTTGGTTTTGGATTTTGTCTAAAAAAAGTGTGACTTGTATATGTTTTTTTTCTTCTTCACGATGCACTTTTTGACTCCAGAGCGACTGATGGTCAGAATCATACACCAGTGATGTCAATGTAATGAAAGAAGACAGGAATATTTTATTCCCTTTATTTCTTATTCAGTCGATGCAAAAGTGAAGATTTGACCAAAATAAAGTCCAGGCTCACCTTACAAGGGTGTGTGCTGTTGGTGGGCTCCAGTCGGGGGCTCTGGAAAGTGGCCCAGTCCTGTGTGAGACCACCCTCCGGCAAAGTGACATACAGGAAGTGACCTGAAATAACCCCAAGAGGTTCTTTATTGTCGCCACTGTGAGCGGAACGGCGGTGAAAACCAACCAACAGACAAGCAGGCAAACATCCACGGTGCTGTCCAACCTGCTGCGGTGTTGCTGGAGTGATCCCTGCCGGGTCCCACCAGAGGCTCCATGCTGGAGGAGATGTTGGTCTGACTGGTCCTGAACCACTTGAGTGGGGACAGAGAGCTGAGGTCCCAGTCGCATAGGCCGTCCTCGAAGTCACAGAGCCGGAACTCTTCTGCACACACGAGCACCACGGTGAAGATACACTGTAGCATCCACACTGTAGCATTCACACAGTAGCATCCACACTGTAGCATCCACACAGTAGCATCCACACTGTAGCATCCACACTGTAGCATCCACACTGTAGCATCCACACTGTAGCATCCACACAGTAGCATTGGAATGATCTGTTCTCCTGTTAAAAGGTCTACTGTGGAAAGTTTGGCCTGATTCATAATTTTAATATTGGTAAAAACTTAATGTACTACCCATAGAAATATTAATAATAGTGTTTACTGGCAGCACAATAGAAGTCATGTGGTTTTCCTCCCCTTAGAAGCAGCTCACTGGCAAGTTCAGGAGAAGGGTGAGCCACAGATTGCTGCAATCTAAAATGTAACCACTTGATGTCGCTGTCATCTTCTCAAAATCTCCAAACATGACAGACTGGACCTTCCTGGACTGGACCTTCCAGACTTTACAAACTGTTTCTACACCGCGGAGGCAGAGGGGGGGCACTCTGCCGCCACTCTGCCGCCACTGCGCCGACGTCTCACCGCAGCTCTGCTCGTCCGTCTTGTCGCCGCAGTCGTCGGTGCCGTCGCAGACCTTGCGCAGGTCCACGCAGCCCTCGCGGTCGCACTCCATGGTGCCGGCGGGACACTCGGCTCCAGGGACCTGGACTGATGATGCAACGACAGAGGACACACAGCTCGTCACGGCTTGACCCGTCCAGCCTGCAGGGGAGTCTAACCTGCGTGTGGGGGGGAACTAACGCGGCAGAGCGCAGTCCAGGAACTCCAGGTGGTCCAGCGCCACGTCGCCCCTCTGGCCCTGGGAGCGCTGCGAGTGGAGGTGGAGCCTGAAGCCGCCGGGAATGCGGCCCAGGAAGATGGTGTCTTCCCTCCAGCCTCGCACGCTGGTGGCCTCGGGCCGCCACACCACCGCCTCCTGGGAGTCCTGCTGCACCACCGAGGCCCATAATGGCGAGGAGCCCAGACCCTTGGAGGCTGCAGTCACACCACAGGCACACCACAGGCACACCACAGGCACACAACAAGCACGCAACAGTGTGTGATGAGTGAAAGTAGCAAAGCCCTTCTTGGATTGTGGCACTCGTGACATTTGATGGACGCGTTGGGGAGGAAAAGCAGCTGAGATGCCTGATAGCACTGTTTTCAGCAGAAGCAGTCACTGTGTCTCACTGAGAGTTTATTACATCAGCATCACTTCCTGTATCAACACCTAGCATTAGCTACATCTCTATCTATCCACCACTGGGGGAAACATCTGTTTGCAGAGCTGATGTTTGGTTCCAGCAGTAAGAACCAGCTGGTAGTTGAAGAACTGCCAGCTGGTTGTTGAAGAACTACCAGCTGGTAGTTGAAGAACTGCTGGTTCCTGAGTGGAATCAGCCATGAAGATGCTGTGTGGTCGAGGAGCAGAAGCTTCCAGACTCATCAGTGTTCTCCAGTATGATGTCATCGTGATGTCACGGTGATGTTTCAGCACAAGCAGTCGGTCTACAAGCAGCAACAAGCTTTTCACCTGAGTCCCACAGGAAGTATCGCAGACGGAGGCGGCAGGTGGCTGAGGTCTCGGCGATCTGCGGAGACACGAGGACGGCGGTGTGGGGAGACTCGGACGCCACTGCTTTCACTCCCATGAACCAACCTGAGCGACAGGAAACAGTAGTGCAGTACTTTAATATGGGTTGTGTATCAACAATCATCATGCACACAGGACAGCATCATTGTTGGAGTGAGCAGCTGAAGATCCAGCAGGCAGCTGGTGAAGGTCCTGCCACTGTCACTCTTCTGGTCACGACTGCCATCATCCACTGCGGCACTGCACTGCACTGCACACAACACACTGACTGCCGAGTGAAAGAGAGGTTCTTGTGGTTCTTTGCTATCTCCAGGCTGCTCTGGATCTCCATGCTCTCCAGTCTGGATCAGGTCTTGGTCTTGGTAGGACTACAGGGCCGTGTGAGAGCGTACCCGAGGCCGTCCCGGTGGTGTAGTCTGAGGAGGGTCCGCTGCTGGCCGGCGTCGGCCCCCTCTGCCG
Source organism: Nelusetta ayraudi (assembly GCF_046127955.1). Lineage (NCBI taxonomy): Eukaryota > Metazoa > Chordata > Actinopteri > Tetraodontiformes > Monacanthidae > Nelusetta > Nelusetta ayraudi. The sequence goes on from NW_027466076.1 coordinate 6,591,828, forward strand.
TCTCTCCCAGCTGTACTCGGCTGCGTTGAGGGACTGCTCGGTCCAGCCGCACTGGGCCTCGTGCTCAAAGTCGCACTGGAAGTCTCTCCCTCTGTAACCTGGCAACACAGAAGAGAAGGAACCACGTGAAGGTTCTCAGTCATCCAGGTCTTCTTCACGGAGAAGGTTCAGTGAGGTTCGGGCAACTGCACTGGTTCTGGTTCGGGCTCTGATGCTGTTGAAGACAGTTCTTCTTCTGCTGCTCCACCTTTCACTAAGTGGGTTCTACCAGTGCTGGAACTCAGCCCTTTGTGATGTCACAGAGGCGAGACTGATGAATCCTACAAATGAGTGCCAACATCTCCCCGCCTGCTCTTTGCTTTGTCTCGTTTCTGCGTCACATTTAAGGTTGAGATTGTTTGCGGGAGGCTGCAAACAGAGGGTTAAGTATGTCAGGGGGGTTTTGGCTAGTAAATCATGCGCGACTCTTCCACTGGAACCAAATATGAAAAATAACGACGTGGGAAAAGATTGCAAGACTGAGCACAGCTTCATCAAAGTTGAGTATTTGAATTTGCTGTATATGTAAAAAAATATTTCAAACTTACCGCAGTCCAGCTCATCCTCACACTCAGGGCAGTCGCACACAAAGTCGCAGTTAAACTCGGGACTCACACATTGGTCGGCCCAACCAGCAGCCACTGTGCAAGAAGATCATAGAGTCACCGTGACGTCGTGAGCAGGAGCTTCGGAAAGGTTTTTATTTTTAATGACATCTGGTCTTCAAGCACCGGCTGTTCACCAAGTCCTGCATCTATTACGGACCGCTTGTTGTTGTAAATGCTGAGTTTTGAACAAAGACACAGTTCTGATGAAAAGAAATGAATAAACAAAGAGATAAATAAATAAAGTGCTGCAGCCACAACAGTCAGACTTTGAGATTGTTGAGATTCCAAGGCAGCGCTGCCACCTTATCTCACGTTTGCACTGATTGCCAAAAATGATTCCTAGGCCGACTAACATATCGTCTGTAATTCCGTCCATAAAGGACGACCTGAAGCAGCAAACTGTGAGCGTCAGGACTTCCACTGGTGGTCTGACTTAGAGTCCAGCTGCACGCTTCCCTTATCAGCATTTATGGTCCAGTCGCTATCAGTTTGAACTCAGAGACTGGACGAAGTCACAAGTGCCAAGTGTTCATCCAAAGGTCTCCCACCAAGACGGCAGGCAGTCAGTCAGCCAGCCAGCCAGTCAGTCAGTCAGCCAGCCAGCCAGTCAGTCAGGCAGCCAGCCGGCCAGCCAGCTGCTGGCACTGAGAGTCTATCAGCACATTGACGCTGGACAAGAGGCCCTCACCATCAGGCCACGCTGCAGTGGCGTGACGCACCAGTGCAGGTGCCAGTGAGGGCCTCCCATCCAGCTTCTGTGTAACCTGGAGTACAATGACAATAAAGTCCATTCTATTCTATTCTACTTGTGAGCGAGTTATTGTTCCTACTGAGGTGGAATTAAACCAAAGCTCAGTCATTTGGAATTTTTACTGGTTGTACATTGTTTTTTTTTTTTTTTTAACTCTTTCAAAACAAAACATTTATAAAACAATTAGAATTAAAAAGTTGGGGTTTTTTTTACAAACAGGTTAATTATGAACAACTGCCAACTCAGAATGATCCATAAATGATGCAGAACAACGTCTGATCTTAATCTGATTTGTTTTACTGTTTGCTCGTGTGACAAAAAGCAAAGTGAATCCAGAAAGGAGAAAAACTCCTGCAGAATTTCTGACATTGGAATAAAAGAAGTGAAAAACCTTTGACTGAAATTTCATTTTAGACTTTCAAACACAAGTTACCCGATTGATGCCTCTGCCACCAACAGCTGCAGCGACTCTACGGTAATGAGTCATTAAACTCAACAATTTCATAATCAAGCTTGGAGTGTCTACCATCTACATCCAGGTTTATCTACACACACACACACACACACACACACATGCAGGTTCTTACCAAAGTGCAGTGCCAGCAGCAGTGTGAGTGCTGATCTCCCCCACACCAACATCTTGCTGCTCCTCAACAGCCCAACTGAAGGACCTGCGATCATCGACTCTGGTCTCCTCTTCCATTTCTAAGACACACCAGGCGGACTTTACATTCTCCCAGCATGCACCTGCTGCCAAGCGCTCGTAAAGCCACGCGTGCACAACACGCTCGTTGCACAACAGACTGCAGAGCAATTAAAACCTGCAACACGTTGGTTGTTGGAAGGTCTTGTCGTGTCACTGTAAACTTTGCATAATGGCTCCAAAGTATTAAAAATCAAACATACACGATAAGTCTGGAGCTAACGTTAACATGTTGGTGTGTGAATTAGACACATTACGGTCTTTGGGAGGCTATTCTCAATATAGAAGCAGTGACATCTTCGTTGGTCGGCGTCGCAGCCGCGCTGATGATCAGTACAGTAGTGTGACAAGAAGACTTTACTTTGAAAGCAGTCAGAGCAACAGATCCTTTAATGAACACTTCAGGTTGATTCCAGTCCACTCCAGCGTTGTGCAGACAGCTGTTCACGCCATCACCATGTTTACAACCTCACAGAAAATGCATTTTTTTTTTTTTATCTGGATGTTCCGAACACTTTAGACTCATCTTGCTGGGTCTAAAGAATTCAGCGACCCTCGAGCTCGCACTGTCAATGTGTTCCAAAGCTTTCTGGGACACTGTAATCTGGACACATCCCCAGACGCACATCCGTTTAGCCTGATTGACCCCACATGCAACCAAGGTAACAGCATTCGTCAGCAGTTTGGAGTGGACGGACAGGAAATTGCAGATGATCCGAAGGCAGATAAGCAACAATAAAGAGTTCAGCAGTTGTTCTGTTCTCCACCATAGAGGGCAGCGCTGAGCAAACACATCATTAAAAGAAACAACACCACTAAACTTCCATAGTCTCTTCACCAACGCAGCTTAATGTCCGGAAGTTCAATAAAGGAACTTTGCACTTAAAGACTCAGCAGGTCTCCAGACATGATTTCACCAGTAATTCATTAATAACTTGACAGGATATGGCATTGATAGGACAAAACATAAAAGATGTGTTTGGCATTAACAAGGGAAGACCAGATGATGATAATGGCCAGTCACTGATTTCCTGCAAGAACACGTCGGTCACTCCAGGTTCTCCAACAAACTTCAGGCGACTCTGAACTGAGAGTAAACCTTCAGGGTGAGACAGAACGGATGGGTGACGGAGCTTCCTGGCAACAGTGACAGTCACTGCGTTTTGCTTTGGGGTCACAACTGCAGCGTCAATTTGAGTCCATGAAGAGCGAGCGACAGAAGAGTTCCAACAGGTGGCTTCTGGGAACGCGACTCAATATCCTTCGTTGTCCCAGGTCACCTGGTGGTCTGGATAGCGGACCTTCAGCTTCTCAGTGGTGACTGCGTGGTTGGCACGTCCAAACCCCTGGAGAGCAGAGCAGAGCAGAGGTTGGGGCTCCTGCATCAGCAACACTGAACTCTCAGCCTGACGTTTGACTCACCATGGAGTATCCATACACGTGGATCTTCTTCTCCTGGGCGTCATGCTTGATCCTGCCTCCTCCGATACACTCACAGTCCAGGTCTCCGCTGCTCTCCAGCTCCTCAGAAACCTTGTCGTAGATGTCGGCTAGGAGGGAAAACGCAGTTCAGCAAAAGCCATCATTTTAATCATGAAATAAAAAATAAAAATAATCTTATTAAAATGAACAATTGTGCATTCACCTATAAATTTAATAGTATGCCTAATAATGTAATTTAGTATTCTTAACAAACGCATATCATTGAAAAAACTACAAAAAGAGAGAGCGAGCGATGCAATTTTTTTCCCCAAATACAATTTGTCAGTTGCTAACAGCAGCTGCCTGTCAATCAAAAACCGTGCTGGTTCTATGTGCCAGACTGCACTGATACTTGCAGCCTTACCTGCAGCGCAGCATTTAGTCGTACACCAGCAAAATGTGTCAAATTAACCATGCACTGTAGAATAAACATTGATGTGCACTCAGTGCACAGGCAAGATGAGTTGTTAAACACGTCAGCTGATAAAGGCAACACAATGACCTGTTGGAGACTGAAGTCCAATGAATGTGATAGAACTTCATATGAGCCCAGGGTCAACTCAACAACCCCAGAACCAGACTGAACTATCACCTAAACACTGTGAGCCTTGACTGCAGCAGCGCACTGGTGAGGCTGTATCAGCCGTCATGCCAGCAGAGTCAAACTCAAACACACAGTGGAGTGTGATGGGAAATTCCCATTAGTCCGACAAATTGTGCATTAGCCAACAACAAAATCTTCCTCCAGATACAACAGTGAACCTTTTTATATGGAGCCAAACAAGCTGAACATGGGACAAAACAAGGATTCAAACTGTACGATACACTGTACAATAACTTCATAGTGTATATAGCATACGCGCAAAATCAAATTTCAAATTAAAATAAATAAAATGTCAATTAAAATCGCATGGCTCTTATTTAGTTTTATTTACAACACTAACCTTTGTCCATGGGTCAATAACTAATAACATCAGCAATAAAACAACAATAACCCAATTAAAGTCATGATAATAATATCCTTCAATGAACGTCCTGTCCTGATTGATGCGCTGAAATACTAGCAGCATTCTGGGAGTTGTAGTATTAATGGCTGCACGTGCAGCATAGTAGCGGCGAGCCAGCAGCTCTAGCAGTGAATTTGTATTGGCCTCGCGGGCCAAATATAATGACAGTGCGGGCCAAACTGGGCCAGAGTTTGACACCTATGTTTCAGCGCAGAACATGAATAAGTGTCATGTAGCCATGTTAGCTCGTTAGCTGTGGTGTGGACTGACCGTGGTACTCCGCCCAGCCGTAGCCTCGCACTATGTCCACCTCCGAGTCGTCGCCCTGCTCTCTGCTGTGCACTCGGATCAGGACGTACTTGAACACGCCGCTCGGATCGATGTCAGCCTGCTCGATGTTGGCCATGAGAGCCGCAGCTTTAGTCTGTGTGCACATCTTATAGAAGCCGCTCCGCTTCGAGCTAGCACACAGGCTAAGAGCTAGCACAGGGCTTTGAACGTCTCCGCGGTCTCCGCTCCGAGCTGCGCATAAAACCGAATTGCAACGGCTTTAATTACGAATTCTTAATTTGCAAACTGGACAGCAAGACGTATTCACTTCCTACCGACACGCAGGGCACGCTACAAGTGACGTCACACGCTTTTTTTTTCCGACCGAAAAGCTAGTGAAACTCATTTCCAGCCAAGGCCTTCAAAATAAAAGCTACATTACAGTCGAATTTCGCTTCCTAATATTTCCATTCATACCTACAAAAACATTCTGGTATTTGTAGTATACAGTTCAAACATTTATTTTACACAAGTTAAACCATGTACCGTAGCTGATTATTTAATGACACCGTTATTCTCAAACAAACTATTCACTAGTTACTGCAATGTTCAACCAGCTTTGTGGATAAAAATGTATTATATCACGAAAACAATCACAAAAATGCTATATTGTGTAGAAAAGTGAAAATGAAGGAAGAAACATCATGAAAATTTTTTAATCAAGGTAAAATTCTGGGGTAAGGAATCCATAATGTTTATTTCTTTCAGATTCAGATTCAGATTCCTTTTTATTGCCATTTGTGCAAATGCAAATGAACACATGGGAATTTGTATTGGAAGTCCCAGTGTTCTTTGGCACAGCTGAACAACAGAAGCAGCCTTTCCATTAAATTGATGACAAAACTGTGACCCTTTGGAATATGTTTTAATTCTTAAAAACACAAAACTAGACATCTGCATATTTACAAAGTAATTTTCATATATATGTTTTTAAAAAGCAATCTCTGTAGACTGCTTCACTTCTTGTTACATTGCTTTGAGCAGTCAGCTTTTCTACAGACAAACAAACTAGCTGAGATTTGGAGTTGTATTCACTGTTTCACTGCCCTGATGACACTTTCCACTGGTTTGAAGTCTTCAAAAATAACTTCTTTGAATTCAACAACAGATTCATTTAGTCCTTGTGTCGCCAGTAAAGCACCAATGATAAAGTGTGAATGGTGCACACAGCCTCACACACAGTGCAATAAATGACGACAGTGCTCTTGCAGTAGCTGCCTGACTACCGAGTGTTTGGACTTAGTATCTTGGCACCATCAAATACAATATTAACATCCCATTGGCTCAAGCACACCATCATACTGCCATTTTGTTTTGTTTTGTTGTTGTTGTTTTTGTAAGAAATGCCAAGTCATGATGAAACAAACACGTTAGCCCTCTGTATATACTGTATAGAGATATAAATAGTTCCAGGTTCAGACACTTGTGTTCAACTGGTCCGTGACAAAGAACAATTCAACAAGAATCAAAACTCTATAAAAATACAACTACTTCTTGTCAAAAACTAAAAAAAAATGGAATTAGCTGAACAATAATTAATTACTGAACAATCCAAAAATAGATAATTTTTTTTCAGGATGGTCTGGTGGACTTTGACTGCAGCCTCTAGATGACGCTTTCACTTCCTGCCTTCCTGCCATCACGGAAGTGCAGGAAGATGAAGAGCAGGCTGGCGGCCAGCAGGAGGAGCAGCAGAGCGATGAGGGTTCCCCACACGGCCGGGCTCAGGCTCTTCCTCAGCTCGCCTCGCTCCGCCGGCAGCAGGTTGCTCAGGGTCAGCATGTATCCCAGGGACCACCCCACTGAGGCGCCGCCCGCCTGCAGCATCACAGAGGAACCGTTGCAACAAGTGGGCGATTGTGCCGTCAGAATGCGACGGCGACGAGCTGCTCACCTTCCTCTGGAAGAAGATGTGTGGGAAGGTCTCGTCGTCGAAGCCGTATCCTCCCAACATGAGGGTTTTGACGAGCACGGAGGAGGCGCAGTAGTCCTGCAGGCGAGACTCTTCATCAGGGGCCACGGCCAGCAGCTGCAGTTACACACGGACACAGGAGAGCCTGCAGTGGTTCAGTGGAATGAGGCTAACTGGGATCAATAAAGTATCAAGTATAAAGTAACAGTCAGTCAGTCATCAAACAGCTGCATCTCCTCCATGGTTGCAGTGTTTCCAGAGTCATTTCAATAAAGAGCTCAACACCCCGGTGGTTCCTGGTGGTTCTGGGTGGTTCTTGGTGGTTCTGGGTGGTTCTAAGAGCTGAACACCCTGGTGGTTCTGGGTGGTTCTAAGAGCTAAACACCCTGGTGGGGCTTCAAAGACACTGACTGGGTTGCAACTTTGCTTTGCTTCATTTTCCATTGACATTACAGCAACATGTTTCCTCCATGATATCTCAGGATAGATTGTTTCCTCCTATGAGGTGGCTCACCAGAACACTCCATCCATCTGCTGCTGCTACACTACATCCCTCTGGCACACTGTACAACCCACTGTGGCCCACCAGTCATAAAGAGCTCAAATACATTTAAACAGCTTTTATACATTCAGCAGACTTCAGTCACAGATGAGTGAGTAAAACATGACAGCAGGACTTGATGTGCATTACTAGACAGTGGATGGCTGTGTGTTAAATCTCTGAGTCCTGTGTATTCCAGACGACTCGCAGGTGTACAGAAATGAAGCAGCGTGAGAGAGGGAAGCCATGGCTACCTGACTGTACGTCATGGTGCACAGAGTTCTGGTCGCCTGCTCCAGCAGTGCAGGGGTGTTGATGGTGACACCGCTGACCCGCTCCAGGAAGGAGTGAATGAAGAAGAAGGCGGAGAAGGCCTGACACCACACAGAGACAAGCAGAGGTTAACAGAGTCAACCAGCCGGCGGCGAGCGGCGGCGTCACCGCTTCCTGTTGACAAAAATGTGCTAGGCCTTTTTGATTCTAGGAGTGTTTGGACTTTGTCATTCACACACTCTCAACACCGTGCAATATCCAGGAAGCCTGGAATTAAAGGTCCAGTGTGTAACATTCGGAGAGTTTGGAGAGGGTTCATCTGCAACAACTGCAGTTACCATGAAGCTGCCGCTGACGTTTGGCTGGAAGGCGTCGTCGAAGGAGCAGCGGGAGAAGCGGCAGCTGTGGAAGGAGAAGATGGCTGACATGTTGCCCAGGCACTGCTGGTAGCGGCCGCTGCCTCGCACCGTCACCGAGGCCTGCGGCTCGTAGCGCTCGGGCCGGTACTGCTCCGTGCACGGCGAGGCGAACAGGCTGCTCAGCCTAAGAGTGGTGCTGTGGTCGGCTGGATAGCAAGGGTGAGTGACCCCCCCGGAGTGGTTCTGAGACTGACACACACACACACACACAGGGAGACATTCCACTGCACACTTGGAAGAACATCATCCACCTCAATGGAGACAAAACTACAACTGGGACAAAGTCTCGCTCCAATGTTGATATTATTGGAGAGAAAAAAAATCTCCCTCCAGATAGAAGAGTGAACCTTTTTATATGGAGCCACACAACCTGAATATGGAACTACGGAACAGAGCAAAGCTTCACACCAGACAATCAATACCTTACTGATGCAAATATAAGAAGACTGCGGGCCACAGTTTGCTGTACCTTGACGAGGTGGGCCAGCAGTTTCTTCAGGGCCTGGTCCCGGCCGTAGCACAGGAAGCTGTGGGTGTACAGGGAGTAGTCGTGGCCGTAGAGACGCAGCTTCATCAAGTCGTGTTTGTCCTCCACCTTCTGCTGAGTGGCGAAGGTGATCTGGGTGGAGGCCCCGCCGAAGTCCAGCGCTCCCACCGTGGCTTTGCCAGGCCTCAGCCACTGGCCCACAAAGCCGTACTGCCGGAGGAGCACAAGGAACCACCGGAACACCATCATCACGGGTTACTGTACTTCCATAAGTCATGTTGACTGCAGCTGTTCCTCACAATAGGTTTAAAATAAAGTCATGAAGTGAGAGCAAACTCCTCATCCCAACCTGAAGACCAGTTCAGAAATTGCAAGAATTTGCATTTGGCACTGCTGGATCTACAGGTTTCAGTAGAGCTTCATCATGCAAAAAGAAGAACACGACATGCTGACATGTAACTGACTCATTCCATATTTGTGTTAACAAGCTGTTGGACATTCCAGCCACGAAAGCAGTGGTCCCTAACCACCGGGCCACGGACCAGTGCCGGTCCGTGGCTCATTTGGTACCGTTTCATTCATTATCTGAGTGAACAATTTTATTTTGAAAAATGACCGGATTCTCTCCGTTACGTCCATCTAACGCTCAACTCTTGGCGCATGTCAAGGCTCTTGTCTCGGTCATCTGATACGTTACCGCGAGAATAGACCCACAAGCTAGCAAGCTAGCGAGCAACATGACTGTCGATCGCGCGTTCATGCCGGTCCGTGAAAATATTGTCTCACATTAAACCGGGCCGTGGTGCTAAAAGGGTTCGGGACCACTGCACTAAATCGTCTGCTGAGTGTACCTGCACTGAAATGGCCACTAGGTGTCAGAAGTCACCGTTTTAAAGGAGCTACACGGACCCCAGCTTGCATCATGCGGGTGGGTTGTTGGAGCGGTGCTGATGAGAAGCCTCCTGCACCTTCATGTCTGGACTGAGGTGCTGCAGGGAACCATGGGTGAGGTCTCAGCACAGAGCAGTGGGCTTGTTGGACCGAGGAAACAATGTAGGGATCAGGACTGACTGTCTGTTGTCTTTCTAGTCAGTGGTGGAGAGCGTGGATGCTGCACCAGATGATGATGATGGAGGCAGCCAGTTCAGTTCCAGAGCCTCACTGTTACAGGCTGCTGGCAGCCACTCTGCTTTGTGCGTGGGATTACGACAAGCCACCATCGTACAGAGTCACCCTACATCCAGTCACACATAAATATTCACGTCATATATCAATGACGACTTTGGCATCAAACAACATGTTTCTCCTCATCTGATGACTGCTTGCTGACTTCCCTTGGCAGCAAACGGACCTGCTGTTCTGGAGCTGCTCACAAGAAAACTCTGGATATAGAATTTTCTTGCCAGCAGCTCGTCTGAAACGACTCCCCTTGTTTCAGCCGCCGTGAACATGATTCCGCATATTAAACTGTTTTTGATGAATGATCTCCTGACTCTCTGCTTGATGTCCCAGGCAGAAGGAGGCACCTTGATGAAGTTCTCCAGGAGGTAGTTGACCGTCACCCAGCCGTACGCTCCTTCCTCTTGGCCACTGAGAATCGTGGCTCCTCTGTAGTTGAAAGGGTAGGACTGGATTTTTTGTCCCACTTCCTGCAGGATCTGAGATGATGTCTCTGGGCTGGAGATCCTGGATGGAGGAAAGAAGACAAAGCCAAGAAGACGGTCCCATTCCATATTGCGTCAGTTGTCTTTCCAAAGTGCTCATTCTAATGACCTCAACTGTTCTCTGTCAGTGATGGAAGGTTGAGTTACAGCACCACTGCACACACTGAGTGACTCACTGCAGCAGCCTCATGCCGGCGGTGGCTCCCAGGTACACAGGTGTGAGCAGGTGTCTCTCCCTGGGAACGGCCTTCAGCGCCTGGTCCAGACACGCCTCCAGGCTGCGTCCTGCTGCTCCTGCCTGGCCTGCGTAGCTGGAGATGCCTCCCCCTGGGTGATGGGTGAACACTGACATGTACAGTCTCGCCCGCATCATTCTAGAGGAAGACGCACGCCAACACAATAACTCACACCCACACTAAAGGTCAAGATGCACGTTCTCTCTTGCTCCGGACTACTAGAGTACCAGAGTACCAGAGTAGAGTACCAGAGTACTACAGTACTACAGTACTAGAGTACCAGAGTACCAGGAATCCTCCACCTTCTTTCTGGAGACTCCTGGAAGCTCACTCCTCCTCCTGGCTCCCTCTCATTGCAGTGGCTGACCTTGACTCATCTCTGCTCCAGGGTCTCCAGACCTCCACCTCTCCCTGCTCTCATCCCAACGTCTCCTGCCAACTATCATCGTCCACAGAGATTCCAGTCCCACCTCATCAGGCAGCCTGTCCATCACCATCCATCATCCACCCCCACCCCCCCTCCAGCTCCACCTCCAGCTCCTGTCACACTCATAGCAAACTTCACCACTGTCTTACACCTCTCATATACATCCACACACACAACTCATGACCACACACATGCATAAATAAGACAGCTAATCAATATAAATTCAGCAAAGGTGAAACAGGAACTTTATTTTGGTGGGACGAGTGGATAAATACCTTTGACTTGACATTCGCTGTGCTGAGCGACCACACCTGTGCCATTCTCTTTGCCTGCTGGCCACTTGTATATGTACAGAGCTGTGTGTGAGGACCCAGCATCCAACACAATCCCATACTGCAGGGGAAGAGTGGAAATGAACAAATGAATGAGTGAAGAGAAGAGGGACAATAAAGTCAAGACGTGCTGAGATGAGACAACTGGGTTTGTCTACAGACAAACATGCAGGATTCTGATACTCGTGTTATGTTTCAGTGACCGTGAATGTATCTTTAATCAGCCAGTTAGTGTACATTTATATTTTAAGAAGTGAGAAAAGTAAACTTGGATGATGTTTGGACAGAAATATATGGAATGTGTAGAATGGTTTGCACCAATTACATATATTAGCATATTATTCATATTATTCTTTCAGTTCTCTTGATAGTGTCTGGAAGTCTAATCTATTCTGAGCCCCACCTTATACTTTCACATACAGTATATGTACTCTTTAACGATATCCAACCATTGGCACAGTAAGCAACCCTGAAGTGGTGCTGACGTCATGCGGAGGCTCACCCCCAACCGTTTCCCTCGTCTTCACACAAAGGAAGAAACAAACACACACGTGAGTGTGAGTGAGCGGTTGATGATGCAACGCACCACAAGTCAGTTCAGGCAACATATCAAAACATTGGCATCATAAATAAACACTTGGATTGTGAGACAAGGCGTGTGTGTGTTCCACATTGTGCAGGTCACCAGGCAACTGTGTTCCAGGACCGGCGCTGACACTGCTGCGCACTCACACAGGCCAACTGCATGTTACACTGGCACGCCGTGAAAGTGAGAAGGCATGTGAAAGGGAAGCCCCCCTACACCAACACACACACACACACACACACACACACACACACACACACACACACACACACACACACACACACACACACACACACACACACACACACACACACACACATAAATCCAGGCAGAAATAGATGGCGCTGCTGGTGTCCCTCCACTGCTCTCAGCACTGAATCAGCAGCAGCAGCATTCCGTCAAACTGCTTCAGCTTTCATCACATGGTATTTTTACGTGATGAACCATGAAAACTGCAGCACTGTCTCACCGTCTGCAAGCTGTAAACAAACCCATCCTACACCCTGACTGGCTGACAACTCGTTTGAAAAAACACTTTGATTTCAGTGGCAGTTAGAAGCTATTACAGTGCATGCCACACGGCCGCGGATGAAAGAGGGTTCCAGTGACCGTACATTGAAGCTCAGCATCAGCAGGTGAGAGACCTGTGACATTTAGCATCAACAGGGAGATGAAACAGAATTATTGAAGCTCTCTGAACTCAGACATTGTGTTTGAATTTCAGACTGACAGCGTCAGTGTACAGACAGACTGACAGTGTCAGTGTACAGACAGACTGACAGGCAGGCAGGCAGGCAGGCAGACAGACAGGCAGGGAGGCAGACAGACAGACAGACAGTGTCTGGTCTGAAACTCCCGGGTTACAGAAGTCAAGGTTAGACGTGACAGAAGACAGCAGGACTTGATGATGGGACCGGAGAAGAATTGAAACTCTGGTCACGACCATTCAAGACACAGCAGGAAAATAAAAACTTGTGTAAATATTTTATTGTGAAAGTACTTCCGTGCATAAAGGTTCTTATTGAGGTCAAAGGTAACTTGTTTTAATCTTGTGATGTCTGAATAAATTATTGAAATATTTATGCAAGTGTTTATTTTCCTTACTTTGGCTGACACACACACACACACACACACACACACACACACACACACACACACACACACACACACACACACACACACACACACACACACACCGACACTATGGACTTGAAGTTTATCTTTTGCTTCCTTCCAACTGCTTTCAAAGCCGCATTTTAAGCCTTCAGCTGAGCAGGACAAACATTGTGAAACAAACACTGCTGCAACGCATTGAGAGACTGGGTGCTGACATTGCAGAGAAGTCGCGCGGTATGGAAGCTGTTGTCACTCTCGAGTTCCACTATTCTCAACTTTGAAGACCAACACCGCCAGTCTTGCAGACTGCTGGAGCGACCGAGGCATCTGAAAGCTCCTCCTCCACCCAAGCACGCCGTCTGCCACAGCGTCACGTCGGCACCGCGCGCACTGCCTGGTACCGAGTCCAAATACAAAAGCCCGAGCCTACCATGAACCGGGGCGGCTGCTGCAGGTCCTGGGCGGCCAGCGAGAGCAGCAGCAGGACGGCCAGTCCGCACAGCAGCAGCGCGGTGGGGACGGCGGGGTGGTGCGCCGTCAGGTGGAGCGCCATCAGGGTGGAGAAGATCCAGGAGAAGATCCAGGCTCGCAGGGGTCCTGCTGCTCCGGGAACCAGGAGCCGTCGCGCCGAGAGGAACAAGAGTCTGTCTGTCTGTCTGCCTGCCTGTCTGTCTGCCTGCCTGCCAGCCTGTCTGCCTGTCTCCCTCCCTGCCTGTCTCCCTCCCTGCCTGCCTGCCTGCCTGTCTGTCTGTCTCCCTGCCTGTCTCCCTCCCTGCCTGCCTGCCTGCCTGCCTGCCTGTCTGTCTCCCTGCCTGCCAGCCTGCCTGTCTCCCTGCCTGTCTGTCTGTCTCCCTGCCGGCTGCGCGGCTGGACAGATAATCACAGCCGCTTCACGCTTCACCTGCCGCCTCGCCTCCTGTTTTACATTTCACCCGAGCAGGCGAAGCTTGACCTGGATTCATGTCTCCCCCCCTCCATCCATGCTCCCTGAAGAAGCTTGGTGAATGGAAGCAGCTCCACGGCTACCGGAGCCACACAGGGAAACACGTCCAGTGTGGAGCTGCTTGGTTGTTGTCAGCCGCTCATTGACATTCAGTGGAGGCTGCAGGAGAAGCTGACTGACTGACTGACTGACTGACTCCACCTCAGCCCAGTAGCACAAGGGCTCCTCATCACTCTGCAGCGACACACAGCTGCACTGGCTACACACACACACACAGTGAAGGTGTTCAGAGCTGCGTGTTTTGTTTATTCCGCACTTCCTGTATTCTAATTTGCATATTCTAATTAGCATATGCATGACGCAGCTGGGGAAAAAAAACAAAATGTCTCGTTGCAGTTGATGTTTTAGTTTCTTCTGTGATCGGGTCTCAGTTTGTTCAGGCAGCAGAAACTCCATCAGCTCCTTGTGGTTTGTCACAGTTGTTGTTTTCAGCAGCAGATTCAGGTTCTTCAGTGTGAAGCAGCAGCTCCAGTCGAGGAACCTGGTGCACCACCTGGATCAGAGGTGGAGGCAGGAAGTGCGATTTGGGTGGAACCACCATGGCAGTAGAGTGGATAGTATTTAAATACAGATGTATATAAACAGTGTGGCTACAGAAGTGGGTGTGGTCTTAATTCACAACCCATCAGCAGGGCAGCGGTGCTTCATCCACAGTCAAGCTCCTGTTTTAATGCTGCTGTTTGGTGACAGGTGGAGCGTTGCAACCAACACATTAACTCAGAAAACAAGTTTGTACATTTTTCCTACTTCAATATTCTGCATAAGGATTTAATATTGAACCTTTCAATGTTGATTTCTCTGCTCTCTCCTCTGAGGTTGACTCGATGCTGCTGCTGCTGCTGCTGCTGCTGCTGCTGCTCAGTTCACTCCTGCCTGTGTTTGCAGCCCAACACCACATTTTTAACCAATGTACAGCTTGCAGATAATCGTCGTCCCTGTGATGCAGTTGTCAGTCTTTTGGAAGATGCAGCTCATGAATCCAACATGCAGCTGTAACTCAATCCTCTCCCAGCCACATTCATCTTCCTGCCAGAGAGGAACCGAGCGATCACACCTGACATGGAGCTCTACCCCCCCCCCCCTCCCCCCTCCCCGCTAGCTTTCTTTTAGTAGGCTTGTCATTAAATCACAATGACAGCCAGAGTGTAAGGACGGCACTCATCAGTCAGGATGCTATTGAGTGTGACAGGGACCATGCTGGAAGTCCTGGAGGCTTCGCAGGGAGATCACTTTGTGGCCGCTGGGTTCTGCTTTATCTGAGTTATATTTTTGATTTCAGGTTCAACGATAAAGCAATCAATAAAAAGTAGAACAGACAAAGGCCAGGTTGTTTTGGTCTGGCAATGGAAGTACATTTTATTTACAGTCGTATAAACATGATGAAGTTCTTTTCTGGAATTTGTAAGAAAAAGAAGTGATCCACCACTTTGACATTTTCTATTTGCGTGTACATATCTGCGTGTGTGCATGCTCTTGTGTACGCTTCTTGATTACAATTCATCTCAACATTCTCAGCTGAGGTCATGAACCCCCCAGCGACACTACAGCAGACCTCATCTACAGCTTCCTTCCACTCTGAGCTTCACGCGGCTTCACACGGTTGCCAGTGACAACTGGGCATCCAAAAAAGCAAAACTAAAAAAAACAAACCAAAGCACTGATACTTAATACGCAAGCATGCACTGGCGAGGATGAGCGTCCGGACAAAGGCAAAGTCGAGTCAAGTTTGGAACCCAATTCAGTTTCACATGGTGCGGCTGTTTGAAAGCGCCGCAGTTTGTCTTCTAAAGACGTCACTGTTTGTCAGACGTGATATAAAAGGGAGGTTTGCAGAGCGCAGGAGTCAGTGTCAGTATCTGGCGCTGGTCCAGTCTCTCCACGTTGGGAGACCCCCGGGCGTAAAGTGCGATGCGGAGCCGGTCGACGGGCGCGACGGTCGACCGGCAGCAGCGATTTCTCAGCTCCAGAACCTGGGAAACGGCCTGTTTTTCACAGCCAACCAAGAGGAGCCCACAAGCGGAGCGCTCGCTGTCAACTCACTCCGACTCCTTCCTGCAAAAGTTCACTTTTGGAAGTTTTACAGGAAGGAGCGAGTGCTGGTTGGCTGGAAAAACGTGGCCCTTTGATGCAACCCCATTGAGACGACTGGAAGTGAGAAAGACTGTGGCTGCAGGACAGAGAGGAAGAGGACGAGGACGAGGAAGAGGGGGCGGGGCGTCCCCAGAGGCAGAGACAGCAGCCTGACTGCACTGAGGCTCCTGGTGGCTCCTCACATCAACAAGTGGGACTATTGTTAAAACAGATTGTTCTGAGTTCTTATTACAAAGCAACATGCACTGATCAGATTAGTAGAAAATTAAAGGCGAGTGGGGGGTGGGGTGAATACACAATCTGCTAAACAGCCATTACATTTTTTACAAGAATTATAAGAATCAGTTTCATTGTCAAGATTTAGCACAAAGCTCTCGGTCAAGCACACGCATGCATCCGTTAGCCGTCCCAGTGGGCGGGGCCAATGAGTGCTTCACAATCAAACAAATCTCATCTAGAAATCTCAAGAGTGTCGATAAAAACACAATGTGTCTATTAGAAAAATACTGAATATCCACTGAAGCTCACAGCATCTCTTCCACTGCGTCTCGAAAAGGAAGGATGAGAGCATCTCACTGCTAACCTGGAAGTGATGTCATGTACAGTGGCTGCAGTGGCTCAAACTACGCTCTAACAACCAAACTAAACCTGCTAAAGACACACAGCTGACTGGGAAGTTTGCCAGTCGCTTCTACTTTCAACTGGAACTAAACCTGCGTGAGTATAAAGGACAGAAAACGCGGCTAAACGAGCGAGCGGGCTTGGTACACGTGGAGGGAAGAGAGTGCGTGTGGGACGGACCCTTGGTGTGCATGCTTAGGAATCCCGGGAACATCGAACGCCGGCTCGTTGCGGCTTCAAGAAAAGAAAAAGCAAAGGTGCAAAGTTCAGTGTTTTCTTCTGGCTGTTGTTTTTCCCTGCCGGCCGCTGGGCCGAGCGAAGGCGCCGGGCCCAAGCTTCTGCGTCGGCGGTGGAAGAAACCCAGGCGTCGCTCTCTCTCCCTCCTTCCTCTCCTTCCTCTCCTCCTCCTCCTCTTCCTCCTCTTCCTCTCCTCTCTCCGTCGGAAGCTGGCGTCAGGCGGCTCCCTCTCCTCCTCACACCACCGTACTGACAGACGGGTCGGACAAGTTGAGCTGGCCCGTGATGTCAGTGGGCGGGTACTGCTGCAGGGGTGGAGAGAGACAGGGAGGGGAGGGGCGGGGGGCGGAGTTTGGAGAGGGCGACACAACAGGGAGTCACGTGTGGAGAAGTGCTGCGTTTGGCTTTTCTCTCTCCGTCTTTCTCTTTGAACCGCAGGCTCTGCGTCTGCTGGCTTCCAGCAGCACATCTGGAACACCTGGAACCTCTGCACACACAGGTGTGTTCTGCACCGCCCGTCTCAGGCACCGCCCGTCTCAGGCACGACGGCGTTCTGTCGTCTCACTCGTCAAAGTGTGAAGCTATGAGATATTGGTTGTGGTCGTGCCTGAGGGGGGGGGTGCTGGTGGAGCGCAGACACACACAGGTTCCTCACACACTGCTGCTGGACAACAGCACGTTTGAATCAGCAGTGTTCTTCTCCTCCAGCATGGGCGTCCTCTCCCCACTAGACCTGATTCCCAGCATGCAAGGCAGGCACCCCCTCCCCTGCCCCCCGCCCCCCAGGAGATGACTCTACCTTCTGGCTGATTCAAAGTGCTGTTGTGTCTGACACTCTTACGCTTGTGCTTCTTTTTAAAGCAGAGTGCGTTGAATTATACAGTGCTGGGGGGGGGCACCAGATCCCCGTTTCCATGCAGGTGCTTCAGTCTCTGAGTCTTCAGAGCGTGAAAGACAGACAGTGGCGGCTATTTTTACTCCTACTGTGCTGAGGCTGGTGAAACATTAACTCCAAATTCTCAAGTATAAATAGTGGCATGCAAGTTTTCTTTTGTGTGGAGTGGCCTAATTTTCTTTCTTTCTTTTTTTTTTTGGCGGGGGGGGGGGGGTGAATAAATTAGTTGGAGAGGTAAAAGTGTCCTGAAGCAAAACACCGAGGCTGCCAACTGCAGTCGTCAGGTTGGAGAAGCAGCTTTCATTCATTTAGAATTGGGGGATTGGAGCAGCGAAGGCATTAAAATCACAGGAATTCAAATCATTTTGCAGGGAAGGGCGACGACGTCACAGAAGCAAAACAAAGTTTTTCTATTTGTTGCTTTATTTCAGGGACTGAGGAGCCTCTCCTGTGACTCACACCAGCCTCAGAAGCTCAGCTGATGCAACTAACATGCTGACAGACAGGGGGAGCACCCACACTGAGTTTAGAGTGGACGCCCCCCCACCCCCTGCATCGTCGCTTACAGCCCCTGCCCCACCCACCAAACACACGCTATTGCTTCTTCTCACATGTGGTACCTTGAGGGGGCGCTAACGGGACGCAAATCCCCCCCCCTCTGCCCCAGCGGGAGGGGGGGAGAGAGAGAGAGAGGGAGAGAGAGACACTGGGCCAACACATCCACAGTGAGCGGCTCACAGAAGAGGTGTTTGGGCTACAGAGGCTGGCGGCTGCCAGCCTGCACGGGCGTGACAGTCGCAGTGGTGGGCGTCATGCTTGCGGGGGGGGGGGAGAGAGGAGCAGTGTGGATGTGGGTGAGGGACACTGACACTTAACTTCCATTGATATCCATCAATATTAAAAGAAGAACATTCATATAAAATCAAAATAATGGTCAAAGACTGAGGATGGTGGATCTTCTGCTAGCTTGTTGTTGCTGTTGTGAGGGTAAAGCCCTGCGATACTCAGTCACCCCCCCCCCTCCACCCACCCCCCGCTGTACCGGTGGTCCCCAAAAACCACCATCCAAACCTGAACAGGGACAATAACATCAACTCCGTCTCTGTTTGTCCCCCAGCTACCCTTGATGCTGCTGAGGAAACTCCAGGGAGTTTATACTGAGGAAACTCTCCTCCTTTGGAGGGAAGCAAGAGAAGAAGACAGGAGATCAAATCAAAACACACGCAAAATAAAACCATCCCGCTGTCCTAGCCGTTAGCTTAGCTTCCACAGGCTACATCCCCCCTGGGAAACGCAGTCAAAACACAGCGTTAGCCGCACGCTATCACTAGAGATTACTGCTCTCGCTCTCTCTCTCTCCCTCCCTCCCTCCCTCCCTCCCTCTCTCTCTCTCTCTCTCTCTCCCTCTATTTGCTGCAGTTTCATGGCAGATTTGGTGAGCGGCCAGCTACGTCTGGCAGTGCAGCTGGCCACATTATGGCGGGTCACTGGTTTGTCACTGCACTCCAAGCTTGTGGAGCACAACTATCCCAACTGCAACAAGCAGCACCGTTTTTTTAATTTATTTATTTATTTTTTGTTTTAAATTGTGTCTTTTTGTTGCTTGTTGTGGACTGGGGCGGAGCCAAAGCCGACACTCTGACTGCGCCGCAGCAGCAGAGGAGCACAGTGGTAAAGTGGGGAAGAGAAAAGCTCGTAGTCAGGACGCAGCGAGAGTCTGCGCTGGCGCCACCGCCTGGGCCACCTGAAAACACACCCTGGAAGAGGCACGCACAGTTCAGAACCACGGACACACTGAGAAATTAACATCATGAAAAAGAAAATAGGAAAAAAAAGCGACAAAAAAAAGGGGGAGGGGAAGTACAATTCATAGAGCGTAATCCTGAAAAAGACACGTTGGAAAGTAAAGACAGGCGGCGGTCGTTGCCTCCGCAGGACGGCCGGACAGATGGCCGGACGGCCACCCTGACGACCTTGGGAATGGAGTTGAGCAAAATGACAGAAACAAAGGACAGAAAGGACGACACCTGCGCATGCGGATCAAACCCAAAGCCAAACCAACGGTGGCTGAGAGGGAGAAAAGAAAAGCAGGAAGTCTCGGGCGGGAAAGATGCAAGTAACCAATGAGGACACAGAGGATCAATCCAGCCAGTCAGAAGAAAGGACAGTGCAGTGACGCCGACACAGACTGAAGGACGCGGACGCACGCCGACGTGCATCACAAGACTGGCGAGAAAGTTGCCACAGTGGCGAGAATCCAAGTGGAGCCCAGAGGCAGCAGGCAGTGCAGCCACCACAACACAGCACTGGCAGACTGCTGCAAACTGACACCACTCCCCCTCCCCCACCCTGCTCCTGGCCTGGCCTGACCTGCTGCTCCTGCACTGACCCCTGCCGGCCTGTAGGGGGCCTACGGGCGCTACGTGAGGGATGGCTGATGGCTGCTGGGTCGGATGGTGGACGAACAGACAGGTGGCAGAGGGCGCAGAGGGCGCGTGGAGATGGATGGCGCAGTCTGTCGGCTCGCTCGGAGGTGGAGATGTCGATTAGAGAGGAGGACAGAGCAGGAGGAGAGGAAGAGCGACAGAGGAGGAGGAGGAGGAGGAGGAGCAGGAGGAGGAAGATGCTGCTTCTTGGACTCCTTACCGTGTCTTTGGAGGACCTACGTCTCTTGATGCTGGAGGCCAGGGTGGTACTGATGGACCTAAAAGAGGCTTTCTTTTGGGGCTCGGGCTCTGCTCTACCACTTTTCCTATCCTAAAACGAATATATGTAGAAACATTATTCACGTCCTCTGGCTGGGCTGCACACAGCGTGGACCCACTCGCACCCATTCACTCTGCAGAACCACCGGCGGAACCACCGGCGGAACCTCGCTGGGTGGCGGCTACGTAGGGTAGAGGGAGGGCGTGTCGTGGGACTGGGCCAATCAGAGGTGTGGCAATGTGCGTGGAGGCGGAGTCAGGAGATGTGCAGTGGCCTCATCCACCTTTGAAATGCACTGGAATGAGTGATGTCAGCGACCCCCCCCCAACACACACACACACACACACACACACACGCACACACACACACACACACACACACACACACACCTCACTGCCTGGCTTCACTCTTGGTGGTGTCAGTGTTTTAGGAGAGAAGCAGCTTTTAATGGTGATATTCAGAAATGATGGAGGGCCAATCACAGTGTCCTCCCTCCCCCCGCCCTCCCCCCCCTCACTCACTCACTCGCACCATCAGAGTGCCCCCACAGCTACTCTCTGCACAATAACTCTGTGTTTGTGTGCAAGATTACAAAAGAAGAGAAGAAGGTCAAGAGAAGGAACTCATATTAAGGAATTCTTACATCCTGAGTCTCTAGAGAGGAAGAGGGCTGCATAGGAGGAGAAAAGAAAAGGAAAATAAATTTCCATCCACTTGATTTTGCTTTTTATCACTTTATGGCAGCTCCTTAAAGCGAAAGCCAAAGGAACCAAGAAGAGTGGAGCAACGAAAAAGGAAGTCAGAAGGAAAGAAAAAGAGGAGCAAAGCAAACGTCCACATCCAAAGCCAGGCAAGGAGAAGCAGGCTAAAGCAAAGGAGTGCAGAGCAGCTGATCAAAGCCCATCCAGTCATCATACCTGCTGGCGGTACAATGGAAATTCACCCCACACTTGAGGGAATGAGATGGCGATGATGAGATGAAGAGCGGTGGAGAAGAGGAGGATGACGGCCTGACTACGGCAACCCAACTGGCTCACAAATAAAGAATATTTGTGCACTGTAGTTTTGCTATTTCCTCAAATAAAAGAAGATGGTAATGAAAAGACAGCAGCTTCACATGGCTGGAGGCGGCTGGAGGTGGAGGGGCCAGCAGGGGGCAGTGTGGGGTGAATTTCAACATGCCAAAAATAACAACAACAACCAAAGAAACATTTCATGGATGGAGGAAATAAAGGGGGAGGGGACATCGAAGGAAGAGGTCAACACAAACTGAAACCAATCCTGGCCAGTGCTGGCCCCACCCCCTACCTCCCTCCTCCCCCCTGCCCCGCCCCCCAGCAGTACTTCCCCTTTCATCGGGTCACATGACTCGGCTTTTTTTGTTGTGTTGTTTTCGAGACACAGTCGTAACATCTGTTCCCCCGGCAACCAGGACGTCTCTCGCTCTCATCCGCCCACCCCACCCCACCCTCTCCACCAATGACTGATGGCCGTCAGGTGGCGAGCAGCGTGAAGAGGCCTCTGGAGCAGCGGAGATGAGCGCTGGCAGCGACATCAGCTGATCTCAGTGCCCAGAGAGACACTAAAGAACCTTTTACTGCCCCCTGTAGGAAGATGACATGTAGTGTTAGCAGATGGAGAGTCAGAGCCCAGGCTGGCTGGCTGACTGGCTGACTGGCTGGCTGGCTGGCTGGCTGGCTGGCTGGCTGGCTGGCTCACTGGCTGACTGACTGGCTGACTGGCTGGCTGGCTGGCTGGCTGGCTGGCTGACTGACTCACTGGCTGACTGACTGGCTGACTGGCTGGCTGGCTGACTGACTGGCTGACTGGCTGACTGGCTGGAGTGTGCGTCTCTCTTGGAAAACTGGAACTTGAAGTCGTGGCCTTGTAGGAATCCTCCTCGCTGGGCTGTGTTTCCCTGGTCCTGCACCAGCACACTGCAACCAGCAGGGCGGGGCCACTGTGTTGCAACACAGCTAAAAACCCACAGCTCGCTTCCACCGTTTGTTTCTTTCTTGTTTTTGTTTCCATCATGACATCATCATGATTGTCACGTTGGCACAGCTTCTGACCGACCAGTGTTTGTCAAGGGAAAGTTAAAGGTGCCGCCTTTGACTGGACGACCACAAGACTCTCTCTCTTTCTCTCTCTCTCTCTCTCTCTCTCTCATTCAAACGGATCGCACTCTGAATCGTTCTTCTCTAAATGAAAAAATTGATTTTTCCACTGAAGACAGACGCCTGAACTACCTCAACACGTCCAGCAGGGCAACAGTAAACTGCACCTGCTGTCTGCATTGCCTCAAGTAACACTTTGAATGGATCATTTTAAGAAAACATTGGTATATGTATTTATTTCTGAGCACAGCTGCTGTGTGGTCTCACTTACTGACTTCCCACCACTGTAACGCACCAAAGCCAAACCCACGGTCAACAGGACCAGGCCAGCGTGCAGACCAACCACCTCGCATTTTAGCACATGATTAGCGTGGTAGCGGTCACGCAGTTTGTCGTGTTTGACGCAAGTCGCAACGCCGCCTTGAAGAGGAGACGGATTCTCTGACAGCACGTTTGATTGAAGACCCTTATTGCTTATTGAACCAAAAACCATATCACTCTTACTGTGCTGCCAGTATACATTTTCATTAACCTATTTATAACCAAATCTTCCACACTGGACCTTTGATGCATCGTTTAATTATTATTTGTTTGTTGTGGGGTTTTCTGCTAGCCAGCTAGCAGAGATCAGAGGACAGAGGAGTTGATTCAAAAGCAACTGGACTCTTTGCAGTTTGGAAACCCATGTTGGGTGCTTGGGTCAATCGAGCACATGGACACTGGCTTGGATAACGAGTCATGTGACACCAGCAGCCTCTGCAAGGCTGAGTTCCAAGAGTTCCCTCACAGATGAAAGGTGAAACAGCAACAAAGGTGTAATAGTGTAGAAGAAGAGAAGCCCAGCTGCCCTGAACTGCAGGCCCCATGTGAGCGTCTCTGAAGCCACACACTGCACTTTTGCACTTCAGCTCTTTGAACTGCAGCAGTGGAAGCAAACGTTTCCAGGTGGCGGCTCGTCTCCAACACCGCCAGCCTAAAAACCAAAAAGCGTCAACGAGGCTCGAAACCACGAGTGCAGCGGAGCGGAGACACGTTGCACCGCTCGGTTTCACACCCACTGGACAGACGGACGGACTGACGGAGCCCCCGCAGAGGCAGCCTGAGCTTCACACCGTGGGACAGTGACCGCATCGATTTGAATTTTCTGCTCTATTTGTGCTGTTTGCTGCCGGCTGCATGAAGGAAATCAATGATGGCGCCAGTGCACGATCCGATCCCCTGCTTTGGTTCTTTACTGCGTCGAAAGTAACGTTTCCTGGCAGAACCATCTGACCGCATGAAGTGAAATCAATAAATCAATGAATAATATCTGGAAAATAAGAAGAAGAAGCGCCAGAGCAGCAGCTCAGAAGATACTAGTGCAGGGGTGGACCGACGGTCTGACTGCTGGGGCCACACAGGCTTCTACAGAGGGGGGGGTAGCGGAGCAGCAGCAGATGGATGCAGTGTTCTGGTGAGGAGGAAACCATCTACCATCGATATTATGGAGAAAACAAAGCAACCAAATCAGTGTTTTTGAAGCCCCACCAGGGTGTTTAGCTCTTAGAACCATCCAGAACGACCCGGAACGACCCGGAACCCCTTAGAACCTCCGAGAACCATCATGGTATTTGGCTCTTTATTGAATTGACTGTGAAAACACTGCACACTTGGAGGACATACAGCAGTTAAATACAATTTCTTCAAGGCCAAATGAAAAAGCCTAACAGGCCACATATGGCCCCCGGGCCGTAGTTTGCCCACCCCTGGACTAGTGCATGCTGTGGACATGGATGGTGAAAATCCTTATTTGGGAGTTTATCATGTGAGGGCGGGTCAGCGTCATTATCTACTGGTTCCCTCAGTGGGTGCTTATTATGGGATGGCGGTGCTACTGTGACATACTAGGGAGGGGGTCCCAGCCACAGCTTGACTTCCACAGGCCTCCTTACTGTCCTGCAGACACAAGAGGACACGGGCGCCGTTGGCCTGCAGACACTGGGAGGAACCAACCACAGGGTCGCCACCCCCCCACCGATCCCCCCCCCCCCCCCTCCACCGCCCCCAGACCCCTCCTCCGCCCCTGGAAGCAACGGCACGCTTGCTTTTTCCAGATCCGAGACCGGGACGCATTTTCCCCGCCCCCCACAGGCCCCGCCCCCTCCGCAGCGGGCTCAGGGAGGGGAGGGGTGGGTGGGGGACAGGGGGGCGTGTCCTACCTGCAGGTTCTTCCTCCAGACGTTGACGGCCGCAAAGGCCAGCTGCATCTGCTTCCTGCGGGCGTCTTTATGGCGCTTGTAAGCGATCTCGATGAAGATGAGGAAGATCCCTGCCGCGATGCCCCCGGCCACCAGCATGAAGACCCCTGTCAGAGAGCCACAGCAAGGGGAGAGGGTGAGCCACAGCCAGGACACTCCTCCTCCAGGGGGCGTCCTCCTCTCTTTCACACCCCAACCTCCCGCTAGGGGGCGCAAAGCTTTACTTTGGAGAACAACTCAACCAAAAAAAACACACAACCGCACAAAGACACAGCACAAGAAACACAGCTCACTGCACACCTAAAGCCCACCCAGCCAGACACCCACCTAGACACCCAGACACCCACCCAGACACCCACCTAGACACCCACCTAGACACCCAGACACCCACCTAGACACCCACCCAGACACCCACCTAGACACCCAGACACCCACCCACCTAGACACCCACTTACACACCCACCTAGACACCCAGACACCCACCCACCTAGACACCCAGACACCCACCTAGACACCCACCCAGACACCCACCTAGACACCCAGACACCCACCCACCTAGACACCCACCCAGACACCCACCTAGACACCCAGACACCCACCCAGACACCCACCTAGACACCCAGACACCCACCCAGACACCCACCTAGACACCCACCTAGACACCCAGACACCCACCCACCGAGACACCCAGACACCCACCCAGACACCCATCTAGACACCCACCCACCTAGACAAACACCCACCCAGCCAACTCTAAAACGCAGACTCTCTGCAAAGGTATTGGACAAAAAGACGCTACAGTACCTCGCCACTGCAGTTTTTGTCCAATCACTTTGAACGCTCACGCGGGGGTGGCGGGGGGGCAGTGGGGGAGGGGGATGGGAGAGGCAGGGGGGGGGGGGACCATACCTGCCATGTTCTCAAAGGTGAGTGTGGCCGGGGCATTGCTCCTCGAGTCACACTCCTGGTATCTCACCCAGGTTTTATCCAGGTCCTCCATGAATCCGTTCTCATGAGAACTGCAAAGGGTGGGGAGGGGGTCGGGGGGGGAGGGGAGGGGAGTGGTGGGGGGTCGGGGGGGAAGAGGTGACAAAGTTAATGCGGGCGGTGGCACGAGGTGGGCTCGGCTCGGCTCGGCTCGGCTCACTTTTCCCAGACAGGCGGCAGCAGCGCGAGAAGAGACAGAAGGATTTGCGGGGAAGCTGACAGACAGACAGACACTTGGCACAGACAGACAGACAGACAGACAGACAGAGAGGGAAGGAAGGAAGGTAGGAAGGAAGGAAGGAGATACAGAGAGAGCAGATGTGACACTGAGGCAGCGCTTGCATGTCCGCGCAGGGCCAGTGTGTAACCGAGGAGAAGAAGGAGAAGAAGAACCAAAGCAAAAAGGAAGAGGAAATAAAGCAATAAAGCAGGAAATCAATGAGCAGTAGTTGGTACGGGTGGTGCAGCTTCTGCTGGGACAGACCTGAGAATGGCCAGGGACACATTCTGTTTCCAGGGGCTGTCCTTGCGCATGCCTATGCCAAAGCCCGAACGGAAAAACAGCTCTCCCGTGGTCACCAGGTCGCACTTCTGCGAGGCTTCAAACTCCAGCACCGCAGAGTCCCAGATGAAAGCATGCAGCTTGCTGTTGGGGGGGGGAGGGGGAGGGGGCGAGGTGGGTGGGGGAGGGGTGGGGGTGGGGGAGGGGAAGGAGGGGTTACGGTGCGACAGTACAATGATTTACATACACATTGTTGCGGTTGTGGTGGTGGTGGTAGGGGGAGGGGGGAGGGGTGGGGGTGGGTCGTTTCACCCCCCCCCACACACCCTCCCCCCTCCCTAATGAAATCCAATGCCCCCCCTCACCCCCTCAGAATCTCACCATCATCATCATCATCATCATCATCATCATCAATGAGGTTCTTCCAGGTGTCAGTGTGACCTTCAAACTGGTGGGGGCGTGGCCAATCCCCCCCCCCCACCCCCCTACTAAGTGATGGACCCGGATCAGATCGAACGCTGCAGTAAATCCTGCCGCTTCCATCTGGTCCAGTGGTCCATGCCCCCCCACCCACACACACTCCCTGTGGCCACGCCCACACTTTTTGGTACATTTATAACAGATATAACAGATGTTTTTGTAACTACTATATACTTTATTGTTTGTACTGTTTTGTGTGTTTTTTTAGTGCTGCAACAGTGTAGCGTCCCAATCTGGGATCAATATAGTACATCTATCAGTCTATCATCTATCCCTCCATCCATCCCTCCATCCATCTATCTATCCATCTAACCATCTATCTATCCGTCTATCCAACCATCCCTCCATCCATCCATCCCTCCATCCATCTATCTATCAATCTATCTATCTATCATTCTATCTATCTATCCATCTATCCAACCATCCCACCATCCATCCATCTATCATTCTATCTATCTATCAGTCTATCCCTCCATCCATCCCTCCATCTATCTATCATCCCTAGCAATAGCAGACAGTAGCTTTAGGCCTAGGTTGGCTATTTGTGATGGTGGCAGCTATAGCTGGGAGGGGGGTAACGGAACTGTGCCTGCTGTGGAGCTAACACTGAGCTAGCGCTGAGCTAACACTGAGCTAACGCTGAGCTAGCGCTGGTGTGTGTGTTGCAGTGACAGGAGTTAAAGCGCACTAGCAGGCCTGGATATTGGCCTTTCTGTCCAAGTGTGCGACAGGTGGAGCCCCCTGCTGGCCGACGCCGCGGCCCCTCTGGCCGGCCGAGACTCACTTGTCGCGCACGGCCTGGATGGCCTCGGCTGCGCTCTCATAGTTGTGCTTCTCCATGTGGCGGTACATGGTGCTAAGCTCCACCTGCCGCCGGAAGTAGATGTCCACCGAGCTCTGCTTCACCGTGGCGTAGATGAACTTGTCTGACGGGTTCCTCAGCTGCACACAACACACACAGTGGGGGAGGGTTAGGAGCAGTAGCAGTACTGGTACTGGTACTGGTAGCACTACTTCCTCAGGTGTGGTTCTGCCGCTGC
Organism: Nelusetta ayraudi; assembly: GCF_046127955.1. Taxonomy (NCBI): domain Eukaryota; kingdom Metazoa; phylum Chordata; class Actinopteri; order Tetraodontiformes; family Monacanthidae; genus Nelusetta; species Nelusetta ayraudi. The sequence goes on from NW_027466076.1 coordinate 6,619,657, forward strand.
TCCTCTCACTCACCCGCGGGTCATTGATGCCAGTGATGCGCTCCTCAGGCCGGTCCAGCACCAGGAAGGCTGCCAGGTTGGCAGTATAAGATGCTACAATGATCATAGCGAAGCCGGCCCACACCATGCCCAGGATCCTGGCTGAGAAGCTGCGAGGAGCTCCTGCAGCAGGACAAGGTGCACAGAGTCCATGGTGGCTCTCAGCGGGACCAGTTTCACAAGTCAAGGTGAACATTGCAGCTGAATCAGAGGTGCCGGAGTGCCGACCGTGGAACAATGAGACCAAAGCAGCACATCCAGAAACAGGAAGATGCTGCCTCACCTTCTCCTATGCCAGAGTTGAGCAGCACTCCCCAGGAGAACCACATGGCGGAGGACAGGGTGAGGGCGTCTTCTTCTTCCTCTTCACTGTTCACTTTAAACCTTCCAAAGGGGCTACAGAGGTGGGGGGGGGGAAGGGGGGGGTCGTGAAGGAGATAAAACGAGAGAATCGTCACCAACCTGCGGGGGAGGGCGTGAGCCCCCCAGTGGCGGGGAGGGGAACTGAAAGATGAGCGGGCCAAGCAAGAGGGACACAAAGTTTTGGGGAGAAAAAAAGAGGAAAATGAAGAGGAAGAAAGGCTTGCAGGAGGACGGAGCGGTGGGTGGGATGGTGTTGGGAGTCCATCTTCACCTCCGTCGGCCTCCTCCCCCCATCCCTCCGTCCATCGCACCCGGGAAGGGAGGATCAGCAGCCAGCAGGACGCAGCAGCAGCAGCAGCACGCACTCGTCATACAGCCCTCTCTCACACACACACACGGACAACACACTCACTCACTCACACACACACACACACACACACACACACACACACACACACACACACACACACACAGGTGTGGAGGGGGGTCACCCTTGTACCTGAACCGGTCTAGTAGGTAAAGCATCACGGCCACCACATGCACCGACAGACCCACCAACAGCCACAGTGTGCTCTGGAAGGGCTGCATGAAGGAGTCCAGCGTGCTGCGAGGGATTTCCTGCACACACACACACACACACACACACACACACACACACACACACACAGCACAGCTGATGGAGAGACACAACGCAACCGCCACCATCATCATCCCAACATTATCTCAACATAATCTCAACCAGGCTGCCTCTATAGAGAGCACACTGCTGCAGGGAGGAAGAACAAGCAGCAGCCCTTGTTTTGGTGCTTTTATTTTGGAATCCTGGCATAACTTTGCCTACTGACAGGAAAAGGGAAAGAACAAACACTTCCCAAATACCATAAAAGGTTTTTCATGTCCAATATAATCACACCAGATCAAATCAATCAATTAGAGGGATGACTGCATGTGATGGTATGTGTATGTGTATGTATGTATGTGTTTGAGTTGGTTCACATAAGTATGTTTTTCACACTGACATGTTTTTCTGTTTTAATAATTTTGCTTCCTTAAATTTTCTTTCTATATTATTTTAAATTGGGGAAACTGTTTCATAGCAGTTAGGAAATATTGTCAAATTTGCATATTTGAAAAAAATAAAATAAAACCTACATTAAAACATCCTAACTTTCCATCTCTATCTTTTTTCAACCTGCACCTGCAGGCTTTTCAACTTTAGTTGATGTTAATATGATAGAAACTTTTCCTTTTCGCTGGTCATCTGTAAATCAATAGAATTCATTCAGCAAACTGAATGCGGACTCAACGCAGCCCTGATGCAAAACACACGCATGGAGGTTTCCTACCTGCCCTATAACACTGAGTATGATAGCAACTTCAAACTAGTATGATACAAACAGCTGGCCGCTGGTTTCAGTCATCAGAGGTCACTGAGTGAGTGAGTGAGTGAGTGAGTGAGTGAGTGAGTGGCTCACCTTTTTCACCAGGATGGTGAGGCCCTGGTACTTGAAGGGCTTGGAGAACTCGATGTACTGCGCTCGCTCGTTGTTGATGGTCAGCGGAGCCACGATCATGTCGGCCAGACCCCCCAGCAGCTCCCCCATCATGCCGTTCCACTCCTTCTTGTTACTGTTGTTCACCTGGAGGGGTCGCCATTAACAGTGGAGACTCAGCTGGAGGTGCTGAAGACGCTGCGCTGTGTTCCTGGCCTTTGTCTTGAAGAACCGACGGTGTGGATTTAATGATCATTATTATTATTATTATTATTATTATTATTATTATTATTATTATCATTATTATTATTATTATCATTATTATTATTATTATTGTTATGGTTGTGAGAAAAGACAGGGCCCTGCGGTGATAAGAACAGCCTGGGTGTTGAGCTATGAAGCCATAAAGTTAAATCATCCACTGGGTTTAAGTGCAGCCGTGGCCTCTGTCCTCAGAGGGAATTCCATGGCTCGTTAATGGCTTTTCACAAACTGCCTGAAACTTTACAACTGGGATTTTAGACCAAATGGACTCATCGTGACGCAGCCGATTGGACGCTTTCATCTGTGAATTCCTCTTGAAAGAAACAACTGCAAAGTTGAATGTGACTCCGTAGAGAAAAATCCCAAACTATGATTTCTCTCTTTGCTCCGAACCTTCAAGCGGCGTCCAGGACATCTCAGTTTCATCCTGCAAACTCTGAGTGCCTCGTTCACAGTGGAGTCAAATCAGATTCACTGCTGTCCAATCACAACAGTAGCAGAGGGCCACTGACATTGAAACCACGGCAAGGCAACACTCACTCGCTCCTGAGTCCCGAACTTCCCATCAGCCACCAGGTGAACCTCGTAGGTGAAGTTCATGGTCATGGCCAGCTTGATGAGCAGGTCGATGCAGAAGCCGTAGCAGCACTGCGGGACGATTGGGCGTCCTGTAATAAAGACCAGCCAAGAGTTCCCGGGTCAAAGATCAACACTTTCCAAAAGAGAGGGATTCTCTCTCTCTCTCTCTCTCTCTCTCTCTCTTCAGTAAAGAGACGGCGGCACCCTCGGCTGACACGATGCAGATGACAACACGCACAACCACACTGTTGCCAGGAATCACAGCACACGGACCAAGCATGAACCAGCCTCTCTCGCTCTCTCTCTCTCTCTCTCTCTCGCTCTCTCTCTCTCTCGCTCTCTCTCTCGCGCTCTCTCTCGGAATGGCACACTCAGCTTCATGCATACATATATAGATACCTACTGCATATATATGTATGCATCTCCAGTGGGCGGGGCTCGCGCTAAAAGCACAGAGATAGCAGAAACGTCCCTGATAGGTTACCTGGGATGGTCTCATTGGGCCCAGTGCAGATAACCTTTTTAATTAAGACTCCGTTCAGCGTCATCTCCTCCTTGCACGTTCCGTCCGCCTGCGTGGGCTTCACGTACACAAACGGCTCCTGGTGGATGGTCACGATCTGCAGCAAGCGGCAGAAGGGCAGCTTTATTTATGCACAGCGCGGGGACAACATTGACATGTTGTTGTTAGTGGGCGACCACCGTGTGAGGAAGGAGCAGAGAACAAGAGAATCTCAAACATTCAAGGATTATTAAACACAAAGCCCCGCTCCTTTTGTCAAAGTTGGTCATTCATTGTAATTGTAAACCATGAATAATTCCACAAGTAAAGGTCAGACTGGGACTGGGACGACTGACTGGGGGGGGGAGGAGGGGGGGTTGATCCAGACCAGTGGAGACTCAGCCAATAACAGTGTAATAACACGATAATAACAGCAAAGACTCCAGCTGCTGCCTTGTTTCCCTCTGTTGGTGACACCCAGAGTGACACCCTGACCCCTCAGTTCCACTTTTTTATTTTAATGAAGAAAAGATGTTGGTTTTTTTAAATGGTTTTAAATATCTGGCAAAGAGGCCTTGCTGAGAGGAGATGTTGCTGTTCCACTGACGTAGAAGCAAACTGGAACTGAGAAATAAAAGAATTCTGCTCATTTGTTCAGTTTGGTTTGGTTGTGATTTTCCTTCTACAGTCTTGGTCTGGTCTGGATCTCCAGGCTCTCTAGTCTTGATCAGGTCCTGGTCTGGGTTGGTTGGTTGGTTGGTGTCGTCTGGACTACAGCGCTGCTGGTTAGTGCCGCCTCCCTGGGCAGGGATCAGGGACCCCTCCCCCTCTCCCTCCCCCCGCCGCCTTCCAAGAAGGCTAACGTCAGCACTTCCTGTCTGACAGGCGCCCCCAGTGTATCAGCGCCGCCTCCGCTCCTCCGTGTGGACAACAGTGTCACAACAGCCGCAGCAGCCGCAGCAGCCGCAGCCACAGCCACAGCCGCAGCAGCAGCATCGTACCTTTAATCGAGTGGACATCTGGAAGCCCTGCGGCTTCTCCGTCTCTCCTCCGGGCCAGATGATCTTCCGCTGATTGTTCATCACCACCTGAAGACACACACACACACACACACACGCAGTGTTGTAGGTGTGCTGCTGCTGCTGCCTGCTGACGAGGCGCTAGCAGCAGCAGCAGCAGCAGCAGCAGCGTGGGTGAGCAGTGCTAATGAGTCAGCTTTATATAATGGCGTCTCAGCAGCTCTGATATTTCCTCCATCAACCTGCAGCGGCTGGGGGGGGGTAGCAGCCCACTGGGCTCCAGCACCTCACAGTCATTAAGAAACCAGTCCGTCAAAAACAACTTGCAAAATAATGAAAAATATTTTTGACATCCCAATATTTCTAAACCAGGTTTAGAAAAAAACATTTGTAATAAATATTGTGCAATAATTGAAAGGTGTAAGTAACAAAACTGGCGCTGCAACGCTGAAAGCCATCATTTACCATCACTTTTTATTCATGACTTGAATGATGCATAGGGAATGATGTCATGGTGTCACAACCCACAGCCATGCTCTTTGAAAGGTCTTTATCTGAAGGCAGAGTTCAGGGTGAGGCTGGGAGTCCACGCAGGAAGCAGGAAGCAGGAAGCAGGAAGCGCTCCGCTCACCTGTTGGTCAATCAATGATTGAGTGCAGCAGCTTTCAACCTTCAGCTCACCTGCGTGCCATTGTAAATGCCAACTTGGATGAGTCGACTCTTCTGGTAGTTGAGGATGCTGTAGTGGGCGTACTTCCTGTCGCCGTCATCGTTGAACTCCACGCGTCCCGTGAGGCCTTCTGGGTATTTTGAGGACATCAGAACCCTGCAGGGGGCAAAAGGCAACAGCAGACGCAGAGGTCGGGTAAAAAAAAATAATAATTTCAGCAATTTCCAGCTTTTCTCACAGCCTCACGTTGTATCATTACAGGAAGGTTGTGATTTCTTGTGGTAATAGGAATAATAGCGACTAAGCAGCACCATGATGCATGATGGCCATTGTAGACAGGCAGTAAAGACAGACAGACGGCTCGCACCGTTTGAAGAGCGGGCCGGTCTTCCAGATGTTGGTGTTGCCCACGCAGCCCCTGGGAGGCTCTGTGATGTTCTCCTTCTCAAAGAGCTCCTGGATGGACTGAGCCACCACGGCCACGGCGTCGTTGATGTGGGCCGACTCGTTCTTCCCGTTGATGAGCTGGAGCCCGATCAGACCTGAAGAGCCGATCAGACAGCAGTCAGCGAGCGCCGAGCGGCCGACGCTAGGAACTCTGGAGCCTCGCTGCAAATGGCTAAAAACATCTGGGGGCCTGCAGGTTTTCAGAGTGAAGAAGGTCAGCAGGCATCGGAAGCAGAGCCGCCCTTTACTGCCGCCTGGTTCTTTCCAGGAAGGAGGGGAGGAGGGAGAGGAGGAGGGAAGGAAGGAAGGAGGGAGGGGAGGAGGGAAAGAAGGAGGGAAGGAAGGAAGGAAGGAAAGAAGGAGGGAAGGAGGGAAGGAAGGAAGGAGAGAAGGAAGGAGGGAAGGAAGGAAGGAAGGAAGGAGGAAGGGAAGGAGGGAAAGAAGGAAGGAGGGAGGGAGGGAGGGAGGGGAAACACATCTGCTGAAGGCTGTTTTAGGGGGGCAATGGCAGATCATCTTCCCATGCTGCCACAGGTGACCTTTTTATTTTCCCAGCAAGTGCAACGAGTGCTTGGAAGTTGGATCGGGGACAACAAGCAAAAAAAAGAAAGAAAAGAAGAAAAGAAAATAGGGAGGTGTGATGGGAGCAGAGAGGCTGGGCGATGATCCAACTTCAGCCAAGTTTTTCTACTGCAGCCAGGTCCACACAGCCTCCTCCAGGTCAGTCCAGGTCCTAGGACATTAGAAACTTGGAAAAAGCAAATCTGATTTTCATTCTTCCCTTCTGAACTGTATGCACTGCACACACTGCAGTTGAGTAACAGCAGATGGTGAAGGTGAGTGAGCTTCTCCTGAGGAAGAGGCTCTCAAACACTCACTGCACTGCTTCTGACAATTCTGCAGCCATGACATGAAACTGTGCAGGCGGCCTGCAAATGATTAGTGTAATCAGAGGGTTCACAGGTTGATCCTCTAATCCTGGGAGTGTGTGTGTGTGTGTGTGGGTTTGGGTGCTAGGGGGGTCAGCGCCCGGCGCTCTGCGCTGGGTCAACGTACCGTCTGGCGCCTCGCTCAGGGCTTTACCCGACATCTCGCGCTCGCCCACCAGCCACACGTAGCCCGAACCCGTCATGTTGAGGAGGCGGGCCGACTTGTACACCCGAGCAGCGTCTTCCTCACTGCCACACACAGCAGCAATCACATGCAATACAATGAAATAGATTATTTTTGTTGACCGTGTAAAATACTGAAATTCTGAGCAATCGACTGACAAAAGAGAGAGACTCCCAGTTATGGTTTCATGATTTCAAAATAAAATCCAATGACCCAAACAGACCCTGCTAGTAGACCTGTTCATCATGTGGATACACAGTAAATGCTCATAGTGACTGACACCCCGTGTGTGTCAAGTCTTATCACAAAAACATGCATTATTTTAGAGAAACAATAAGAATTCCAACCATTACTCTCTATAGAAATGACGTGTGTGTGTGTGTGTGTGTGTGTGTGTGTGTGTGTGTGTGTGTGTGTGTAAACAACACAATGATCTGGCTGAGCTGCGTCACACACTAATCAAAGCAGTGTGAGTCACAGTGTCAGGTGTGTACAGCAGCTCCAGGGGTGAAACTCTCCACAGTCACTGTGTGTGTGAGAACATCATCACCGCCAGCGACACAACACACTGCTGCTGCAGTGATACTGGGGTGCAGCTGCAGTGACACTGGGTTGCTGCTGCAGTGACACTGGGGTGCAGCAGCAGTGACACTGGGCTGCTGCTGCAGCTGCAGTGACACTGGGCTGCAGCTGCAGTGACACTGGGGTGCAGCTGCAGTGACACTGGGTTGCTGCTGCAGTGACACTGGGCTACAGCTGCAGTGACACTGGGCTACAGCTGCAGGGACACTGGGCTACAGCTGCAGTGACACTGGGGTGCAGGGACACTGGGCTGCTGCTGCAGTGACACTGGGCTGCAGCTGCAGTGACACTGGGCTGCAGGGACACTGGGCTGCTGCTGCAGTGACACTGGGCTGCAGGGACACTGGGCTGCAGCTGCAGTGACACTGGGCTGCAGGGACACTGGGCTACAGCTGCAGTGACACTGGGCTGCAGTGACACTGGGCTGAAGCTGCAGTGACCCTGGGCTGCAGCTGCAGTGATACTGGGGTGCAGCTGCAGTGACACTGGGTTGCTGCTGCAGTGACACTGGGGTGCAGCAGCAGTGACACTGGGCTGCTGCTGCAGCTGCAGTGACACTGGGCTGCTGCTGCAGTGACACTGGGCTGCAGCTGCAGTGACACTGGGGTGCAGCTGCAGTGACACTGGGTTGCTGCTGCAGTGACACTGGGCTACAGCTGCAGTGACACTGGGCTGCAGGGACACTGGGCTGCTGCTGCAGTGACACTGGGCTGCAGCTGCAGTGACACTGGGCTGCAGGGACACTGGGCTACAGCTGCAGTGACACTGGGCTGCAGGGACACTGGGCTGCTGCTGCAGTGACACTGGGCTGCAGGGACACTGGGCTGCAGCTGCAGTGACACTGGGCTGCAGGGACACTGGGCTACAGCTGCAGTGACACTGGGCTGCAGTGACACTGGGCTGAAGCTGCAGTGACACTGGGCTGCAGGGACACTGGGCTGCTGCTGCAGTGACACTGGGGTGCAGCAGCAGTGACACTGGGCTGCAGTGACACTGGGCTGCTGCTGCAGTGACACTGGGGTGCAGCAGCAGTGACACTGGGCTGCAGTGACACTGGGCTGCAGCTGCAGTGACACTGGGCTGCAGGGACACTGGGCTGCTGCTGCAGTGACACTGGGCTGCAGGGACACTGGGCTACAGTTGCAGTGACACTGGGCTGCAAGGACACTGGGCTGCTGCTCCGGCCGGCTGCCACTCACCTGGCGGACAGGATGATGACTCGGGCCTCCAGCTCTTTAGCCTCCAGCAGCAGGGCAGTTAAGTTTGTCTCCTGGCTGAACTGGAGGACTTTCTCTGCCTGTGATCGGGGCACAAGAAAGGTCAAGCCAGCTGCTCCCCCCTCTGCCTCAGACGGCACCGCGGCGCCCCCTTTTACCTGCTTGGGTTATTGCGCTCAGCCGATTTCGTTTGAAAAAAAACGGGGACACAGAGATTAAAAAGAAAAGGAAGGCGATCCAGGAGGGGGGGGTGGGGGTGGGAGGGTAAACCGGCCGGCTGAACTAAAAAAAAAAAAAAGAAAAAAAAAAGCTTGGAGGAGGGGAGGTAAAAAAAAAAAAAAACAACCAAAAACTTTTGCATTTGTTGGCATGCAAACGGAGGGTTAACATGTCAAGGCTCCAGAGAAGGACGTGCATGTGTTAGGTAGGCAGAGGGAGAAGAAGAAGGTCAATGCAACCAGGTAACTGAAAAAACAGGTGGAGGGGGGTGGGGGGGGGCGTCTTCCCCCCAACAAAAACACTGCTGAAAACAGGGAGGGGGGGGTGCTTCGGACGAGAAGGAAGTGGCATCTGATTGGCCGCAGCGGCCGACGGCTCTGAGCTGGAACACTGTGTGTGTGTGTGTGTGTGTGTGTGTGTGTGTGTGTGTGTGTTTGTGTGTGTGTGTGTGTGTGTGCGTTCCGAGGAGGACATGCATTCCTTTTGATCGAAGGAGAAAATGAAAATGATCAAAATAAAAAAAGCCGGGCGCAGGTCACCGACGTGTGTTTTGTTTTTTGTTTTTTTTTTTTCTTGCGGCCGTCGTCGTGGTGGTGACCAAAAACAAAACCAAAAATCATAGTTTGAAACCATTCTGCCGTTGAAATCATAGGGAATGTCTCAAAGTGGTGAGGAACAGAAAAGACGTGCTACCAAGAGAGGGAGAGTTCTGGCTCGGCTGGGGACCAAACCGCTTGGGCCTGGTTTCTAGTTGCTACGTTTGGAAAGTTGGTGGGCGGCGTGCATTGACCATGCAAATATACCTTTGGTCCTCGCTTGTTGTCATAGGACAGTTGGTCGTTTTCATAGTTCCTTTTTTTATTCTGATGAGTAATGTGCACAGAGAAAATATGCAGACACAGAAAAATATTATAAACAGTTGAAAATGGAGGGCAGTAAAGCATTCCAACAAATCTCCACTTGTTCCGCTTCAAATCGGGAGCTTTAACCCTGGGGCTTGCAAAGCACGTCGGCGACCCAGAATCCGGCTGGATCTGCGGAGCGGCGGGAGGCCCGGGATTCCCGAGGATCGGCTCGGAAAACTCAGCTTTCAGTCGCGAAAATGAAGAATTCAAATGAGAAAATCAAAGCAAGCGGAGATTCACAGCAAGGACCGTGGAGCAAGCTAGGCACGCTGTGTGTGTGTGTGTGTGTGTGTGTGTGTTTCATTAAATTCAAAAATACACTCACTAGTAATAAGGGGGCAGGGCGTCACTCTGGGTGTCACCACCAGGGTGTAAAACGGCAGCAGCTGGATTCTTTGCTGTTATTATGGTGTCATTACAGTGTTGGCTGAGTCTCCACTGGTCAGGATAAAAAAAAACCCAGTCAGTCGGCCCAGTCCGGAACTGAGACCAGACCCAGTGAAAATGCCTCTGGGTCCCAGACGGAGACCCTTGCAAGGTGGTCTAAGACCAACCTGGAGTCCTGCAGCGCCACCTGGATGTCCACAGCCAGCAGCTCCCTCCACTCACCAGCAGGTCCTCCCCACCAACAAACACAACTGCATCTACTCTGTGCCCCCCCCACCCCTCCTCCCTCCTCCACTGTAAGACATGAATTCATCACACTGTCCTGTTGGACTGCAGCGTGGAGGAGAAAGCAACCACCTGCCAGTGAGGAGTGAAGGCCACTCTGAGGAGGAAGAGCTCATCACATTGATCCAAACTCAGGTCAGAGGCCTCCAGTGAGTCCCAGCCTGCTGCACAGCCCAGAAACACAACAACCACTTGAAAAAAGGAAAAACCTCCTTCCTCTTTGTCCTCCCACGCCCCCCCCAAGGAGTTTTTTTTTTTTTGTTGCTTCTATTTTTGTCTCCTCGGTCAGTCATGAATATTTCAGCTGCTGTTGGTCCCACTGAGTGTCTGCTGCTGACGGCCACTCCCCTCGTCAGTGTGACCCAGCTAACCAATGGCCATCAAGCTGCCCAGCGGCCCCCCGACGGCACTGTGTGTGTGTGTGTGTGTGTGTGTGTGTGTGTGTGTGTGTGTGTGTCTCCCTCACTCTTAATTGGAGCGTGACGTGAGCAAGCCGGCGTCCTGCAACAACGCGGCAGTGCGTGTTGGACTCTGGCTGACTGAGAGGATGCAGGCTCAGGTTCATGAGGGTGGAGGTGGTGGTGGTGGTGGAGGTGGAGGTGCAACCGTCTCTCTATGTGATGCGCTGCTATACGCTGTACAACCAGTAGGAAAGGTCCCCAATGACCACACAAGATAGGTTTCAGTCTGTGGTGACTCAAAGGATGTTTAATGTTCTGATGTGTTTTATAGTATCAGCCTGAGGGGGCGGGGCTCACTAAGGCCATTGCCTTAGTGAACCCCCTCAGGAAAACTGAGATGTTCCTGCTTGAAGGTGCAGACCTGACAAACACCTCCCAGGGCTTCTCTTCTCTTCTCTTCATTTCTCTTTTCTTCTCTTCTCTTCTCTTCTCTCCTCTCTTCTCTTCTCTTCGCTTCTCTTCTCTCTTTTGACAAGTGCCAAAATATGAGACTATCCTTTAAAAAGCAGCTCTGCTTATTCACACAACATTTGTTAATGGGATCAATCGGCCGCTGGCGCTGCTTCCTCTGAGCTGAATGCAGTCAGAATTGGCTCTGCTCAGCCGGCTAATCCGCTGATTTTCATCAGACTTTCTCTTATTGGTTGTTGCTGCACACATTTGGAGGGGCTTTTCAAATGAATCACACTCGGCGCCTGTTCAAACTGCCGCAGCCCCGCAGTCATGACTAAATCTATGGCTAATTAAAGCCTGCAAGAGGGAGGGGGGGGGGGTTCTGCAACTTCCCTCAGCGTCGCAGTCGCAGGCCTCACAGATGGCTTCATGCTAACGTGCAGTAGGGGGCGCTTTTAGGACCAGCCAGGTCCTTCTCTGCTGGACTAAACACACTTAAAAAAGTACATTTACCCATAAAATCTGATAATAAAGTGATTCTCCTGTTCTTTTAACATCATATAATACCCACTGGGTGGCGCTGCTTCCACTGAGTTTTTATCCAATCATATTCCAGCTCGCTGGTGTTGTCAGGTTCTATGAAATCTGCCTGAGGCCTTCAGAACCGACGCAGCAGCCTCCTGCTGGCTGTCAGTGAACGCACCGCGTTCTCACCCTGTAGTGTCACACTGAGGGTGACGTGAGGTGTCTTCATTCAGGGTGGACTGAATATGACGTCACTGCTCCGCCCACTGCTAACATGCAGACGAAGCTCTGGGAGTCGCTTTCAAAGCCTCCTCATTGGCAGCGTCTGAGCACCGCTGGCGCAGATCTGAGTCAGCGCCGCCCGCCGATTGGACGCTCGCATCTTTTCAACCTCCGTCAATGAGGCGGCACAAAGGAGCCACATTGATCACAACACCTGCCGCCATCAGAGGGTTGGGCTTCTCTCTTTGGTTTAATCAGCAGCGATCGTCATCCCTTCACTGCAGCAGCTTCTCGTCTGGGAATCACCACAGGCCTGCGTCATCTTCACAAACTCATCAGCACTGATTTAATTAAATCTGTCTAAATCAGGACGCGTCTCATTCCAACACACAATTACAGCAAAGAGCCCCAGAGAATGGGGGGGGGGCGGGTAGTAATAATATCCCAGAGTAATATCACAGCATTATATGGGAGCATGGAGATGGCATCTCCACTGTCTGTGTGGCTGGCACAGCCTGCTCTGCTCCCTCCTCAAGGGCACGCATTAGCATTAGCATCAGCATCAGCATCAGCATCAGCATCAGCATCAGCATCAGCATCATCATCAGCATCATCATCAGCATCACAATCTCAAGTGTGTTTTGGCTCAGAGGATCAGCGAGGCTGCGCTGACCCACATCCACAGCTCAGAGCCTGACTGAGACTGGACGCATCCATCAGGGCCATGGTGAAAAGAAAGAAAGAAAGAAAGAAAGAAAGAAAGGAAGAAAGGAAGAAAGGAAGGAAGAAAGAAATGAAGAAAGAAAGAAAGGAATGAAAAAAGAAAGAAAGACAGACAGAAAGAAAGAAAGAAGAGAGAGGCCCCAGCCAACATTACCATCAGGGATGCAATAAAACACCAGACCTCTAGGGGGGGTATAGATAAAGACACAGGGTGGCCTCCTGCCACAAAGCAGAGGTGGGAAGTTAACAAAGTACAAATACTCGGTGCCTGTACCTCAGTTGGTTTTGAAGGTATCTGTACTCTACCTGAGTATTTCTCTTTCTGCCGTCTGTTACTGACTTCACACACAAACGTCTGTACTTTCTACTCCTTACAATGGAAACACATGCTTGTTTTTCAAATATTCACTTGTTATTGTTAACACAGTCGTTGCTGCTTGAAGTGGAGCTATTTGAACTCAGCTGTTGCGTGGTTGGATCATCTTTTAGACGGAGATTAACGTAGAGAAACCTCGGCTTTGGTGCCACTGTGTAGAAAATGACAGTCAGTTATTGAAAGTGTACATTGTACACAAGTACATTGCAGTACCTGTGCTTTCTTACTTGTACTGGAGTAAAGGAGTAGAATGAGTACTTTGACTTTGACCAGAGTATTCTTATAGAACAGTAAACAGCAGAGAACGTGAACACTTTTGCCACCTCTGCGACCGAGCCAGCGACTCGAGGACTAAAGGGAGCGGCAGGGGGCGGAGTTGGTGCGACGGTTTGCAAAGCCCCAGGTTAAAGTCCACTATTTGGCTCCCGCTGTGGATCTAGACACAGGATAATTTGGACTGTGGTGAAAAGCAACGTGACGATGAGCAAATAAACATACAAAACTTCAGTCAAGATTAGACCACATTAGACGCTGTAGATGTCTCTAGGAATGTTAGCCAATGTTACACAATGGTGAGAGAGAGATGTGGCCACACAACAGAGAGGAAACATCACGTACACACAACGCCTCCCACTCTCCTCCAGGTCCTTCTCTTCCCTCTGCATTAACAGCCCTACTTATGCACTCACGTGCCTGACTGTCATATAATCTAGAGGCGGGGGAGGGCGGGTGGACGGCGGGGGCAGTAGGGGGTGTGTGGGGTAGGGGTGACCAGGGGGCGGGGCCTCACCTTGGTCTCCCTCTCCTCCAGCAGGGTCTCCAGCCTCTTCTGGGCGGCGCGGCCCTCGTGGTCGTCGCTGACGATGAGGATGATGTGGTTCCAGTTGAACTCCCTCATCAGGTCGAACCAGACGTGGGCCTGGTGGGAGTACGGAGGCACCGTCCGCAGGAAGGACAGGTGGATGCTCTGCACACAGGAGCGGCGGTGTGAAGATCCAGGGCCTCTCAATGATTCATGGCCCTGTGAGTGACTCTGAGTGCTGATAGCCTGGGCCGGTACTCCAGCGCAGGGTGGGGTACAGTGTTCCCACAAGGACACATGACAGGCGCATCCTATCACATTCGATCCTATTGCATCAAAATCATGGAACGTAGGTGTCAAACTCTGGCTCGTGGGCCGAGTTTGGCCCGCAGTGTCATTATATTTGACGGCCCTGTCATAGAACATCAGCCCGGGCGAGGAGAAGTGATGATCTGGTCCAGTTCCCACAACTTCCCCATTGGAAACACAGGAAGCATCCCAGAGTCCGACTGCATGCCAGAACATTGATCACTTTGTCCACTGTGGCATGAAATTCAACACTGCCAAATATCATATAGTTTTAATCTCACTTTGACTTTGTGTGATCCAACAGTGCACTACACTACTTATATTTAACATGCATACTGTGCATAATGCTTATTATTCTATATAACATTATGATAAATATAAGCCAGTAATAAAGAACACATCTGCTGCTGCTGCTGCTGCTGCTGGCAGCAGAGGAGGTGTTGTGATGCAGACTAACATCCAGTCAGCGCTGGAATGTTGATGTGACTTGCATGCAAATGATGCACAAATGTCACACTCGATCTCTGACTGAAGCCTTGGAATTCTTCATCATCACATGCAGTCATCTCAGCCAAGCCCTTCATTATTTCACAAGCACCATTGTTCTTCTTTTCTATCTTTTTTTGGTGGTGAGTTTTTGGACAGCAAAAAATGTTTGGTTTTTTGTTTGTTTGTTTTTTTTGTTTTTTGAAGAGTAAAAAAGAGTTTTGCAAGATCTCGGAAAACGTCACAATATTTTTTACTCTTCAAAAAAATGTTCCCTCCATGTCCTTCTGGGGGCTCCATAGCTTAATGACCTTTTCGCTTCACACAGCTCAGACTTGACATGCAGTCTCTCTGTCTCTCTGTCTCTCTCTCCATTTAATCACAACCGCTAACGTGTCGTAACGTGATGGATGGTGACAGTGCATTTAATGCAAGAGCCTTGTGAGAGCTGCGCTGAGCATCATCCCTCCACCCCCCCCCCCCCCCCCTTCTTCTTCACTATCGATCAGCATCATCCATCATCACCCACCTTGTCGGAGTAGATGGACATGCGGGTGGTGAGGCCCACCACGGGGATGCGGTAGAAGCCGGCGGTGTAGGAGACGGGGGTGGGAGTGAGGTGGTCGTTGGACTGCGGAGGGTGACTCACCAGGATGGCGTAGACCTGCAGGGACACAGAGAGGAGGTGAAGGGAGAGCAGCACGACCCCCACTTCCTGTCTGTCTAGATGGCAAAAACAGCAGGAATTCACAGTCATCCAGGTCGTCTGAAGGTAGAAGGGTTCGGTTAGGGCAACTGCACTGGTTCTTCATACACGGTATTGGCTTCACGAGAACAAGATGGAGACTTTTAAGAAAAGGAAAAAATGACAAAATATATGAATATGGACAAAGAGCTTTTATTAACAGAACGGCGTTGAGGCCTTTTGAAATGTTTTATGACTTGTATTCGTCACTTCCACGCGTTAGTTGTTAGCTGCATTACAAAAACTCAATTAAATATTTATTTATTTAAAACTGCAAATAATATTTGCAAAATGCAACTGAAGTAAAAGAGTGCAAACAGAGACTGGGTTTTCTTTTCAAATCATGAGAACTATCCAGCCCAGCCTTAGATACGCTCATATATGTATATATATATATATATATATATATATATATATATATATATATATATATATACACAGTATATAAATATACATACGCACAAACACTCACACACCCACCCACGCAAGCACAAGCATGTCCACATTTTCTGGCAGCAATTGAGAACTCGGTGTGAAAGAGAATCAGAGTCACAATGAGAGACATTATGTATCTTAGAGTCTATTCTAAGTGTCGAGACAAGCGCTCTTCCGTTTTCACCTGAGCAGCTTCCGGTTTACGGTGGCTAACGTTAGCCCACTAGCTAGCGACCAGCTCAGTTAGCTGCCGGCGCTAACAGGCTACTGGCTGCTACTAACGCTACACCTTCAGGAGAGGTCGCCGCCACACCAACCATTCTTCAGTGCTGATATTTTACATTATTTTGGCTGCGGCACCTGCTGCTACGTGTTCTTCCTCTTTGCTTCCTTTTCTGGTTGTCAGGTTTTAGCGGACTAGATGCAGCAAAGGTGCATTACTGCCCCCAAAGGTCACAAATAGAAGTGTGCACGCGAGACGGCATTCGCTTCTCTCGCGAGGACTCATCCCACCCTTAATTACCGGGGTTAAAAAAAAGTCTGAATTAATCACAATCGAGCAGCTCAGTCAACAGAGAATGCGGCAACAGAAAGAAAAATATTCAGATTTGATGTCTTCACAACGAGGTGAGCTGGTGCAGGTTCATCAATGCAATCGTTCATATCTGTCATTGAAAATTTCACAATGAGAGTCTCGCAGGGCTCCAATGAAGAACCTTGCAGAAAAGGAGGATGATTGTTTTTCGTCTGACGTAAAACCAGGCCCACCTGAGTGGAAGCATCGCTGCGACTCCAGGAAAAAATGAAAAGACAAATGTTTTATAAGGAGTTAAAAATAACAATTTCTGAGGCGCAGACGTCGACACGGATCGGCCTGACGGAGGAACCGGTGGAGGCACGAGTGGAGAGAGTCTCTGACCGGAATGGCTCCGCTTCTGCCCAAGAACACGCCCCAGCGACTTGAGCTAGAAAGAATTTCTGAGGTCGCCCCCCCGCCCCCCCTCTGCCTCTCCCCTCGAGGGGGCGGAAGGAAAGAGAATGCGCTGGGACGGGCGGCGGAGGGAAGGAAAGCGGAACAGTGGATTATGGGATGCGAGCAGCCCGTATGGTGGGGTCAGAAAACGAGGTCTTGTCTTCCACAGACTGCTGGCAGGCATCTCCTCCTCCATCTGCCCTACAACTACACCCCCCCCCCCCCCTCTCTCTCTGGAAGCCGCTCTCATCCCATCTAGACTCCCTTCAAGCTGCTGGGATGGATGGATGGATGGAGGGATGGATGGATGGTTGGATGGATGGATGGCTGGTGTGACATATTTAGGGAGATTTTGAGAAGAAACAGTAACATTTTAGGTTGCAGTAACGTTTTGCTCACCCTCTCACCCGCCCTCTCCTGAGCTTGCCAGTGAACTACGGTGGCCCTGCCTGACCCAAACCTGGATACCTGGTCCACCTTCTTCTCAATGGATAATTGAGGACCAAAAATATGAAAGGTGCTGTCAGGATTGGATGGATAGGCTCTAAAATGGCAGCTAACTGGGAGTTACATATATTCTGATGAACAAAATGATAGTACTGTAAATTTTTATTAATGTGTTTATGGGCAGTAAATTAAGCTTTTACACATATACAGCAAGAGCATAAATCTGGCCAGATTTTCCACTGTGGAGCTTAGATGGATCCCACGCTCGTACTTGTTATCGTTCTGCAGGCCGTGGCAGACTTCCCGAGGACGTTAATGGTGATGCAGGCGTGAAGCCCAGCCATGTGTGTGTGTGTGTGTGTGTGTGTGTGTGTGTGTGTGTGTGTGTGTGTGTGTGTGGAGAACGAGGAATGGCGCTCCAGAGGAAACTTTCACACCTTCAACGTGCTGCAACATCGTGTCGGTGCTGCCGAGAGCTTCGCTTCAGTTGCATTACTTATGAGGCGCATTCTGTTTTCTTGGAAACATTTGGGTTTTTTTGGGCCGGACATTTTTCATCACGCAAACGAGAGCAGCAGGGTGCCATTGCTGGAAGGAGACATCAGCAGGGTGGAGGTCTGTTTCCAGCTGGGTGAGATCTTTACACCATCTTTACAGACTAGCCAAAGGTCTTGGTTGGCTAACTCACACTGTGCATTATTTCCATCCATCCATCTTCTACACCTTCTACACCTTCTACACTTTCTACACCTGCTTCCTTCTTCCTCCTCCTTCCTTGCTTGTGACTCCAGAGAAGTCAAGTGCTGTGTCTCAATTCAGGGTCTGCATCCTTGAGACCGAGTGTCCTCCGTCTGAAGGAAGCGTTCTTCGAGCACCCAGCCTAGAAGGACGGACCAAAGCCCACCTCCCCGGTAACCACCCGGGACGGTCTAGCCTTCGGCGTATTTCCTCGTTTCGTCACCGCTGTTCCCTCCGGCTGGCCAACCCCGGAAGTGATGCTTTTATAGCATCAAGCTAACCATTGGTTCACCATCTAACGATGCCGTTGGATGATCAAATAAGTAAAATCCTACGTTAAAACTGGATACTTTATGTGAAACTTCAATACTTAAATTTATATGTTGTGTCTTTACCAGTACATGCCGCTAATTTCAGCTGACTTTCCAGGATCCCAGGATGCTTTGCAGCAGCACGCAAAGCATCATGGGATACATAAGTACGCGAAGGATAGTAGCGGTGCATCCTTGGACTCGGCTAAAACGAGTGCGTTTTTCCGAGTACACATTTTGAGCGTCCTAAGCACCCTTGGGAATTGGGACAAGCCTTTGCGCAGTGCTATGACGCAACTTCCTTTCAAAATGCGTACTTCAAGGATGCAGACCCTGAATTGAGACACAGCAAAGGAGGACGCAGGACACTGAGTTGATTGCTTGGCTTTTTACTTGCGCATGTATGGAACACAGCCAGTGAGAGAATCGCATGACATCATTTCCTGTATGTAGACTTCCTGTCAGGGAAGCCACACCTGGAGCCTAGAGCTCCCCCTAGACGACCAGAGGTGTCAGGACAGTACCTCCTTCCCTTCACAGCTCTGTGGACTGAAAATAAGACAACTCAACATTGGACACAAGTTAGCTTTTACTGAACTCACCTCAATTTAACAATTAAACTACAAGTCACATGTTTCTTAAACTTTAATCACTTCAAATGCAAGACACACATTTGTATCTGACTACTTTGAATAATCTTTCACCATCAACAGTGGTATTCTCACAGCAAGAAGGTTGTGGGTTCGATCCCAGTCTGGGGCCTCTCTGTGTGAGCTTTGCGTGTTCTCGCCAGGTTCTCCAGCTTCCTCCCACACTCCAAAACCATGCAACCTGAGGCCAAGACACCCTGCTGGGAGAGGCTCCAGCAGACCTCCGAGAGCAGCAGGAGGAGGCAGGTATAGAAGATGGATGGAAGGATGGATGGATGGATGGATGGATAGAAGTGTGGATGGATGGAGAGGAGTGAATGAGAGGCTTCCATTTCAAGTTCTCTCAGGAAATGGAAGACAGCCGCTCGCTTGTGAGACCATTTCTTTCCCTTTTCCTCCACACCAACTGAACACAAACCACTGCACCGTATCACACACACACACACACACACACACACACACACACACACACACACACACACACTCACTGAAAGCCAAGTGTGTAATTGTGAGGACAGCATCTCCAGCATTTTCACCCCTCGCTGGCTAATCTTTTTTTTTGCACTTCAGCAGATCTGCAGCTGGCTGCCCTGAACTGCACAGCTGCACCCAGCTGAAGCCTGTGTTTCCTCCTGGATGCTTCCTGCAGTGCAAACCAGCGCAGCGGCGTGGACTTCAAACTGGGAGTGTTGTGCGACTCGCATGCACAAGAGCAGGACGGACGCCAAGTTGGACAAATGGTAGGCGGGTTAAACCAGGGCCGGCTCAGTGGTTGCACACAATCTGGCAACGCAACGTTTGTGCAGCCTGGTAGGAAACAGCACAGAGAACCAAGCAGGACATACAGCAGTGGAACCATCAGCCAGCCTGACTCTCAACCTTCTGCATTCACTATTTCATTTCATTTTAGTATTATTATTCTATACATGGGCGACAAGGTGGTGTAGTGTAGCACTGTCACCTCACAGCAAGAAGGCTGTGGGTTCAATTCTGGGTCCTTTCTGTGTGGTAGTTTGCATGTTCTCCCTGTGTCTGCTGGGTTCTCTCCAGGTTCTCCATGTGTCCGCTGGGTGTTCTCCAGGTTCTCCATGTGTCTGCCGGGTGTTCTCCAGGTTCTCCATGTGTCTGCTGGGTTTTCTCCGGGTTCTCCATGTGTCTGCTGGGTTCTCTCCGGGTTCTCCCTGTGTCTGCTGGGTGTTCTCCAGGTTCTCCATGTGTCTGCTGGGTTCTCTCCAGGTTCTCCATGTGTCCACTGGGTTCTCTCCATGTTCTCCCTGTGTCTGCTGGGTATTTCCCAGGTTCTCCATGTGTCTGCTGGGTGTTCTCCAGGTTCTACCTGTGTCTGCTGGATTCTCTCTATGTTCTCCCTGTGTCCGCTGGGTTCTCTCCTGGTTCTCCCCGTGTCTGCCGGGTTCTCTCCAGGTTCTCCCTGTGTCTGCTGGGTGTTCTCCATGTTCTCCCTGTGTCTGCTGGGTTCTCTCCAGGTTCTCCATGTGTCTGCCGGGTTCTCTCCAGGTTCTCCCTGTGTCTGCTGGGTGTTCTCAAGGTTCTCCCTGTGTCTACTGGGTGTTCTCCAGGTTCTCCCCGTGTCTGCTGGGTTCTCTGCTGGTTCTCCAGCTTCCTCCTACACTCCAAAAGTGAGCTGAAGCTGACAGATTCAGTTAAGTCGTTGCACAAAAGATGGGGAGTGTACAGGTGAAGTGCAGGAAGAGGAACTGAAAAATCGAAGGCTGTTGTAAATAGAAAATTGAAAAGCCTTTATTTTGGCGTGGCTACACAGATGCATGTGAGGTGAATTAGGAACTCTAGATCTATGTGTGCCTAATAAAGTGGCCACTGGTCCAGGGTGGCACCCTGCCTTCACCCAGTGACAGCTGGGAGAGACTCCAGCAGCCTCTCCCACACACACACACACACACACACACACACACACACACACACCCTGAGAGCAGGAAGAAGAGGGGATTGAAGATGGATGGATGGATGGATGGATGGATATTCTATATGTCAGCGTCTAACAGCAGTACAGGCAGCAGAGACAACAGGAGCTCGGTACCTGGCTGGAGATGAGGTCCTCACACACCGACAGCGCCATCTGGATGGCGTTGGGCTTGTGCGTGACGGAGATGGCGGTCAGCTTGAACTTGTCCCTGCCGTACACCTGGTTGGCCTGGTTCACCGCATCCTTGAACACCTGCTCGTAGCGCTTCTGGCTCAGGACGGCGCCGATGTTGACGATCTTGGGCTCGCAGGCGGCTCGCGCCACGGAGCCCGAGAGCAGCAGCGCCAGCAGGAGGACACCCATGGTGGGACCGACCGAGCCCGCAACGGTCCGCCCCGGTCCGGTCGGCGACGGTCCGGTCGCTTCCCTCCCCGGCGGCGGCGGTGGGTTCGGCTGGAGCGGTTTTCCCGGCACGGCTCGGCTCGGCTCGGCTCGGCACGGGGTTTAGAGCGCGCGCGACTGCGGGACGAGATCCAGGTGGGCGGCGGTGAACGACGGAAGGAAAAAAGAAAGGAAGAATGGAGGAGGATAGGGGGATGGATGAGTGAGCACTGCGGAGGAATGCAGGCGGTGATGGGGGGCAGCAGGCTGACAGACCACCGCACTGCCCTGCTTCTCTCCTCTTCCTCCTCCTCTTCCTCTCTGCAGATCTCTCCAAGTGCGACGCGTCCAGTCCGAGTTCGGGTCGGCTTCGGGTTCGGGTGGATGCTGCTGGGTGGTGGTTTTGGTGGTGGTGTAGGGGGGCGGGAGGCGGCGCTGCCTTCTGCCGCTGCAGCGAGCTCGGGAGGCGGACTGGACACAGCCGCTGCGGCGCTGCTGTCTGCTCGCTCGCTCTGTGTGTGTGTGTGTGTGTGTGTGTGTGTGTGTGTGTGTGTGTGTGTGTGTGTGTGTGTGTGTGTGTGTATGTGTGTGTTTGGGGGAGAAGGGGGGCTGCTGTCCTTGGTGCTGACAGCTGTGCATGCGCGCTACGGCGGTGCTGCGCGCTCCCGTCGTATTGGCTTTTTTTGCGAGTGCGTTGGCGTTGTGCTTCAGTTACTGCTGCTGCTGCTGCTGATGCTGCTTGAGTTGCTGCTGCTGCTGCTGCTGCTGCTACTGTTGCTGCTGCTGCTGCTGCTTCAGCTTCAGTTGCTGCTGCTGCTACTGTTGCTGCTGCTGCTGCTGCTGCTGCTGCTGCTTCAGCTACTGCTGCTTCTTTTTCAGCTGAATGGTGGTCATGATGGTGGTGATGATGGTGGTGCTGGAGACACCTGAGTAGAACGCTGGAGCATGACGCTGGAGCAAGTGCGTTTGTCTCTAGCATGAAAAATGAATGCGCCTGCTCAAGCAGAACACACACACACACGTGCGCTCGCACAGAACACACACACACAATGGGATGCTTGCCATGATGGAACATGAAAGGGCCGATCGAGTGAGTTCATACCTGGTGGGCACGAGTAGCGCTGCAATATTAAAGGTTCCCATAAGACCGAGGAGACACAACCATAAGTCGCTTTGCCGCTTGTTTCTCTGCACCAGTGTTTCTCAAGCGGTGGGTCGCGGCCCAGAAATGGGTCTCTGCAGAGCTATTTGGATCTGTGGGCAGTTTCCCCGCTGTTCCATTGATGTAGAAGCAAACTTGAATTGAATTGATGTCTATAGTCTTGGTCTGGTCTGGATCTCGCTGCTCTCAGTCTGGAGAAGGTCTTGGTCTGGGTTGGTTGCTGCCATCTGGGCTACAACGCTACCTGTGATTGGATTGTGCCCATGAACTCCAGCGACACCTACTGAGGGCAGAGGGACAGATGGAGAGTTGATAGTTTGAAGCCTTTGAAGCATCTCTGGGTGCAGCAAGGCAGCAGAGCAGCAGCAGCAGCAGCAGCAGCCTCCTGGTTACCGTGGAAACAGGACTTCTCTTTTCTCTTCCTTGTTGTTGCAACGCACGCGAGCGCACAGACAAGTTGCAGCGAGGCAACAGCGGTCGGCAAACACACAGCGAGAGACGTCAGGATGGATCCTTTATGAAGGGATGTGGCACCACCAGATGTGTCATCACCAAGAAGCAGCGTTCATCTTGG
Source organism: Nelusetta ayraudi (assembly GCF_046127955.1). NCBI lineage: Eukaryota > Metazoa > Chordata > Actinopteri > Tetraodontiformes > Monacanthidae > Nelusetta > Nelusetta ayraudi. Next base: position 6,642,396 of record NW_027466076.1, read on the forward strand.
CTCTGGTTCAGCTTTTTTACCCTCATTATTGGGTGATCTTCAAAAAATGTTATTCCCAGCCAGGTTCAGTCTTGTGTCATCTCCGCTGCTCGTATCAGCAAAAGCTGAAAAATGTCAACAGGGCTCTGAGGCCCCTCCCCACTCTGCCAACAGTCACCACCTCTGTGTTTCTAGGTGCTGATACATTAGTCGCATGGTGCCACAAATCAACAGCTTGTCAGGTGCTGGCTGCAGCGCCCTCCTCACCTTCCCAAAACGACAGAAACTCTCAGGCTAAAATGCATCCAGTCAGGCTCCAGTCAACTTTCCCACAAGCTTCAAACTGCCTGATGTCGTCTCAAAGACGTCAATACAGCTTTAAAAAGCAATAACATTTGCTCGTTGCGTTGGTGATCAATGTTTGAAGAGTGAAGATGACATTTAGCCACAGTGATGAGAAGGTCAATTAGATGATATCATTGTTGATTCAATACAAATGAAATAGGACGGCTTGAATATTTCATTGAAGTGAAGAATTGACTTTGCTTCTTGGAAGACTGTGAAGGTCCGTCAAAGAAATGTCAAACACTGAGATCTTGTTTCATTGGCTGTCAATATTTATGATACTTTATGGACTTGGTATTGCATTGGACAGTAAGCTCTGTGACCTCACTATTGAGTCGCTGTATATCCTCCTGCTATTCTCAGCCAGCAGTGTGTTCTCCAGCTGCACAACACGGCGCTCTGAAACCACCTCAGCGGAATTCACTGTGTTCGCCACCGTGCTCATCCTGGCGCCGCCACCGCCGCCGCCGCTGCTAAGATGTGCCTGCGCTCCGAGGTGTAAAGTATTTAGCACGGCAGTTAGCAGTGTGAGCCGCACAGACCAGCGCAGCCGCTGCATGAATCAGCTGCGACGGCATCCAGAGGAACAAATGGCTCTGCTGCGGACCACTGTCACACTCCACCTCCTGCTGCTGCTGCTGCTGCTGCTCTTAATGATTCCCCCCCCCCACCGCCACCGCCACGGGGCCACTCATTGGACGGCCGTGACTCTGATTAAATGAGTTGACGGAGCCGCTGCCCATTCTTCAACGGCTCGCACGTCAATACGAGCCGCAGCCAATCTGCTGCTGCTGCTGCTGCTGCTGCACTTATGTAAGCAGTTAGCTGCTCGTTTGCCATGGGGGAGGGGCAGAGAGTCGGGGGGGTGGGGGAACAATTCGAGTGCTGAAGCTAAAGATGGTGAAACTGACACAGCAAAGATTTGCTCCATCACACTGTAGGGTGGAGTTTTTCCACCACTGTGCTGCGGCCACAATGGCGCACCGTGACTGAACATCAGTGTCACTTCATTCAAATGGAAATAATAACACAGTCATAACGTTCCAATGTGGAGTGAGCGTTTCCTCCAGGACCTCAGCTGTGAGAGCACGGATCAGTTTTCCGTTGGCACCAGGATCCTCTTGTGTGGACTCGTGTTTGTGTTTGTCAAGTTGCATCGTTTCCACACCTGCAGCTGTTTTCGCCAACAAAGGCGCATTAGGCAGTGGTACTGTGTTTGGCCCTCGTCGGCCACCGTAAAACAGGCCCAGTATAAATCACAGAAGATACTACATTGCCATCATTTGGTTTAAAATATTTCTGTTTGCTCGCTGGTGTGCCACAGGATTCTTTCAATGTGAAAAATGTGCCGAGGCTCAAAAACCTGGCATCACTGCAGCTTCACAACACACTTGCGTGGCGCTCGGCAGGGACTCGCACTCGTGCATGCGCACACACACGCTCATTGCTCACGAGCGCACTCTCAGAGTTCGCACTTGGAGTTCACTCGCCCACACAGAAGTAATGCACATCCATGTCCCGCCCACACGCTACTGGCTGAGCCAGGAGACACACGCTGCATGGCCCAGTCTGCCGGGCCGGTTCTAAAGCAGCCCAGGCTCCATTCCAAACGTTTTCTCGCTAGTTTGACGCAATCGCTGCTCACTTAGTGGGGAGGGCCAGCTGTTTGACTGCTGGGGCCACAGTGGGGTCTACAGTGTGCCAGAGGGGGGTAGCGGAGCAGCAGCAGATGGATGGAGGGTTCTGGTGAGCCACCTCATCGGAGGAAACAATCTATCCTGGGATATTATATAGAACATGTTGCTGTAATTTCAATGGAAAATGAACCAAAGCAAAGTTGCAACCAAATCAGTGTTTTTGAAGCCCACCAGGGTGTTTAGCTCTTGGAACCATCCAGAACCATCCAGAACCACCTGGAACCACCCTAGGCCACCAGGGTGCTTAGCTCTTAGAACCACCCAGAACCTCCTAGAACCTCCTACAACCATCCAGAACCATCTAAAACCACCCAGAACCTCCTACAACCATCTAGAACCACCCTAGGCCACCAGGGTGTTTAGCTCTTTATTGAAAAGACATCTGGAAACACTGCAAACATGGAGGAGATGCAGCTGTTTCATGATATATTTCTTCCAGTTGGGCGAGCTGGATTAAAAAGGTCAACTGGCCGCATATGGCCCCCGGGCCCTAGTTTGCCCACTCCTGCCCTAACCTCGACCCAGTGGCTCGTCAGATTAGCGAGTCAGGAGTTTCGCTCCACTATCATAATCAACACCTCACTGACAATCAACACCTTTACTAATATAAGGGACCACCAGCCTTTAGCGCCACATACCTATACACCTGCTGGTGGTTCAATACTTGAAACATCTTCAAGACCATCAGAACAGGTCCAGTTGCCCCAATGGAACCCTGTCACTTCAACATTGTTTCTTTTTATTTCACTATCATCATCAGCAGCAGCAGCAGCAGCAGCAGCAGCAGCAGCAGCAGCCGCCGATAGACCTTTGGACTCACACACTCACCACAATGGCCTTTTATAGGACACACTTGTAAATATGAAATTGGGGCTACTGCAATGCAGGGAAACCTTGACCTGGTTTTTGTTTTCAGTACAGTGGAAGAAAGGAGGCTTCACTTCAAATCTGCTCTTCACAAAACCTGCAACTTTGGTGAGCCGCCTCATAGCAGGAAACAATCTACCATGGGATATTATTTAGAAAATGTGTTGCTTTAACGTCAATGTAAAATGAAGAAAAGCAAAGTCAATCGTCTGCATCTGAGCCCCAGGCTGGAGTTTGCCCAGGCCTGGTTTAGGATGAAAATTGACTTTGGAAAAAATGCACCCACAGTGAAGATTGAATCTGATATACAACCCACGTCTGCATCTTTTTCCATTTTTTTATTATTACTTCATGTATTTTGACTTTTTTCATTTATTTTGGATACTGCTGAAGGAGCGATGCATCGGCTGGATGTTGCAGTGACTGGGAAGACAATCCACTGTACAGTCATTCCATGAGGGGACTTTGTCTTCCTCTCAACTAGGAGGACAAACACAACATGATAATTAACGAGGCATATGTTCCACACGTAGCTTTTAAATCGCCTCCTTCACTGACGCTGATTCTCTCTAAGAGACGACGTCAGTGCTCATCATCATCATCATCATCATCATCATCCAGGAGTGCAGTGGCTGTAGCCGCTGCTGTAGCCAATCACACTGCAGCACTTTATCAAGCCGTGTTGCAGCCACTGGAGCGTGTTGGCGAACGCGCTAACGCACTAATGCAACGGCGTGTGCATGATGTGTAAAACACATGGAGGAGTATAAAGGCGTGCGAGGGTGAGCAGACTGCACGATTGTTTAACAAGGCCAGTGAGCTACGAGTGCACGTCGAGCCGCACCAGGACTTGTTGAGCGCCAACAAAACCACATTTCAAAACCTTTGAAGGCCTCGTCCTCCAACCACTAAACACCGCAGTGGAGGGAAGGAGGGAAATATCCGAGGAGGTGAAGAAGAGATGAGCCGAGAGACCATGGGCACTGGCTTGACTGCAGACCTGATACACCTGTGGTCACAGGTTGGTTGATGGAGAGCTGAGTGGAGAGCACAATGTGGACTGGAAGTGGGAAGGACCTGGACTAGTGGGAAGGACCTGGACTAGTGGGCGACCGAGGGGACAAGAAGGGAAGGAAGAGGCAGCGCAACTGTGGGACATCTGAAATACAGAGAAACAATGCAAAGACCTGCAGCCAGCGGGCAGCGATGGAATGAACTACTGGCCGAGCCCCTTTTAGTAGGAATTCTTTCCACTGTTTAGGTCACAAACACAAACACATCAAGTAGTTGTTAAAGTCCAGGTTCACACATTAAGAATGGCTTCAAACAACCTGAGGAGGAGGAGGAGGAGGAGGAGGAAAAGTAGAAGAAGAAGAAGAAGAAGAAGAAGAAGAAGAAGAAGACAGATGTGCAGCGAGTGTCACAATCTATAGAGAGATTAGCATCACGTAGCATCTGCTGCTCCGCTGCTTCCACCCTCATCTATACATCACGAAGTTTCAGTGGCACAAGAGACGCACGGCCGCCTGTGAACGCATCCCGGGCATTTTGTCCACGGGAAGAAAGAGGTTGCGTCCCGCCAGCTGGAGCAGAGCAGAGCTGGAGGGTCTGGAGGGTCTGGAGAATGGCTGAACGGCTGCTGTGCAGATGGATGGATGGATGTGTGATGTGTTTCTCATGTTGTGTCAAGTCCTGCCATGAATTATCCACACGCTCCGTCCTCCTCCTCCCTCCTCCTCGTCCCAGCCTGAAGTATTCATGCGGAGGAGAACAACAGCAGCTCCAGCAGCCTGAGAGCCGGAACACCGAGGAGCCTGGCGGGAGCTCCGGGAATGTGACGGTGACGAGGGGCGATCAAGACGGATCACTTCAGACAGACATAGGGAGAGAGTGGGGGGGGGGGGGGGTGGTAGGGGGGGAGAGAGAGAGATGGAGAGAGAGAGAGAGAGAGAGAGAGGGAGAGAGAGAGAGAGAGAGAGAGAGAGAGAGAGAGAGAGAGGCCTCTGGGCTGGGGGCGGAGCTCCTCTAATTGAAGAGGTTCTTCCGCTCTGTCAAGAGAGAATTAAGAAGCATCTGAGAAAGGAAGAGCCGAGCTCGTTGATGTGTGTTGAAAGGCAGCTGGGTGACATCACGAAGGGATGGAACTGGCAGGACACACACTCTGGGGACTCACTGCTCTCACTGCTTTAATGTTTCACCGTCAGTTGAGGCGCACAGCTTCGCAGCGACACAATCAAAGGTTCATTCATTCATTATAAAAGATAGAGAGGAACAAACAGCGGACTCCCCTCTTCCACTCTTCATCACCGTTCTTTGAATTCCCCCCTCTGAACAGATGAAGGGGACATAAATGATGCATCATTGGTTGGGTAGCGTCACAGATGGGCACCACCGAAGAAGAACAAACAATGTTGTTGTTGGGTTTTGGTTTTTTTAAGAATCTTTTTATCGCTAAGACAATGTTGCAGGGGGATTCTGAGCTGATCTAACAGTAAGTAGGAGAGCGCTAACAGGAAGTAGGAGAGTGCTAACAGGAAGTAGGAGAGTGCTAACAGGAAGTAGGAGAGTGCTGGCAACACAGCAGTGGAGTTTTTGGTCCAACGCCAAAGCTTCAATTGTCTGGAGCGACAAATCAAAAACAAAATTATGTATGTACACATATCACAATTAATAATAATGAGTAATAATTACATTTAGATCATTTTATATATATCAAAATATGTAAAGCGCTAAGTTGCAATAATTATACATTTGGAAAATCCTCCATAAACAGATAGGTGGCGACACCACTGGTTATTCTGTGGAAATGTGTTGCTGTAGTTTTTGTGCAGAGCAGATTTGAAGTGAAGCCTCCTTCCTTCCACTGCACTGAAAACAAAAACCAGGTCAAGGTTTCCCTGCATTGCAGTAGCACCAATTTCATATTTTCAAGTGTGTCCTATAAAAGGTCATTGTGGTGAGTGTGTGAGTCCAAAGGTCTATCGGCGGTGTCTGCTGCTGCTGCTGCTGCTGAAATAGAAGATAAGGCTGGGATCCAGCCTTGATATCAACAGTTAGTCAGTCATCAAACAGCTGCATCTCCTCCATGTTTGCAGTGTTTCCAGAGTCATTTCAATAAAGAGCTAAACACCCTGGTGGTTCTGGGTGGTTCTAGATGGTTCTAGATGGTTCTAGGAGGTTCTGGGTGGTTCTCAGAGCTAAACCCCCTGGTGGGGCTTCAAAGACACTGATTTGGTTGCAACTTTGCTTTGCTTCATTTTCCATTGACATCACAGCAACATGTTTTCTCCATAATATCCCAGGATAGATGGTTTCCTCCACCAGAACTCTCCATCCATCTGCTGCTGCTCCGCTACCCCCCTCTGGCACACTGTAGACCCCACTGTGGCCCCACCAGTCAGTTTGCCCACCTCTGGCTTAGGTTAGGCTTAGGTTTAGGCTGAGGGTTGGGGGAGGATGAAGGTCAGGGGCTCCTTCTTCTGCTCTGCCATCATGTGAGTGCTTAGGTTCCCTTGATGGAAGGCATCACTTCTTGAAGACGACCTGGATGACCGAGAACCTTCACAGGCCAGTGTTGGAGCTCCGTAGAGGAAGGAGGAAGCAGTCCTCGTGGTCTAGGACAGCACGAGCACCAGGACGGGGACAATCACGTAGAGGAGGCAGCCGAGCAGCAGCAACAGCAGAATCACCCGCAGTCCTTTCAGCGTCCAGGGGGGGGGGCGTCCACGCAGCAGCCCAGCAGCTTGTGGAGCAGCGAGGCGGAGTGGGCCCCCTGCTCTGGGCTGGTGATGGTGATGGGAACGTCTAGGTGGTCCAACCTGAGGTTGGTGGTCCTCCTGCACAAGGGGCAGCGCAGCAGCTCCTCCTGCCTCGCTACGGCGACCCGGCAGCGGCGGCAGAGCGTGTGGCCGCAGCCCAGCAGCGTGGCGAGCTGCTGCTGCTGCGGCTCCAAGGCCTCGCTGCAGATGGGGCATTCTGGGAGATCCTGGGGTTCTGCTGGATCCACCAGCTGCCGCTCCTGCCCCGCTGCTCCGCCAGCACTCGTCTCCTCGGCCATCGTCTGTCGAAAAACCCGTGCTGAAAAAATGTTTCCTTCCTTGTCGGCGTGCGGCTGCAGTCGACTGAGCCAGCAGTCGATGCCACGCTGGTGTATCACCATTCCCATAAAACTCTGATTAGATAAACACATCTCAAAGTTAGGGAGCGCCCACTCGTAACACGTGTGGAGATGGAGGCGGAGCCAGCGTTCCCACCAGCGTTCCCACCAGCGTTCCAGCCATCCCACTCCATTGAAGTGGCCCTGAAGATGATGATTTTCAGCGCTACACAAAGCTTTTCTCACCAGTTCTGCTGGTGAAAAATGAGCAAACGCAAGAGCAACCACATCCCGGCCACGCCGGAGCTGTTGTGTTTTTGTGGGAAGAGCGCAGGGAAAAAGAATGCATCATGGAATGGAGTGGAGGGAGGAGAAGAGAAGCTTCATCTATTATTCAAGCGTCCTGCTGCGCTAATAAGTCTCTGATGGCTGCTTGTTTGACTGGCTGGAGGTTTAAACAGGGGTGTGCACGCGCGCGCACGCACACACACACACACAGACACACACACACACACACACACCACTAAGGCTAAGCTCACTGTAAACACAGTGGTAAAAGGTCCTGATCTAATCTTCACTGCATCATTGAAGCGCCGGCTGGGAGTAAAACTGTCGCTCACATGTTTATGGGCAAAGGAAACAAACAAACAAACAAACAAACAAACAAATAAACACACGATTCAAAATCCTTGCATTGCATTTCATTCTCATTTGCAGCCACACTTTTAAAAAGTGGCTTGTCATCAGTTGGATGGATTCATCCTTGCATAAAGTGGACAACATTTTTTCTATATGTGGGTCAATAATTCCCTCTGCATGTCGCTCGCTTGTCTGAAGCAGAAGAGCCTTTCAACATGCGTCTCTAAAGAGGTAAAATGTATGTATATCTACCTGCTAATGATAGAGCAGTGTCCATTCAGTATGGGAAGTGTCCCATGAACGTCCACTGGGCTGTGAATTGCGCTGCATCCCCTGGTTGTGTAACCTGGAAGAGCAGCGTCGACATCTTTGAGATGAGTCACTGTGGCTTTGGGGACAAATTGCTGTATGCAGAAAAATAAAAAAGATGATTTGATTTCTTTACTACTGACGATGAAACCGTTCTCGGACTCTGGCTTCTGCTCTGGCCCTCGCTGGGGCTTTGTACCGCCGGCCGGCCAGCCGAGCCGAGGTCGACGCAACCATCGGTCCCATCAGTCAGTCTGATGGGACCGATGGCAACTACACATCACCACAACAATCTCTAGACCAGGGGTGGCAAACTGTTGACTGGTGAGCCACCTCATAGAGGAAACAATGCATCACGGGATATCATGTAGAAAACAAGTTGCTTTCGTGTCAATGGAAAACCAAGCAAAGCAAAGTTGCAAGCAAATCAGTGTCTTTGAAGCCCTGCAGTGTTTATCTCTTAGAAGCACCTAGAAATACTTCAGAACCAATTAGAACCACCCAGAACCATCCAGAACCACCTACAACCACACAGGTGTTTGGTGTTTAGCTCTTTATTGAAATGACTCTGAAAACACTGCAAACATGGAAGAAATACATCTGTTTTATGATTGACTGACGATTAATATCATTTCTCCAAGTATCAGCGGGCCGCATTTAAAAGCTTAATGGGCCGAATATGGCCCCCGAGCCTTAGTTTGCCCACCTCTCAGTCATGAGTGGTCCCAGTGTGCTGTAATGTCACTGGTCTTTGAAGAAGCAGCAGAAGTCATACAGGTTCCAGCTGTGAACTCAGCCGCAGTCGCCACGGCTTTGATTGCGTACCAGCTGCTGCATCTGGATATCAAAGGTTGCGATGGTCCTCCTGGTCCTCCTGGTCCTCCTGGTCCGGCTGACTGAGCCATTCCTCCGAGCCTCTTTAAACTTTTAATAACCGCAGAGCATTAAGGCCGCCGCCGCCGCCGCCAGCGTGCACTCAGCATCGGACGCTTTTACTTTGAAGATCCATTTGGTTCAATGAGACGCTCGATGGAGCCGCCGTTCACCGCCTTTTCACTCACATGTTTAAAACATGAAAGTCTTGCACATATGTAAAATTGACATAGAGTTCACAGTGTAATGCTGGTGAACTCCCACCAGGGGGACGAGGAAATTCCTTCTTTCACTGTTTTAAAATGTCAAGGCCTGTGAATCAACACTTTGTGATGTCACAAAGGGCACCTATTAGAAAGATGTGAGGATGAGATTTGGGATCCTGAGACTGAGACTGAGGCTGTTGCTACAGGCTACAGTGCTGCTAACCTGAACTTCTGGCACCTACATTCATTTAATTTAATTTAATTTAATTTAATTTAATTTAATTTAAAAAAAGAAAGAGGATGAAAAGGGAAGTCTTGGCACCTCTTTACCAAGGTGTTGTTCTCTTGGTTGGCTCCCTGACAGAAGCACAGTGCAAAATGACTCACAGGTAAAGCTCAAAAAAGAATCTCTTGTTTTGAAATGTAGCGAAGAGCTAGCTGGCTAAGAGAGGTCCAGGCAGGTGGAGACAGTGGCAGGGGTCTACAGTATTCCAACAGGTGTGTTTCTGTCTTTGATGAAAGTGGGCCCTGACCCGACATCATCTCCTGCTGCTGTGGCCCGGCCCGGGTCAGAAGTCCAGAGTGTCCCGCTTGTACTGCAGCTGCGGGCTGTTCTTGCTGTAGAACTGACTGAACCAGCGCCGGTGCTTCTGGATGGCCGAGTCTTCCTTCACCAGGAGAGGCTTGGCGACGTACGTCTTGTTGTTCCAGATCATCACGTCCCGCTCAAACTGCACCAGAGGAGGAGAAGAAGGGCAGAGGACGGAGGAGAGATGAGTTTGTCGTCTGGATGTGATGAAACCAAAGAGTCTCTGAGCCCTTGATGAAGAGGAGGGAGGCATCTGAGAGGAACTCCAGGGGGAGAGGAGTTGGGGGAATAGGAACGACTCATTCAGTGGTGGAGTCTACTTTATTCTAGTTCTATACTCTTCCTCGTAGACATCTGTCCATCAGCAGCAGCTGCTTCTAAACGTCACTAAAGCAGCGCCACCATCAGGCTCAGTAATGCATCCAGCATCCATATAGAAGTCACATCATGAAAGACTGATGATGTCATTGTCTCAATGTGAATGTATTGTAAGCATCACAAGATAATATAAGATACATAATTTACAGCTGGACTTTAATCAGCTGACCAACAGCGTCACAAGACAAATTTGTTTGTTTTGTTGAAAAAAAAATGAATAAATAATTAACAAAATAAAACTGCTAAAAAAAAAAAAAGTTTCAGCAATCAAGTTGCAAAAAGCACAAATTAATTCTCTGAAGCGACACTACCACAGCTGATCATAACACAAAACATCCTTTTAATCACATTGTTAAACGGGAAAGTCAACGTCGTGTCAAAAAAAACTTTTGCACAACAATATTGTGAGCGAATGTTGAAACTGGGTTGCTTCCCTGAACGCTGCCTGCTTCTATTCAGGAAAAAATAAATTAACAAGTAATTAACACGTTTAATGAGGCTCCTCACACACTCCCAGCCGCTGTGTTGTGTTACTTCTGGTGTAAATGACGCGGCAGAATGAAAGGAAAGAGGCGGCGATGATCCTTACACACCGCACAAACTCCCAGGCAGAAAAGTGCAACGCAAGAAACAAGAAAAACCTGTTCACTCCTCTAAAATTCAAGGCACTTTGAGTGACGGTTGAATGATTGTAAAGGGTGGTGTGTGTGACTGTGGCCAGGAGGTGGCGCACCTGGATGCTCTCCACTTTGAGGATGAAGTTGGGAATGACTGGAGGGATGCTGGCCTGGTAGAACATGGTGTGAGTGACGCACTGCAGCAGCGGCTCCACCGGGGTCACGCAGTGCATCATGACACCGCGGCCCAGGAAGCTGTGGTTGAACAGCAGGTAGACCAGACCGGGACCCACCTGGAGGGCGACAACAGTCAGTAGCAGTTAGCACTCTGACGGCGGGACTTCTAGAGAAGCAGCAATATGCAGGTTAGACCAGGGACTGTTGGGTAGCGGAGCAGCAGCAGATGCATGGAGGGCTCTGCTGAGCTGCTCAATCACCTGCAGTCAACACGGTTTTGACTGCATGCAAGCTGCTGCATCTGGATATCAAAGGTGCAAATGTTTGGCTCGACCACGCTCTTGCTCTCTGATTGGCTGGAAAGCTGTCATATGGGAAGAGATGCCTTCAGGGTTCCTTTGTAACCCAGAGCAACTCCGCTGGACTGACAGACTCTCCAGATGCTCAGATGATTGACAGGTCCACTTGGCATTGTTGATGCTGCATCGTACAGAGGGCCAAACTATCATACAAACGCAACAATCACAGCACGCCAGGCAACCCTGCCTGGCAACCCTGCCTGGATGTGGGATGAAGCTCCTCCAGGACTTCCACGTCATCGTGCATCCAAGCACATTCAGCCTCAATGACTCAAAGCGAAGATTAATGACGGCGTTCCGAGGGAAGAAGGTGTCAGCGGCTCGGCTTTTGTTCCGGGAGCTCGCCCCCCGACCGCGAGTGTGCAACGCCACAATTAACGAGGGCGACGACTTCCTGCGCCTGCGGTGCTGCGGCAGCGCCGAGCTCCCCGGCTCGTGACCCCGTTAGAGGGAAACTGAGCCTGCGGTGAGGAGTTGGTGAGGAAGAGGTGAAAATGGCGCCAAGAGCGGAGAAGGAAGAGTTGACAGGGCAGTGGCGCCCCCTGTGGGTGACAGCTGGGGATGGCGAGACAGAACAATAGCTCCGATGTGTTGATTGCCATGAAATAAAGGACCAGAGGGAGAGCGTCTGGAACGGGGGCGTCGCCATGCAGCGTCACGACCTTCACTGTACCTGTCTGGCAACGACACTGACGTCCAGCAGGGGCCAGTGGAGGCCAAACACAGTCAGAGCGTGTTTGACGTACATGTTGGAACAGTGCCGAGTGGGTTCTGACTCCGGCTCCCACTGGACCTGCAGCAGAGACGGGTGCAAACACACAGCGTCAGTCCATGATGAGGACTGCTTGCAGATGAAGAGCCGAGGCGCCGTGACGGTGACATCAGGAGCATCAGGCGCCTCGTGAAATGTAAAACATCATGAAACACAGCAAGCGCAGACTGTCAAGAACCCTCTCAGAGGCGGAGCCTGTTAGACTTCACCGCCGCCGCCGCTGCCGCGTGTTTGCATCCTTACGTTCCAGTCGTGCCGCAGAAACTCCCAGGTTTTGCTGTTGGTGTAGCGCAGGTCGACTCCGCTGATCATGCCGGGAGTGTGCAGGTGTGCCAGGTGAGCGATGTCCGCTGCGTTCTCAGGTATCTCCTGTTGAGGGCGCACGTCACAGTGGAGAGAATCAAAGTTTGCTCAAAGTTGGTTAAACATTAAAAAAGTTGCTTTCAAGGCCCAGTGTGCCACTTTTGAGAAGACACTTATTGAATGTTCCTCATTGCCAAAGCTAAAACAATGGAGTTTTCTTTGGACTGGAGCGTTTCTCTGAACATTAAGAGCGGGTCGCCTTGCACCGTCACATTATTCCAGGAACTCAGAATCCAGATGTGCTCAGGGAGAAGCCAGCTGCTGGAGGACAGACGTGAGATCCAGCGGGAGAGGAGAAAACTCCAGATACAGAAGCAACATTCCCAGATGCTGCTTCTGCTTCCCTCCACTCACCTGGATGTGAGAGTTGATGAAGTGTTCGGTTCTGCCCCTGTAGACCCACTCTCCCCTGGTGACCTCGGGCTGCTCCGGTACCGGCCAATCGGGCTCGGTGCCATCGCAGTGGTACCAGACGTAGATCTGACCGTTGACCTCGCGGCTCGTCCAGTGTCGAGCTTTGGCGACGTCCGGAACTGAATCCGACGTCCGAAGAAAAGAAGGGAGCCAATCAGAAGAAAGCTACGTATGACCTCATAGAGGCAGGAGTCAAAAGATGAACGTGTACTTCAATTTTAGCAAAGCTATGAACAGAATGCAAATAAAACGTACCGTCTTCTCCTTTACAGTACTAATAAGGCAAAGCTAATAAACACTGAGTTCCATAGAATATAGAACACAATAGAATAGATGCACTTCACTGATCATAAAGTGTGAAACTACGATGTTGCAGCACTAAAAACAACACTAATGAAACTAATCCGTATTAACAGTTCGACTGACTACAAATGAGAGAAAATATTTCCCAGCTTTTAGGTTTGATGTTAATGTGATATTTTCTTTCTTTGCACCGGCAGTGGAGGCCGACAGGGCAGCTCAACCTCTGCCGCTCTTTTTCCTTCCTGCTAACATGAACAAACTACCAAAAAGAAGCAAAGAGAGAGGAAGAAGGATGCAGATTTTCATACTTTTTTCTGCGTAGGGAATCTTCACACACTTTCCGTCGTCCCCTCGAAACTGCCATCCATGGAAGGGGCACTCGATGCAGTTCCCCACCACCCGTCCTCCCACGGCCAGGTTGGCCCCCAGGTGAGGGCAGTAGGCGTCCAGCACGGAGGCATTCCCCTCCTGGCCCCTGAACACCACCACCTGTTGACCTGCACACAGGAGGGACAGTCAGTCAGCTGGAGGAAGTCAACGTGATGTCCACTGAAGATTGCATGAAGCAAAGAGAGAGAGAAAGCGAACACTCAGTGTGTCTCTGTGAAGGTCCACTAGCTGTGTTTCCATCACTCCTACAACTGCACCAAACCCAAACATGTCAATAAAGTCTGGTGATGGAAACAGCTCAGCTTGGAAGAACCTCTCCAACACTGCTCAAAGGTCTTGACTCTCATCAGGTGGTTTTCACACGGATCCATAGAGAGGAACATCGCTCATGGAAACACTTTGTTCACATTGACACTTCAGCGGACGAGGTCACGTGACCAGTTGACTGACCAGTGAAAATGGTGCGTTATAATGGTGGTATAATAATATTTTTTACAAGTCATCATCAGAGAGGAAGACTGTGGTGGAGAAGATGAAGACAGACCTCGGCTGGTGCCTCTGCCTTCAGTGTGGCTGAGGCTGCGGCTCCAGGCGGCTCTGGAACATCTTGGGATAGATTACAACCATGGCGGAGCAGATGCAGCCCAGTCTGAGCCAGCAGACAGTCAGCACCTTCATCAACTTCCCCCACTGTACCTACTGTACTTGGCATCACCTGTGGACGAGCGACATCTCCTCCTGAAATAGCTCGGCGCCCTGCAGAGTGAAACCCGGATGAGTGGAGCCTCCAGGAAATCCAAGTGAAGACATTTATGCTGATGTTTACGCAGCACCTCTGACCTCTGACCCTCCCAGACACGGACAACGGGTTCTACATGGGCAGCAGCAGCAGCAGCAGACCTCTACTGTCTGTTTAAATATTGTGAGTTTTGTTGTTGTTCACCATGCAACTGACTCTGACCTGGCTGACACTCTGACTACTGCTCTCTCTCTATCTATCTACATGACCTCTGGAGTCTGGATCTGCTCCGGGTTTTTTCCCCCCACAGGGGAGTTTTTCCTGCCCACTGTCGCCCCCTGCTGCTCTGGGCGGCCAGCTGTTTTTCCTCTGATTGCACAAAGAAGCTCTGAGATGCCTTTGGTTGTGATTTTATAATAAAAGCTGATTGATTGATTGGACTCTGCTGCCACGCAGCTCAGCCAGCGAGGTGAAGGCAGGCGAGCAGCAGTCACACCAGGCTGGCAGAATTTGAAACGTGCTGTAAGTAGATGACTGCAGGTTGACATTCATTCACAGCGGGAGCGCAGACGCTCGGAGAAGAGGGTGAAACTCAAGACGATTGGATGGACAGGGAGCAGCAGCTGAAGACATGAAGGATGCAATGTTCAAAACTAAACTGCAGCGTCATGAAAACACAGCTCTGCTATATTAATAAGCATTTACCATCCTGCAGTTAAAAAGAAACCATCAGGGGCTCTGAGTCGGCGGTCCCTCATGTTTGCTCCCATCAGGGTTCAAGCAGTGGTCCATGTAGTGGCTACAGGAGATCCATTCCACACAGGAGCAAACAGAAGCCTCAGTACTGCTGGTCAATGTTCACGATGAGACAAAACCAAACAGGTTCTGGCCAACAAACTAGTTCTGAGAGGGACTTTGAAAAAAAATGTCCTCCTTTGCAGTGTTTCCAACTCCCCAGTAGGAAGAGTCGCTGTTGGCACAGTATTTGCGTTGTATGAACTCAAAGGCAGCACAGCAGGAACACAGTTGAATGAGAGGGTGGTTTGTATGAAGACGAACTGGCAGGCGGGGAGCCGGTGACCCGGTGAGAATGGGTCAGAGCAGGAGGAGAGTCAAG
This sequence comes from Nelusetta ayraudi, assembly GCF_046127955.1. NCBI lineage: Eukaryota > Metazoa > Chordata > Actinopteri > Tetraodontiformes > Monacanthidae > Nelusetta > Nelusetta ayraudi. Next base: position 6,657,625 of record NW_027466076.1, read on the forward strand.
TATCAGAGAGAGAGAGACATAAAAAGAGCCCAGGCCGTCAGTCCAAAGGAAGAAGTGGTGGTGGAGACAGAAGGCCGAGAGCACCGAGTCAGTCTGAGTGCCAGGAAACCAGCAGATCACTGCAGAACCTCCCATCAGCCACCAGAGAAAGAGAGAGAGAGAGACAGGGGGAGGTGGGGAGTGAGAGAGTGGGGGTAGAGGGAGAGAGAGAGAGAGAGAGAGAGAGAGAGAGGGGATGAGCTGCAGGTGTGCTGATTGGCTGAGTGAGGGCAGGTGTGGCAGCTGCAGTGTGCAGCAGCGCTGAAATCACAGCGACACCCAGTGGCCGACTGCAAAATATCAACTGCAGGCTCAGAAGACTGGGATTGGTGGAGAAGCCAACTGGTTTGATTTGCAGCACAGAAGAGTGCAATTCAGACAATCTCACCCTCACTGATGCTTCCAGCAGCTCACCACAAACACAATAAGCTGCTGCGTACAATGTAGCGCTGAAGACCTCTCTGTTACACAGCGCTTCAAATAAAACGCCAGACATGATGGAGCGAGGAAGGAGGAGGATGATGATGATGATGCAGAGATGTGTGTAGGGGATTGAGACGCCACATCACCTGATGTTGGTGAGATCGATGTATTGGTAATGCAGGCCGTTTCTCCACGACGTGGCTTTTCCATTAAACAATGAAAGAGGCACATTATCATTAAATATTAATTCTGCTTGACCTCCAACCAGTTTGAACAACTGTGTGATGGTGGTAAAGAGTTGGGGAGAAGATACGGACGCAGCTCATCGTGTCATTTCATTACTGAGCTGGAGGTTGGAAATGAGTCAAGTGACCTCAGAGTGAATCAACTAGAAGATCTGCTGATTCAGTTCCTGCAGGTGAGACTCCAATTCCCTTCACACGTGTTGAGCATTGAAATGCGGCCTATCTTGCTGATTAAAAGCACGAAAATTAAAAAAAAAAAGACCTGGATGTATTTGGCAAGTGATTCACTTATGGCTTAATGCTATAAAAAGGATTAACCATGCATGCAAATCACTGGCAAGCTGTGAAACACGGTCCCACTGTCTCATTACTGGTGCACATGATGCCAGCATGTTACATAAACACTCTCCCTCTCTCCCTCTCTCTCTCTCTCTTTGAACACACACCAGGTATTTTAATGTTCATGTCTGTTTGCAAAACTGGTTGTAAATTCAGTCAGACCAGGAAATTAAGCATTAACTTTGGATTTGCCGATACTACAAACTCAGAATTGATTGGATTCTGTAACCGCAGTGCCACAAGACAAGGAAACTGGTTCAACTTTTGATGACCTGCAAACACACTGGCCAGGAATGAAACTTTTCATGGAAGAAATCATTTCTGACAATGGCCATTGTTTTGCAAGAGCGTAACAACACCAACACGGTGAAATTTGAACTCGTCTCCTGATCCGGGGTTGCCTGACTGCGCTCCAACACAGTGAAGGTGAGGGCTGAAGGTCAGCACCAGGGGCGTATGGAAGAAGGGAGAATCTACGTGGTGGTCACAGCCCACTGTGGAGGGTCATCTGACAGAAGGTCTCACACTTCCACACTGCAGCATCTCGAGTCACGTCTCCGTTGATTCTCTTTTTTCTGACGTGTTGCTTGGCCTGGATTTTGTTCTTGGGGAAACAAGAGGCTCAAAGAAGAACTTTGATGGAACGCTGAGCCTTGGAGAGTAGGAACAAGGTGATCTAGGTTCATTGCCTGTTCTCTGATTCACCGGTGGCAGGCTGACTGATATAAGGTCACCCTGAAAACATTTCATCCATACAAACAACCACAGTTTATTTGCAGAGGAAGTGGCTGAAGTCAACTTGCCTTCCTTGGCGGGACAGTGAGTGAGTGCAAGCCGCGGGTTAATCATTCACATTAAACAAGCGCACCTTTCGCTTTATTCTCGCTGTATGAACCTTGAACACGACGACGTACAGCGGCGAGCAGGTGTCGCAATCAGGGCAGAATGTAGGAATAATGAGGTGAAATGTGCAACATACCGAGTATGGAGACGCTCTTGACTTCGCCCCTCGCCAGCAGGTGCGAGTCCAACACCCGGTACCAGCCGTTGGGGTAAATCGGGGGCAGCTCCCCGGTCTTCCTCCGGCGCCGGACTTCGTTGGCTGCCTGGGCTTTGGAGCGACCGTCCTCGGCGATGTATCCCACATCATCCGGCGAGCGGAGCAGCTCCAGGGGCCGGAAGAGCAGCTGGTAGAGCCGAGCCACCACCGGGGCGCAGAGCGCGGCGAGGAGGAGCCCCGCAGCCCCGCTCCAGGACCAGGACCCGGCCCACCAGGACCCGGCCCAGGCTCTCCACCAGCCCGGGGACCAGCGCCCTGCCTCGGGCAGCAGCGCGGCCAGCAGCGCGGCCAGCACCAGCACCAGGACAGCCACCTTCCCAGCGGACATGCTTTGCCTTGTGGTTCCTCCGCTGATCTCTGTCATGGGGACAAGATGCAAAGCTCCTGCGCGAGACCACACCCAGTGTCACCCAGTGCCACCCAGTGCCAGGGTCATGTCATCTAATCGGGAGCACAGGGCACGGCTATGGGCTCCAGACATGTTTCATTCAGAGACATTCTACGGAATCCAGAGACATTCTACGGAAGCGCAATGCGTCATCATCGCACCTGTTGATTCCTCAGAAGTGATTCCCTGCTGTCATGTCAGCACTGGCTGGTTGAAATGAACTGAAACGCTTAAAGAACTCCATTTCCTCTATCAAAAGGCACTCAATATTCTGGATAGATATACAAACATATCCTCTCATGTCTGCAAAAAGCACAAGTTTTGAAAACATCTTTCATTTGCAACTTTTAGATGCGCCTGTCTTATTGACCAGAGTCCCCCTGGTCTTTATCCACCATGGTTGGAGTAATTGATCCTCAACAGCTGGGACTATGAGGTGCTACTGTGGAGGGGGAGACCCCTGCAGTGGAGCCGCCCTGCAGGCCCGGCTGCCAGCTGCTCCAGCATCACTGCAATAATCACAATTAAGAAGAAGAAGAAGTGGGTCGGTATCCTAGGGCGCCATCTGCTGGAGGGGCACTGGCTGCCACCCTTGGGGTAAAATAAATAAATGCTCACTAGAGCGCCAACATGGCCAGAGCAGCAGCCCTGTATGAAGAAAAAAAATACATCTTCTTTTTCATTGGCCAGAGCAGCCAAGACCTCTGTTCAGTGTGTGTGTGTGTGTGTGTGTGTGTGTGTGTGTGTGTGTGTGTGTGTGTGTGTGTCTCCAAGGAGACAAGGTAACCTTCTTTGCATGAAGCCTCATTTCTGCCAATAGCAGTGTGTTTGTCAGCTTTACACAGCACCACTGGAAAGCTTTCAAATAAAGCAATCAACCAGTTCAACTCATTCATTCTTGTTTCATTGGAAAGATGGTGGACTAATATTACTCTGGTTTAACAATGATATTGTGTACACACACCTCTTGGCAGTAACGACTCCGGCAGCCAGGTTGAACTCTGGACTGTGAAATAGTGTGATTGGAACTATGCCTCATATTAGCTTGTAAATAAACCACAAAAGAAAACTTTATTCAGTTTTGACAATGTAGACACTTGTAAAGGTTTGAATGTTGACACTGTGTAAACATTTGTTTGATTTGGAAGGTGGAGGGCGGCAGAATGGAAGCCTCTCTGGTCGGGATGTGAGATGGGAGTGTTAATGTTGCTTTGCTCAGGTGTCTCCTACGAGCATGAGAGTAGCAGAAGAACAGCAGTTCTTTTCACAGCTGCTTTGTCTGAGAAATGAGTTGTAATTCAGCAGCACTTGACAACACAAGGCCACACGGTGCACAAGGCCGTGTGTTTTATCAGTATCTGGCCAGGCTGGCCATAAAAGAGTCTTGGACTCTTATGTAAGCAGATGTTCGCTTTTGAACAGCGATTGCAGTTTGGTACAGTTCATCAAGTTTAACATGGCAGAACTGCAGGCAACTTGTACATTATTCTCAAACTAACAAAAGACAGTCAAAAAAATAATAACTGTGTTTTATACAGTCCCTCTAATTCAAAGCAGATGAGAAAGTAGAATTAAAAATGAGTATTAGTGCTATAAACAGCGACTTGCCTGGTCATAAGTGTTGTGATTGAGGTTGGCTTTGGTCATAGAATACACAGTGCAGGCACAAAGCACAGTGCATAGTGTCAGCAGTTCATTCAGCAACAGGTCCCCCTGTTGGCATAACTGGGAAAGCCAGACACGTTCTTCAGCAGGAAGGGAATGTTTTGGCCTCACACTGTTTGCATGCTGTGGAAATGTCCTTGGCAACCATGGGTTACTCACAGCATTGTCATCTCAGATTCATTACAACACTGGCTGTTATGCATCTAAATCCCTCTGATCAGCTTTCTGTTGCTCTTGTCTTTGATTCCAGGCGACTATTCACTTCTGTGCTGCTCTCTCAGTAGTGGAGCAGTTTGTACTTTTTCCTTTTTCTGACATCTTCCACTGAAATACTGAACAGGTGCTTCAAAAAGCTCTTACAAAGACAAAAGCATGTGGTCTCTATAAATGTCATCCTCTTTGGTTCTTGAGTGCTGTGATTCCTCGGTTCTGGAGACATCAACAGCTCCTCTGTGATCACTACGGAGTCGTGAAGTCCTGCCATCACAGTGCCATCCATGCAAACTACAGTGAACTTGTGATCTCAGTTATCAGCAGTTGGTATCAGAAACACCTCTTTCAAGGCCATGCCAATCGATGTAAATCTCTGCTTAATGTTTTATTGATAGAATTGATATCTATTCATCAACAACATTGCATCATCTGGCGTCTGTGACATCATAGGATGGGAGGCTGGGAAGAGCGACACCCCACAGGTGGACAAAACGTTGCCTCATTTCCTGCCCAACAGAGTTTCCATCCATCTTGGCATGGATTCGCAGGAACTGCTGACCAGACTGGCTGTACTCAGGCCACTGCACAGGAACCTTCAGCTGTCCTTTGTTCGGGTCTCTGTAGTGTTAAAAACAGAGGCGTTTGTCAAGTGTCAAACACGCCTGGGGACAAACACCTGAACATCATGCGTGGTGTTTTACCCACCCAGTTCTGGCAAAGTTGGTCCAGTAGGCCATCATGTAGGCAGACAGGTGTCTCTGTCTGTCCCCATACACCTGTGGAGTGCTGAAGGGTTTGCCAAAGACGTACTGCAGGTCATCAGTATGGTCAGCACCCACCCAGTCATGGTAGGGTTTCCCTGGTCCGGCCAATAAACTGGGCTCAGACATCATGTAGGAGAAGGTGCGAGCAGACCTGCCACGACCAATTCACTTTTTAATTAAGCATATCAACTGACAGGCAAATACACAAAGAGAGATCACAACATCAATGAGTGTAACTGCTGCCTGTAAGACACACTAACTAAGACACAGATGCTAATCTAGAGGGAAGCTTCAGAGCTACAGACAAAGAGAGGTTGGGAGCCCGGATCCACCAGAGTGGGATCACCTCACTCAATCCTCTGGCCTTGGCTCATCACGTTCCCAAGGCTACATGGGAAATTCCCATTGGTCTGACCTGCCATTAATCTGACCTCCCATTAGTCTGACAAATTGCACATTGGTCCGACCTGCCATTAGGGTGAGGGTTGGGGGAGGTTGGACTAACGGGAGGTCGGACCAATGCCATGCTCCCGGCTACCTCAGGTTGCTGGGAGCGCAGCAACACTTTTTAGAATATAGGAAGTAGGAGAAGACCTTTATTGATCCCACGGTGGGGAAATTTGCAAAGATGAAGGAGTCATCTTTCTCTATCGGCAGACCAAGAGGCAGGATCAGAGTGCTTCTTCATTTTACAATGATTGTGCCAATGCTTATAAAACCGCCCACATTTAAAGTTGACCCTTCATTAGAAAGTAGGTCTCAGGTCTGTGTCAGAGTCCAGTAGAAGGACCTACCTGGCGTTGGCAGAGTGGAGAAAGATGGCAGTTTGAAAAGGAACCAGGAACAAGTAGTCAGTCCCAATGTCCACTGCAGTTCTCCTGATGGTGGTCTGGCTGGGTGCGGACCCCCATTCAGAGGAGTACGCTGCAAACGCGACCTCAAAACCTGCTGCTCCCTTGTCTTTGGTGTAGGCAGCCAGAAGCCTCCTGACGTCCTCCCTGTAGGGGGAACCAGGTTGGCAGGTCAATGGATGGCCGTGGCTCACTGAGCCACCTAACAACATGACTCTTTAAAGTGACAGTACACAGGGATGGGTGAGTTTTTATCAGCCAAGGAAGGGATGTCTTGCGATGTGAAGCTGTATCCATCCATGTTGTTGATCCCAGCCAGGTAGTCGATGTCGGCCGCGTTGTGGAACAGTTGGCCAGGTTGGTTGGGGATGAAGTCGCCGTCCACCACGGGGGTCAGTTGGACATAAGTTATTGTTGGAACTGAAGGTAAAGTTAATGAATGATTAACAAGCTTTGAATTCAATGAACAAATTCAATGCCATTTACACTTGTACATTTATGTTGTACTTCAGTTGTTGTTTTAAACTGAACTAATCAGGTCAGTTTTAACGATCAAACTGCAACTTCAATGTAGCAACAACAACAACAGCGTCAAAAAAAATTCTCAGTCATGATCATAAAGATTGTGCAACGCCTCTCTGTCAGTTTAAATTATCTCTTCCATGAGCCGCTCAGTGAGAAGCTGAGTGAGGCTCACAGTCTGGGCTTCCTGGTAAGATGGTTGGAGGGTTCATGGCCAGAGCAGCGGCATCAGTGGACTTCAGACACTGCACCATCCTGGCATCAGTGGGGCAGCCCACATTCTTGGCAACCTGAGAGCATAATTACACAATGCATCAGCAGGCCTCTTCCTAAACAGTGAAAAAAAACAACACATTTTCTTTTCACACGAAAACACAACGTGAATCCATCTTCATGCAGTTTATTCAAAGAACTTTTCAATATCCAGTGGGGTGAACACCACACCTGGGCAGCAGTCTTGTGTGGGTTCCTGTTCAGCGCCCATGGACAAAGAGCAGCGCCGCTCTGGGCGATGGCCCTCTTCACCAGACCTTTGTTATAAGGTGAAAGAATCTGTGCAACAACAAAATAATGCAATGAGATTAATTCTTGTTGTCATGTTCTGTGTTTGGCCTCAGAGTCTGAATAAAAAGTCTCCTGTCTTGCTGTAAAGGCACATTATGTACGGTAATAAACACTAAAACCAGTGGTCCCACTCATGACAAACCTGCTGATCAAACGTAATTTGGACTTTCTGGCCTGCAGTCCATTCAATCAATCTGCCCCACATTTACCTAATAATCACTTCAAGTCTTCTATAACAGAAGACACGTCAATCAGCAATGTGTTGCACCGTACCGAGTGCTGAACCCAACATTCCAGGATGGACGTCACATTTATTGAACGCGTCTTGCTGGAAAAATAAGCTTCTGAGATACATTCTCAAATTCAACAATGGTCGTTCAGATTGCTCATTGAAGTCTGAAGGTGACAGTGCAATGTTTCCGGTTCCTGCACTGGAATGTGTCACTCAGATGTGGAGGAACTCAGTGCTTTTCATTCAACACGGTGATTCCTAATAAAACTGCCACGAGCTCGCAGCAGTTTCCACTGACTGTCACAGCTAAACCTCTCCTCGTTCTCAGGGCCAAAAAGATCAAGACGGGAGCTTTGGAAGATGGATGTGTGTTTTAGTTTTTGTTATGATGATGATGATGATTTTACCTGGTAGTCAACACTTGCTCCTCCTGCAGACTCTCCAAAGACGGTGATGTTTTGTGGGTCTCCAGCAAAGGAGCGGATGTTCCTGTGCACCCAGGCGATGGCGGCGTGCTGGTCCCACAGGCCGTAGTTTCCTGTCACATGACCATGAAAGCCACTTTGAAACGCTGCAATGGTTTATGCCTACAGGATGAAGTGTAAAGGCTTTTGCCCTTTGCAATGCTCAAATGAAAAGAGCTCCGACCAGGTAGATTGGAGTCTCCAGTACTGAGGAAGCCCAGCACACCCAGACGGTAAGCCACCGACACCAAAACAACGTTGCCTCTGTCTGCAATCTCCTGACCATCGTACAGGTAGTTGTCCAGGACATTAAATCCCATAGATCCACCGCTCATGAAGCCGCCTTCATGGATCCAAACCATGACAGGGAGGTTTGAGGACACTACCAAACAGGAGACACAGACAAAACCATCCATTGTCTTTTTAAATTGGCACCAGTATGGCAGTAAAGTATGTCAAGATTGAACAATCAACCACAAAGCTACCTTGTGCTCCATGAGGAACCCAGATGTTGAGGTAGAGGCAGTCTTCACTTCCAAACACATGAGTCAATGAATTGCTGAGCTGGAGACATTTCTCTGCAAACTCAGTGGCCTTCAGGACACCTGGAGATGAACACAATCAGTTTTCCCTGAGTGAGATCTGCCAAAATAAAAAGAAGAAACCAGCTGCTGATGACGCACCGTGCCAACCAGGGTGAGGTCTGGGTTTTTCAAAGAGTCCAGGCTGGGCAGCGAAGGGGATTCCTTTGAAAACATCCACAGATCGCTCGGTACCAAGAGGGATATTTTGTCCTCGCACGCTGCCACCCTCAGTTTGAACAACGCCCAGCTACACAAGCAGAGGAAGCACACACTTTTGATTTAAACAAAGTAAAAAAAAAAAAAAAAAGTCAGTGATTAACTAAACAGTTCAAAAAGAAATCAAATTAATCAACGGTAATTACACCTCGTAATTTAGCTGTTGTTTTTTGAATCTGTAAATACTGAAGAAAATGAATATTTTCTTTTTAAAGGCACGATTACAAATTATGATTTGATATTCAAATTCCCGGAGACTCACAGTGGCTGCTGATGCTCTTCCCAGAAGCAGGACGAGAGCAATCAGGATGGACTCCATGGCTGCATGGAGAGGAAGCAGGGCTGCAGCTGCTCTTATATGCAACAGGCAACTGGGGTCGGGGGGGGCGGGGGGGGGAGCTCACGCACAACTTTAGATGTTTACCCTGGTTATATAAGAACCCTGCCACAGGGTTTAGCACTCTGAGCTCATTATGCTGGAGGTTACCTTGAGATGGTGGAGATATTCATTCATTCACCTGCATTCTACTGCACTCAGGGTAGCGGATGTCTGCTATAGCCCTGGACATCCTGGTTTTCTTATTGTACACATCACATTTACCTATGGCAGTAAGAAGTGATGATCTTCTATTTATAATCTCCTATTTAATTTTCATTCAATAATTATGATAACATTACCATAAAATCTGCCTTTAAACACACTAAACACACCAGAGGTAAGATCACTGAGCCACAAGTGTGCTGATTCTCAGAGTGGCCACTAACAGGTGGCTCCACCCTCACGGTACTGCACTAGATACTGAGGACAAACATGACTACTACAGATAAAAACATAATATTCTTTATGACACTAGAATGTTGCGTCATGAAGGACACAAGAATGTTGTAATTTTTTAATAGTGATCCATTGTGGGGGGGGGGGAGTCACTCAGTGAACTAATTCTGGAAGCAATCAGTCAAAAGAGAAGGTTGACATGAAATGAGCAACACGTGAATGTATGGTAGTCATGTAATAAAAAAGTTTGTGCCAGATTTTTGTACTTACACACATTATTTTATTGATTCATCGACATATTTTGTCATGACTGTTGTCTTTCCCTTTAAACAACATCAACGAGCCTCCAAGCTGCCCTGTGACGGCAGGCTGGGAAGAGTGACGGTCCAAAAGTGGACGAAACGTTGCCTCATTTCCTTCCCCACTGAACTCTGATCCATCTTGCCGTGGATGTTGAGGAACGCTTGCGTGTGGCTGCTGTAACTGGGCCAGGTTGCAGGCACCTTCAGCTTTCCATTGTTGGGATCCCTGCACAAATACGGAGTTACAGACCAGGCCTTTGTAAGCGTGCACGTCAGTTTCCAGATGCAGGATCATCCTCCAGCTGAGCCGTTTGACTCACCCAGTTCTGGCAAAGTTGGTCCAGTAGGCCATCATGTAGGCAGACAGATCCCTGTGTCTGTCCCCGTAAGCCGACGGAGTGCTGAAGGGTTTGCCAAAGACGTACTGCAGGTCATCAGCATGGTCGGCACCCACCCAGTCATGGTAGGGTTTCCCTGGTCCGGCCAATAAACTGGGCTCAGACATCATGTAGGAGAAGGTGCGAGCAGACCTGCCACAAAACAAGCACAGGTAAGCTTGGAGGTAGCCTTTCCTAATGGACCATTGAAGTCATGGAGCCAACGGATGACCTGGCGTTGGCAGCATGGAGGTAGATGGCAGTCTCAATAGGAACCAGGAAGATGTAGTCAGTCCCAATGTCCACCGCAGTTCTCTTGATGGTGGTCTGGCTCGGTGTGGACTCCCACTCAGAGGAGTACACTGCAAACGCAGCCTCCCAACCGGCTGCTCCCTTGTCTTTGGTGTACGCAGCCAGAAGCCTCTTGAGGTGCTCCCTGCAGGGGGCGAAACCAGGCAGGACATTGTGTGAGTTGCTGCCTCTCCTTGACCCAACAGAACCAAACTAGTTCTCAGATTTAGCCTTACACTGGAGTTGGTGCATTCTTTTTACCCAGGGAAGGAATGTCCTTCGAGGTGAAGAGGTGTCCGTCCATATCGTTGACCCCTGCGAGGTAGTCGATGTTGGCCGCATTGTGGAACAGCTGGCTGGGTTCCTCCGGGATGAAGTCTCCATCGACCACCGGCGTGAGTTGAAGGAAGGTCACACCAGGATCTGGAATCAATCACCCACAAAAACACTGGATGGATCACAAGAGATCAGAGGCAGGCGGTGATGGCAGCAAGGTTTTCTATTTAGATTTGATCACCAAAGACAAGTGGCAGTAGTACAAAGACCAAGAGGGAAACCCTCAAGTGAGGCACTCAACAGATGTATGATGACTACGGGAGTAACAACGCTGTCATAAGATACATCAATGTTCCTCATTCCACGCATATGAGTCTTTGGCTGTGTATATTTAGCTGTAAAGGCAGAACTGGCGCTCACAGTCTGGGGAGCCCTGCTTGATGGAGGGAGCAGCCATGGTGAGAGTCGCAGCATCTGTTGATTTCAGGCACTCCACCATCCTCCCATCAGTGGGGCAGCCCGCCTTCAATGCAACCTGGCCACAGGCAGACATACATATATATATATATGAATATATATATATATATATATATATATATATATATATATATATATATATATATATATATATATATATATATATACATATATATATATATATGTGTGTATATATACATATTTATGTAAATGAGACAAATCTGGTCAAAGCAGCAGGATTCTTCCCACTGGGGAGTTTTTCCTGGCCAGTGTCGCGTCTTAACACTGGTCAGATCAGTTGGTTTGTCTTTATCAATAAGAGTTCAGAGTATCTGATGTAGCAATATGTGACAATTTTGTGCATTAGATGCAGCCTAATATAGCAAAAATCACCAAGACATATTCTTTGAGTAGCCACATAGATAAGGTTGATATACTCACACTCTTGTCACGGTGGCGTTGATTGCGCAGCTGTGTGTTTTTCTAAATATGCTACTACAATAGCTTCAAGTCAATCAGTTGAATTAAAAACAGACCTTCTGTGCAATCTTGAGTGGCTGCTTGTTGTGGGCCCAGGGGCAGAGGGCGGCGCCGCTCTGGGAGATGGCTCTCCTCACCAGCCCTTTATTGTGAGGGGACAGAATCTGGACCACAAGAACATTGGCAGAACAAAATGAAGTTAAAGCCGGCGGTATTTTTTTCTCACTCTGGAAACGGGGGTGGAGGAGTGTGTAAGTATGTGAGAGGCAGGAGTGATGTGGTGGAGGTCAGCGAGACCAGATAGTCCAGGTAAAATCTCCTCGCAGGACGCTGATTGGTCCGCTCACATTCTGACTGGATTCTATTGACTTCTTCTGCTGCTTAAATATGTTTGTTGCAATCTTTTTTTCTCCTTCTCTTCACCTGGTAGTTGACACTTGCTCCGCCTGCAGACTCTCCGAAGATGGTGATGTTTTCAGGGTCTCCACCGAAGGAGCGGATGTTCCTGTGCACCCAGGCGATGGAAGCGTGCTGGTCCCAAAGGCCGTAGTTCCCTGTGGCCGTCGTGAACGATGGGCTTAGAGGACAAATGGTGCTGCTTCTTGGTTTTACACACTGATGGTAAGGATTGAATGTGAGTGATGTCAAACATCCACAACAGGAAGCACCGTGTTCTTACCAGGTATGCCAGAGTCGCCTGAGCTCAGGAAGCCCAGAACTCCCACTCGGTATCCCACCGTCACCACAATGACGTTGCCCCTGTCTGCAATCTCCTGCCCACTGTACAGGTAGTTGTTGAGGAAGTTTGCTCCCATGGAACCACCCACCATGAAGCCGCCTCCATAGAACCAGATCATGACTGGCAGGTCTGACGACACTTCAGGGGGACGACATTTTCAAACCTGTTAAGACATTGACTGCATTGGAGCAGTGATGCAAGGGAATACAAGGGAGTGAGGGAAGCTACCCTGGCGGCCTTGAGGAACCCAGATGTTGAGGTAGAGGCAGTCTTCACTTCCGAAGGTGGACGTCTGGGTGATGCTCAGCTGGAGACATCTCTTAGCAAACTGGGTTGCCTTCAGAATACCTGGGGATTTACAAAATACAAATCATTCATTTCATTTCATTTCATATATTTGAACAGGTTTTAAAAAAAAACATATCATGAATAAAACCTGTATCCATGCTTATACAAGAAAAAACCAGGGTGCATGTGAAAAGACATCCACTTCACAACAACATTAGTAGCCAGGCCATGTTGGAAAGGCTGCAGGATGAAGTTCATGACAACTTATTAATGTCCTCATCCTTTTTTCATTTTTTTTAATAGTAATCAATCAAAGTAAGCATACAACACACACACACACACACACACACACACACACACACACACACACAACGACAAGCTGATGTTGCGGTGCTCTGGAGCTCCTAACCACACACCATCCCAGCCGGGGTGAGCTCTGGGTTTTTCAAACAGTCCGGGCTTGGCAGCGAAGGGGATTCCTTTGAAAACGTCCACAGACCGGTAGAGAGCGAGCGGAAGGTTTTTCCCTCTGACTTGGCCTCCCTCCGTTGTGACGACGCCCAGCTGGAGGAAGGAAGGAAGGCAGAGTGGAAAACCTGCTTCACGTCAACTGCAGCTCTCACCGCTGCAGAACCTTGATTAACAGATGTGTGTGACCCAGCGGGCTTACAGTGGCTGCGGAGGCCGTTCCCAGGCCGAAGACCACGGCGAGCAGGATCTTCAGACTCTCCATGGCTGCACAGAGAGGAAGCAGCTCTGCAGCTGCTAATATATATATATGACACCTCACAGCCAGAACATGACAAGCCCATGTGTTTACCTAAGTTAGATAACCTGACCTCCTGACCATTAGCTGAGCCTTGCAACATGTGATTGGATACACATGGGGGGCCGCGAGCCCCCTGATGGACTGAATACTTCCGAACACCATTTTCCAATGAAGGCAGATGACATCATGAGAATGCAGAGCACAAACTGGGAAACATGTTTTTCATCCTCACAATGCATCTATGAAGTGCACCTACAAAGTGTCCTTGACCCTTAATGAAAGAATGTTGGATATAAAACACAGAGCAACCACTGGGAGAGGACATGGACCTGAGAGAATGGTACTTACACAATCATTAACGCAGCAATCTTCTGTGATAACGCACAGAACCAGGTGGGCAGATTCTCAGATGAGCAGCAAACACAAGGCTAATCAGCTGATAAGATAAAACACTCGGCGCGCTGCTGCAGCTCGAACATTTAATAACAATAATCATTTGTGCCTGCCAGTTCCAACATCGCCATCCTTCTACTGACATGGTCATCATCAGCTTCCTTCTCCTGCGCTTCATCTCCAAACATCCCTCTGATGGAGTCACTCTTCATCTCATCCATCCTGATCCCCAGCTCTGCCACCTGTCTTTTACTGCCTCCGTCTCAAAACCACACCTCTCCGCTCTCACCACTGGTTTCAACACATTTCCAATAGAATATATTGAATTGAATTGAACTACCAAACAAAATAAATGACCACAAAAGACCAGTAAAGAATGCTGGTATCACTAAAATCACAATTACATAATAAATCCCTTGCTGATTTTCCAGACATTTGTTACGATGAGTTTTGTGCATTTAGTCTGATGTAAGAGACAACAGAGGTGAAACCAGCCCTTCCAGTTGCTTTCTTGCTGCACTGAAACACACACACACACACACACACACACACACACACACACACACACACCAGAGAGCTGGAGGGGTAGCCAGGGGAGGATGGTTGACTTCAGAAAGGTCTCAGCTCTTTGATCAGAGCTCATCAGTCTTGTATTTTTCTGTCACTGTGTTTAACATCTTTATAGCTCAAGGAATCAAAAGGAACCAAGAGATGGAAATGTCTGCACAAAGCACCGTCGTGATCTAAAACAGGTTTCAAACAGAAGAGAAACACATCTGACAGGTACGCCAGTGAAAAAAAATGGAAGTGCGCAGCAGAAGCTTCTCAGTGGACAGCGAAACAGTCGCTGCTGTTGCCTCACACCAGCAGGTGGCTCATTCTCACATTACTCAACACAGAGCCAAAGATAATGGCTCAAATGCCCCATTCAAAGTGCTACAATCTTTGTTGAGCTACAATAATACAATAATTTGGACTAAGTATAATGAATACATCTCAAGCAGTTTCTCTTCATTTCAAATAATGGAAAGTGAAGTTGATAGCCCATCCCAGCTAGCTTAGAGCCAAAGGTGTCTGCAGATATATTATAGCTGCTATGTGCTATGCTAACTACAGTGATATTCAGCGGCAGCACCTATGACCTTCTCGCCTCTAAGCTCCCTTGGGCCCACAATAACAACCTCAGTTTTACTGGTATTGAGCATCAGGACATTTTGCACCATCCAGGTTTTGACGTCACTAAGGAAAGTTCATAATTGAACTAAGATTGCTGCGCTTCATCACTTTAATTGACAGATATAACTGTATCATCTGCATAATGGTGGAATGTGATGTTCTGCTTTCTAATGATGTCACC
Source organism: Nelusetta ayraudi (assembly GCF_046127955.1). NCBI lineage: Eukaryota > Metazoa > Chordata > Actinopteri > Tetraodontiformes > Monacanthidae > Nelusetta > Nelusetta ayraudi. The sequence continues at coordinate 6,672,718 of NW_027466076.1, forward strand.
AAGAGGTAACATTTAAATGTTAAAAGAGGAGTGGTCCAATGACAAACCCTTGTGGGACTCCAAATATTTGCTTTGTTCGTTTTTTCTTGCCTCCTGTGTCTTCTCCTCTATCTGTACGGTGGTCTGGACGGCCCGTTAGCATTCAGGTTCATGTGAGCCACACCAACGTTAACTTGCAAGTCAGCTAAGACCCCGTTTTAAAAAGAAGGCGTGGTCTGCTCAAGAAATAATACCATAAACAAATGAAAATCAGAGTCATGGAAATTTTACTTGTCTGGTTTTGTTTCCTCAGACGTCAGATTTTTCCTTTCAAAGTGTTGGACCAACAAAAAGTCAAAAAGTGTATTTTTGACAGATTTTTGGTTCCACAGAAAAAACGGAACTGACACTCACTTGAAGTTTGTGCGTTTGTGTCTAACTTTGCCTTGTGGCCTTGTGTGGATGTGTGTGGATGCTTGGAATGTCACTCAAGCCAGAGTTGGAAGTAAAGGGGTTAAAGTGGGAAAGTGTGTGGAGGAGCAGAGGAGTCGCTGCAGAGAACAAAGAAACCCTGCGCCTCTTTCATTCACTCAACCTGCAGCGACCGATTCCACTCCTCTTCTTGGTGTGTTCTTCCTCTGTGCACTCCACTCTCTCTCGCTCTCTCTCTCTCCCTCTCTCCCTCTCTCTCTCCGCTGTGTCTGCAGGACAAACAAAAGGATGTGGAACGTTCTGTTTAGCTGCAGCGTCTTGTCCCTGCAAATGTTCCACTGTTTGCCAGCAGGTCAGAGGAAGCCACCGGCTGCCTGGCACACGCAGCTTCAGGTGAGTGGACCTTCCAGTCTGTCCGCAGTTTGCAGAGTTGCAGATCCAAGAGGACGCTGCTGTATGTTGGTGATGGTAGAGTAAAACCATGCACATCAACGCTTGGAAAAGCAACGTGTTTCCTATCAAATCTCTGCAAAGCTTCATTGAACGTATCTGTGAGTCTCTACAAGGTTTAATATCAGCGTCTTAGTTATTTTACTCCCACTTTGTGCTTTTAAGAAACACACACAAACCCAAAAGCAGTTCTGTGAACTCTGGTGCTTAAAGTTGGAAGGAAGAAATGTGTGCAGGGCTGCTGAGCTGTTAGTGGAAATATCACTTCAGTTTATCAATGATAACTGTGTCTTAGTTGATGAGTGTGCGGTGAAATAGTTTCTCATAGATAATGCACACAGTGTGTTTGCATGTTGTGTTACTGGATGATGTCATCAAGTGGCAAAAACAAGAGTCCAAATAAAACACATTTGTTACGATGTCTTGCGGCTGCATGGACAGAGTCAGAGCGACTCGGGAGTTGTGAGTAGTTATTAACTACGGGAGTGAATCAGCTCCAACAGGCAGGGACAAGTTCTCAGGCAGCCGGCGGAGGTTTAAAACTCAGCTCCCTCCTCTTCACCTCAATCACTTAACAAAGAAAGACAGAGAGAGAGAAAACATCCATGGGCCACTGAGAAAGAAATTGTCAAGCATGCTCATAAAACACGAAGCCTCTGATGGGACAGTTTCCCTCTGAAACCTGCTCACTGTTCACAGCAGGTAAAAGCAGGTTAAAGTTCTGGCATTTCACAACAACAACAACAACAAAAAACAAAAAAACATAACTTTGTCTCTCACCATTACACAATGTACTGACACTTAGCATACTTAGCACATACTTAGCACAAGCATAGGTATCAAACTCTGGCCCGCTGGACAGATTTGGCCCCGCAGTGTCATTATATTTGGCCCAGGAGGCCAAAACAAAGTCACTAATACAGTAGAGCTGCAGTTATACAGCACATGTAGCCACTAATACTACAACTCCCAGAATGCTCTGCTGGGATTTTGGCCCGACAATCCATACAGGACGTTGATTGAACGATACTGTTATTATTATGACCTCATTGGTTTATTGTTGTTATCTTATTGTGAAATGTATGATGAGCCTGTGGAAAAAAGTTCCTGTTGAAATTTAAATCAGATGGCTGCAAATAAAAAAGAGCCTCCTCATTTTTATTGACCTTTTCTTTGTTTTGATGAGGTTTTTTTTATTTGAAATGTGATTTTGCATGCGTGCACTATGAAGTCATTGATTGTCTAGTATGAAGCTTTGCTTTGTTCCATATTCAGCTTGTTTGGCTCCACATAAAAAGGTTCACTGTTCTGTCTGGAGGAAGATTTTGTTCAATCAACATCAATGCTGGACCCAGACTGAGTGTTCTAGGTGGTTCTGGTGGTAGTTCTAGGTGGTTCTGGGTGCTTATAGATGGTTCTGGTGGTGGTTCCCCTGCTCTACAGTGAGAGTCCTCCTGTCATCAAACATCTCCGCTCAGCTGGTTTGTGTGCGCAGGTCTAAAGCCCAACAGCTTTCCTCCACCGTGTCAATCCACCATCTTGTGCTTCTTGTGCCAAAACTCTTTATGCAAAGTGCATTTTTCCCTTTAATCCCTGCGGTTGTATCTTGTTAGATCAGTCGCCTTCAGAGCCTTCATGACGCACTCCCTCAGGTATGCAGCAGAGGACGCTGTGTCATGGCAGGACAGGGGATTTCCAGACACGGCCAACACAAAGAACAGATTCAAGCCAGGCTGTTTGTGCATAGACCGCAATTTTTTTTTTGTTTTTTTTAGCCGTGTGCGTGTACATACCTGTATGCACTGTTGGGTCACGTTTAATTGGTATTGAAGAAATGTAAGACATCCTGCCTGTTGAACAACAATGCTTTCAACTGTGGTGCTTCTCCAAAAGAAGCAGGGCCTCCAGACCAGAGCGGTGAACATTAGAAGGCCTGGATTGTTTTTGCCAATGGCTTTGACAGAGTAGAAGACTGTCCACACCAGCGGGGCCAAACCCAGAGACTCAGTGGAGCCAAAACTAAAGCTTGGACAAAGTCTCGGAACCAAGAACCAAGAACAGTGAACCCAGTTAACATGGAGCCAAACAAGTTTTGCTTCAACCTAAATATGGAACAAGCAAAGCTGAATACTAGAGAATAGATAACTTAAGCTTAGAAATGATGAAGACCTGTTTGGACGGGCCGCTCTTCGCAGGGATGGCCCAGCAGCAACACTCACTTCAGTCTGAAGAAAACTGGCAGACGTGAACGGGAGACGCAGACCGACGGCTACCAAGCGAAGTCCACCGTGGGGTCCGACGGCGAGGCTGCCGTCTGGAAACGTCTTGGCTGCGGGGTTCCAGACTCCCATATCCTCACACAAAGGCCCTCGCCATCCTACCGCCTGATGAAGGAAGGTCTAAGTCAGAAGCAGCGCAGCAGGAGATTTGCTCTGTTTGGAGGCCGCTGGGAAAAGACCGACCTCACTTACAAGTAAGAAATCCAAAAATTGCTTTGTCAGTATTTTTTTTTTTATTAGAGTCTTTTTTCTAGACAGAATTTTAAGACAGTAAATGTGTGTTTGTGTTTCCCATAGGATCATGCGTTTCCCCAGGCAGATGGGCAAAGACAAAGTGAGACGCGTCCTCCAGGAGGCGCTAAGTGTGTGGAGTGCAGTCACGCCTCTGAGGTTCAGGGAGGTGACCGCCAATGAGCAGGCCAACATCATCATTGACTTCAACAGGTAAGAGATGCCCTGGTGGGTCAGGGTTAACCCTGTCTGCAGGGTTTCTCCTGGGAAAAGACTGGAGGCCGCTGGGCCGCCGCCACTGGCAGGGTTTCCTGTGGGAAATCATCGGCAAACACAATGTGACAGAAGAAAACTGTTGAGACCAATGATGCGCTGAGAAAAAGTAACATTACCTCTTACTGTGCGTGTATTACTGTGTAATATGTGGCAGTGTTTGCGTGCGTGAACGCTGCATTATGTCTTGGAATTGAAAGGCTTTGAGGTGGGGAAGCTGCAGCGGTGTTTGTATCAGTACCAGTCCAGACCAGAACCACCAGAACCACTTGTTCCACAGTAACAACTTCACCAATGCGCAGCGTTATTGCATGTAATGAATTACTTCATGGTATAATTATGCTGAGTTGTTGCAAACGTGAAGATCTAATGATGTACGATGATGAAAGTATGTTACTAACGTCAAGATCATCAGCCCACTTTATTGTGTAGCTATTGAGAAATAGAAGAAAGCTACAAGGAGAGAATATTGGATCTAACATTTCTGACAGAGGAGCCGTGACAGTTTACTTACTGTCATTGAAATAAAGCTTTGATGTAGTTTTCCTTCTTCTTTTTCTTCTCCATCATCAAATCATCACACCTGGACTCGGTGTCAGAGGCAAGAAAAAGATGTTGTGGGGGGGGACACCCCCACCTAGCATACGACGTGATGCAATCATTTGATTGGATGGTGTGATGACTCCCGCAGGTACTGGCACGGTGACAGCTTACCTTTCGATGGTCCTGGAGGAATCCTGGCCCACGCCTTCTTCCCCAGGACTCACAGAGAGGGAGAGGTCCACTTTGACTATGACGAGCACTGGACGGTGGGGAACAATGTGGGTATGTGTGTTCCCATTTTGAAAGTACTTCAAAATGTACATGGATGGGTTTTTAGACAGTATTCAGATTACAGCCCGAGCATCGACATTTATTGATTTATTTTTCATATTAAATTCTTATTGTGCCATTGGAGGGTCTCAGCTCAAAACGTTTTTTCACATGTGATTTGCTAAGTGGTGTAGCCCAGCTAAGTGGTATAGCCCAGCGTTATAGTCCAGACCGGACCAACCAACCGAGACCAAGACATGATCCAGACCAGAGAGCATCCAGATCAAGACCAGACTCGTCCGAGTCCGACTTGAGAGCGAGAGCCTGGAACAGTGGTCTGCAGAGCGAGACCCTCGAACCCTCCTGTACTACAACTCTAGCACAGCCACAGCATAGCAAGACTGTACCACTTAGCAGATATGGACCAGTGAGGTGCAGGCATGACTCGCAACGTGTACCCATCACCATCCATCCATGCATCCTTTGTTCTCCCATGTAGGCACAGACCTCCTGCAGGTGGCAGCTCATGAGTTTGGCCACGTGCTGGGCCTGCAGCACTCGCTGGAACCCGGCGCCGTCATGTCTCCCTTCTACAGCGACTCCTACCCCCTGCGGCTCAGCGAGGACGACACCAGGGGCATCCAGCACCTCTATGGTGCCCCGGTCCATGCATCGCCTGAGATGACCAACGAGATCGACTCTGACGTGGTGAGACGTTAACAGCACACCTCCACGTCATAACTGGATGAGGTCCATTGTGTTTTCATACTCTAAGTTATACATTATTATTATTAGTGTTTTTCTTTGGTAACAGACACGTGACTATTTTGAGATGTTATGTTCTTACCTTGATGTGATTGGACGATAGCTTCCGTCTCCTTCAGAACCTCACACCTGGGTGCTGCTGTTGTGTTGTGTGACGCGTCTTTATCAGCTGCTATCACGGAGGTGTTTCCGACCTGTCACAAATAGGGTGACAGGTGGGAAACGCCTCTCACTGATGCAGGTCCGCTGCTCCCCTGTAGGGCGGCGCTCCAGGTGTGAGGGAGCAGGTTCGCTCCCTCACACCTGTTCACTTTCGTATCTCCTACCAGTCACATTTTTGACAGGTGGGAAACACCAGCTGATAATTAAGCGTCACATAGCAGCGCCGCCACCTGGTGTGAGGTTCTGGGATAGACGGAAGCTACCTGTCCAAACTTGTCAAGGTACAAAATGACATCTGAAAACAGCCATGTCTGTGTTATCAAAGGAAAGCAGTGATTGCAGCTCAGATCTCCAGGTGCTCTTTGGGATTCCAAAATCTTGATGTCTTTCTGTCCCAGCCGGACGCCTGCAGGACAAACTTTAACGCAGTTTCCATGATCCGAGGAGAACTTTTCTTCTTCAAGTCACCGTACGTTTGGCGCATTCGTGACCGGCAGCTACAACCGGGTTATCCTGCGTTAGCGTCGCGCCACTGGAGGGGCATTCCCAACCACATTGATGCTGCTTATGAGGACAAATCTGGAAACATCTGGTTCTTCCAAGGTGGGTCAGTTAAGAAGCGTTCCAAGGGGAGGACAACCAAATGACAAGTGTTAAGATGTATCGCATTCATTATGACATCATAGATATTAGTCCGCATGACCCTTGACACTGCACTGTGAAACCAAAAGTTGTTAGAACTTGGCAAATTATGATTGGGCGATGACTGTGAGGGAGCTGTACAGAACACAATGTCCAGAGAGTTGAAGCTGAAAAGAAGTTTTTGCGCCACCAGGTGGTGAGTACTGGGTGTTTGACGCTGAGAGGAGAATCACGGGGCCGGCGGCGCTGTGGGCGCTGGGTCTTCCTGTCACTCACATCCACGCAGCTCTGAAGTGGCAGGAGGTGGACGGCAGCGACAAGGTTTACCTGCTCAAGTCCTCGTCCTATTGGCCCTTCAGCCCTCAGAAGAACCAGGTGGAGGACGGCCACCCCCGCAGCACCGCCACGTGGGAGGGCTTCCCCAGCCGCATCGACGCTGCCTTCAGGGACCACGATGGTGAGGCAGCGTTTCTCAACATGTGAATAAAGTGGGAGTGGAGCAGAAACTCTTCACATTTCTGTTCTGTCACCAGTTGTAGCAGTAGTAGTAGTAGTACTAGTATTAGTAGTAGTGGTAGTAGTAGTAGTAGTGGCAGTAGTACTAGTATTAGTAGTAGTACTAGTAGTAGTAGTAGGGGTAGTAGTAGTAGTATCAGCAGTAGTAGCAGTAGTAGTAGTAGTAGGGGTAGTACTACTAGTAGTAGTACTCGTATTAGTAGTAGTAGTAGTAGTAGTATACAGTTGACACTGAGCTCTTCTCCTGCAGGTTATGCTGTCATCCTGAGTGGGCTGCACTATTGGAAGTTTGACCCGCTGGAGCTAACGGTGCTAGCAGGCTACCCTCGCAGCATTGGTCGAGACTTCTTTGGCTGCGCTGCCCATCAAGCCATCCATCCATACTTCATCTGACTGACTGACTGACTGACTGATTGACTCGCCCAAAAAGGAACTGCAATCAGTTCAACTTTGATTGAAAAACAAGTTAGAGTACATTCACACAGACTGCAGCCTGTTGGGTAAAAAGAACAGTTTTATAAATATGATGTTAATATGTTTCACCTCCTCTGATAGTGAAAGCCACAGATGATTTGCTTGCATGTGCTGATGTTCAAAGTGCTGATGATGACAAACTGTTTTACTGAAATCTTCCATGTTTCAGTCGAGAGCGATGACCCACAATGTGAACCAATCGCACCGTCACTGCGGACGATCTGCAGCTCTGCAGCTGCACGTGCAGTTGAAAACACAGCTATTGTGTAAGACCCAGTAAATACCCACAAAATCAGCAACAATAACACAACAGTTGTCAGTAGTTTAAGGTCAATCTTAAACTACTGGCGACAGTTCTATCTATGGCCTGAGGAGGCACTGTAGCTCGTCCTGCAAGCTTCGTTAAAGCCTTGATTTATTAACATTATTCTTGGCCAATTTCCAGAGGATTGTTCGGTAATATGCTTCATATTTTTAGTTGCAATTTGTGTCAAACCATGAGTCTGATCTTTACAAGGATGTTGTCTTTGTTTATTTGTATTTATGTATTTGTTTTCAGTGCCGGACACTGATGATTGCAGGACACTGTAGACTCCTGATGTTTGTCTGTGAGACGTGAAATGCTGGGTGAATTATGAAAGAAACACTGTCAACAATCTAAAAATAACTGTCTGGGATTCACGGCGTCTTTACTTGCAACAATAAAAATGTTGTTTTTCATTTATCAAAGACGCGTCTGTGAAGAGATGTTATTTCTCACAGTCTTCATCAGAAAGGTCTCAGCACTACACACTGCTAGACTCTATTAACACATCACTCTTGGTGCTTTACAGCTGTGTAGCTGCAGCTGCAGCTACAAGTGAGGCAGGCAAAGATCAATTCTAACATTTTTATTGTCACTTACATAAAAACAGTCTTTGAAAAATAAAGAATGTCAACACAAGGCAAAAAATACACAACGTAACATTATTTTCCAAAAGTATGTTCAAGTTGTAAATACAAAGTGAAAAAGTAATCAGCACTGTCGGCTTTGTGTCCCGCAAGAACACAAGAGTTCACTCGGCTACGCTAGGAAAAGAAAAGATGTGATACACGAGTGTGTCAGTGTTGCTGTGATGATGTCGTTGATTTTCACACACACACGCACGCAGTGATGCTACACGCAAGCTTTACAGTACAAATCATCAACATAGTTTAAGAAATCCCTCCGTCAGTGGTTTTGATATTAGAAATTGTCAGTTTACACAGATTTGACTGTAACACAACTGAAGGATTCTCTTCAACACTGTCCTGTTTGCTTTTAATAAAAAGGAAAAACTTCGGGGAAAAAAATCTCACTGTAACACACTGTAAGTTACGACCTTCACAAGGTCAAAGACTTTAGGACCTTTGATTGGTCGTCAATTCCAAGCAAAGTGTTAATGTGGTGAAAAGATGTAGAAAGGTAACGTTGTGTTGTTTAGTGGAGAAGCCGGCGAGTCTGACTGAGTTTCACTGACGATGCTGCGACAACTGCTACCAAAGACACTCAGACAAACATCCTAGTGTGATGATGGTGTGACACTGGTACATCAGGTATGAGAGGATGGTGTGGTGCTGAATGCAGTGACAGAGTGTGTAGCCAGCATCACTGGAGGCCTGCCGACACACTGGAATGTTCTCATCCTCCTGCAGGCGCCACTCAGTAACACAGCATCCACTGGAGGAGCTGACACAGCCAAGTCTGTGTGTGTGTGTGTGTGGTTGCTTCACCAGGACGGAGCTGTGTTGGCCAATCGTCTCATCCGCCTGGGAACACACAACACAACACAACACAACACTTACTACTGAAGACAACACACTGTTTTCAAGGACCGTCTCAATTACAAGCTGGAAATAAATACATTGGAAATGCAGTTGGCGGCACGTAGGACTACGTTTTCACACATACAGTATGCGTGTGTGAACACACACACACACACACACACACACACACACACACACACACACACACACACACACACACACACACACACACACACACACAAGTGATGCAACAATACTCAGTACTTTACCAAAACCTTGGTCACTACGTTTCAGCCAAGGGGTTTCATACCTTGTGTTTCTGTCTTGATCACGAATCTTCTTCTCCATTTCAGCGTCAGTGAGGGTCTCCAGCAGGGGGCACCACTGGTCTGCATCCCCAGTGTTGCGGATGGCTATTTCCACTGTGGGCAGGGGGTTCTCACTGAGGAGAAACACCAACACTGTCATTACCACAGCACTGGAGTGTGGAGATACACAGGGAGGGTTGGGGGGGGGGGTATTGGTCCTTCTCCACTAGCACCTACTTGACTCTATCTGCTTCGTGGCAGTAGCAGGAAAATGACAGCGTTCAGAGGGAGCCTCGAGTGCAGGCCTCTCATTGGACAGGACAAGCAGTTTAAAAAAAAGAAGCGACTCCGTTGCAAAAATGAAAGCCATTTCTAAATGTCTGCTGGTAGAATTGGACCTTTTCAGATGATGTGAAGCTTTAGAAAACGGTGCCGTGGACGAACAAAGAGGTTTTGAGCTTAGTGGCAGATCAACGGAATCAATGGAAAGTTTAACCAGTCACCAAGTCACTAACTCATCCTGCGTGCAACCGGGGGAACAGGAGAAAAGGTTGGAAACGAATGGACAGAGGTGAAGAGACATTGAAGATGAAGGATTTAGTTCATGATGATTTGTTGATTTCAGTTCAGCTCCAGGCAGAGGGAGGGTGGAGGTACCTGAAGGCGTAGGTCCTCTGGTGCCAGCTGAGCTGCCCACGGATGCTGTAGGCCACCGTGGTGACAAACTCTCCTCCCAGACCCAGCTCGGAGCACAGCGTCAGGGCAAAAGACTCAGGGGAGTTCTCCCTCTCAGACATGTCCCACTCAAACTGGTCCACCAGCGAGATGTTGCCCACGTGGATGTTGAGCTGTGGAATATGATGCAACATCATCAACATACAGCAGCATCAAGGGTTCCACACAAGGCAGGACACACATTTCCTCACTGGTCTGGATGGGTGGATGGATGGGTGGATGGATGGGTGGATGGATGATGGGTGGATGGATGGATGGATGAGTGGATGGATGGGTGGATGGATGAGTGGATGGATGGGTGGCTGGATGGATGGATGAGTGGATGGATGGATGGATGGGTGGATGGGTGGTTGACTGGGTGGTTGGATGGATGGATGGATGGATGGATGGATGGGTGGATGGATGAGTGGGTGGGTGGGTGGGTGGATGGATGGGTGGATGGGCGGGTGGATGGGCGGGTGGATGGATGAGTGGGTGGGTGGATGGGTGGATGGATGGGTGGATGGATGGGTGCTGCTGTTGGAGGCAGTGGTGTGTCACTGATAGTCGTCCCCTTGGAAACACCATGTGGTAACAGCATTCACAGACGTGTAACATTGTATCCATTATCATCACTTGACATTTTCCTCACTCACTCAGTGTGTTTGCTGTTCCAAATATGAGACAACAAGTTCATGATTAGGTCATCTATGAATGGCTAACAGATTCAGTGGTTGTGTAAAAAGACTCACTTGTGGCACTCTTACACGGACACTGTCGATGATAAAAGATATTGAAAGGCTTTGTGGATCCAAACAACAAGGATCAAGTCAAGGCACAGAGCAGCAGCTACATCCCACTGACGGACAACCATCTGGGTTCCTTCTCAGGGACCCACCTTGATGATGACCCTCTGGTCTGCCTGCTCATCCACAACGCCGTCAGCAGGGTAGGAGTCAATCTGCTGACGAATGGCTGAGGCAATCGCTGGGACGAAAGCCAGAGGATTGAGATCCAGGTCGTCACAGAGAATCTCGGCAAACATCTCCGGGGTCATCAGTTTCTCTGAGCGAGGAGACGGACACGGAGAAACATTGCAAAGAGGGACGAGACGATGACAAAGACCTTGCAAAAAAGGAACTAGATTTTTATACCGTTCATGTTCCAAGTGAAGGCATCTCGCAGCTTCTGTCCGTCTATCTCCATGTCCAGGCGGATGGGAACAAGCGCCTCCATTTGCGCTGCATTCTCGTGGATGACAGCAGGGTCGTGGTCATCAAAGCTAAGACAGACAAGATGTTCACACAGCGGTCCTTTAAGAAAGAAAGGGACCTTCTGCCTTGTTTTAGCAGCACGCCTGCCACAGTTGGCTGCTCTGCACTCGCTGAACTCAACAACAATATACAGTCGCACACAGCCTGGACCAAAAGTTCTAAATCGTCTGCTCCTCAGTGCCTGACACCTCGTGTTGGTGGAGCGCTTTGGTTGTCATTTACTGCTGTACAAATAAAAGTTGATTGATTGATTGATTGAAAAGTACTTTTGTAAATATTGTTTTTATTTTCATCTCACAATGGGGTAATTGTTGTTGTATGTTAACACCTTTGTGTTAAGTGCAGTGGTATTCAGCTGCACATTTGCATGCAAAATGAATAAGTGTGAACACAAATCTGTGTAGAATTTCTCCCTGCAGATGAAAGGCGCTGGGGAAGTGCTGGTAAATCTCGGAGGTGATTCGCTGGAGTCGCGTCCTCACCACAAGGGGAAGGTCCTCTTCTTGTCACGGCCCATTCGGTTGCGGTTGATGGTGGTCGAGCAAGGAACTGCATCCAGGTGGTGAGAGCTGTTGGGCAACGTTGGAACCCACTGACTGCTCTTCTTCGCTTTCTGCTCTCTTCACCGGGTGGACGATGACGACAACAACAACAACAACAACAACAACAACAACAACAACAAGTTAGGAATTGTGTGAGAGTTGAAGGTAACACAATTCTATCTAGTTTGAGGGTAAATTCCTATATTTACAAATAAAATGGATCCTATTAGTTTCCTTATAAACAGTAAAACAAACTACCACTACTACTTGTACTACTACTTGTACTACTACTTGTACTACCACAACTATTAAGAGAGACGGTCTTTCCTAGGTCATCTGAAGCCTTTTTACATCCCAGAATATTCTGTGAAAAACCTTCAACTTTAATGCATTATTATTATTAGTATTATTATTATTATTATTATGCATTAGATATAAATCAGACTTGCTCTTTTTATTCAGTGCGTCGTAATACTGAAAGAAACAATGCGATAATAAAAAGAGGGATGAAATGTGGCACAGGGCAGCAATCACCTGACGTAGGTCGGGGGCTCAGTGTTGATGGAAACGGCCTTGTACTTCTCATCGTTGCCCTTGAAGATCTCCTCACACTCTGACGCCTTCAGCAAAGTTACGCTCGTGGCTGCACAAGTGCCGGTGAAAGAAGAGGTTTGCAAGAACTTGCGATGATGCAGCGTTCGTAAAGTTTTCAACAAGTTGGCAAAATGGCTTTAACGCTCACAGAGAAATCAGCAACTTTGATGGAGAATAAACAAAGCACTGAGTGGATTTGCTGGGTAATATCAGCTCATATCAATAGAATTCATATGTGTATATATCAATAGTGTGTCTGTGTTTGTGTCTGGAAATGACACACACACACACACACACACACACACACACAGGACCTTTACCACTCACCATGTGATGATGCAACGATTTTCTTTCTCTCCTCCACAGAGGCCAACCTCCTCCACAGTGATGGATATCTTTTATAAAGAGATCCTCGGAACATACGGAGATAGTTTCCCACCTGGAAATCATGGAAAAGTCACATTTCTCACTAATAAACGTAAGTAACAACCACGTAACAACCATGTAACAACCATGTAACAACCATGTAACACGGCAACTAACAAATAAAACTATGAATTCTAGAAACAAACATGCAACATTGTCCACTTTCTTGATGAGTGAGCAACTGTTGGTTAACTGGTTGACTGCTGGTTAACTGGTTGACTAACTAACTTCGGGGCTCCGTTCTTTGACAGCAAAGTCGGAAAACAAGTCACCGTGCGTTAGCTAGTTCGGTTCGGTTCGGTTCGGTTCGATTCGGTGCAGACCTACACTGATGCCCGAGGTTTCAGTGCTGCTAATCTTTAAAGACGACGGTGTTCGCTTCAGTTCGGCTCGGACCCGCACACCTGTAGGTGGCTGCTGGGTGTTTAATCAGCAATAATATTTTCTAATTGGTTGACAAAGCGCCCAATGGGGCAGGTTAGCAGCATGCTAGTCTAAAACCGCAGGTGTTGCTGCTACTGAGGCTAAAGCTACGCGTTGGGACGTGGTGAGAAGGTGTCTCCTACCTCGGAGCCCACCATGTAGAAGTCTCCATCCTGCTCCAGCTGGAACTTGACCGGCTTCTGGCCGAACGTCTTGCTGAGCGCCAACTGCATCTCCACCGGCCGGCCGCCTTCTCCTCACTGCATGTTTACGATCTTAGCTAAAAACATAGGAAGTTACGTGCGCGCTCCTTGATAGCGCGTCATTTCCTGTTTTAAATCAAGAAAAGAAAAACATAACGTTCTGGAAAAACAGGCGTAAAACGAAATCTACGCACAGGCGTCGAGAAGGAGAAGAAATGCGTTGTTTTGTCTGCTCTGTTTGATCGGTGCCGTCTCGATAGCGACTTTTCCCGGAAAACCTAAAAGCATCATTTGTTCTTGAGGCAGAGGCGGCACGACGCCCACTACCTACAGAAGCCCATTGCAGCGACACAAGAAAAAAAAAACGGCTCAAATTTCGCGCAGAAAACGTCAAACTTCTACGTTACTACGTGAAAATCATTACGAAATAACGTAAACCGCTTTCACGTTATAGTTCTCATGTTAAAGTGTGAAATCATCACATAATTTCGTGAAAGTTTGGCATTATTTCGTGAAAAGTTTCACGTAATAACTTAAGAGCTTCACGTTTTTTTAATGTTATCATTAATAAACCTTGTTTATTTTTTTCATAGGCCGTTGTGCGACGAGTATAAAAAACAGGTGGAAGAAATCATCAAAATGTTTTGGGGTTTCAGGTAATATTCATACACGCATGCAATGAGATGAAAGCAAACACAACTTGCCACACACATTTATTTAAAAAAAAATGAAATATAAACAGCCCTCTCCCCTCCACTTGCTAGGTTAATTATTTCCAACATTTTCTGCAGTCAGTAGGACAGCTTTTCGGTTCGTCTGAGACGAAGACAAATGTCCTACAAGTCCAAAGGTCTCCAGATCCAAAGTTCCATCAGAAGTATCTTAAAGCAACAATCTGCCGTCAAGCCGCTTGGAGGATCACTTTAAACCCATGAAAAAAGACGTTGGAGTTCTCCTCAACTCACGTCGGCTTCAAGTCGGCTCTGTTTTTTTTTTAATTTCCCCACGAAACCAAACAAACAAGACCAAAAAAAGGGCATCATGGTCTCCTTGGTTGGGCCTCAGCGACGCCGTTAGCCTCCCAGACGCTGGCCCTCCCCCCAGGCAAAGCCCCCCGGCCGCTCCTCCGGCAGGGGGTTGTAGTTAGCGTCTTCCTCTGGAGTATCAAACAGCATCTTTCTGCAAGAGACACACAATTCAAACAGTAAGTCAAAAAATAAGTCAACGGAACGTGACGGACGCTTGGGGAGAGTGACGGTCCGGTTCGGTTGCTTCCACAAAAACATTCAGAGGAACTCACATGATAGACGGAGTTTTTAGCCACCTTCCTCCACCCGGCTGGTTGGGAAAAACATCCTCCAGGAAGAAATACACATGACCAACGGCAATACCTTAAGGGAAACAAACAGTCAAGCCAATGACTTTGCATGGATACAATTAGCCGTATCCTAGTCACACTATACAACAATGACACTACGTCTTCCTTTCTTTCTACGCTCATCTCGTCACCAGAACTCAAAGAAGACATCAAGCGGGCACCTAGAAGATCCACGATGATGGAGTTGCCCAGCAGCAGAGAGAATCCCATCAGCACCCAGGGCAAGAAGGGCGCCTGGAAGTTGAGCAGGCCAAAGAAATTCATCCTGACGTTGGGGTTCCGCCTGCTCCAGATGTACACCAGCATGATGGTGAAGGCCTGGCCCAGGAACACCAGGCTCACAAAGGTGCCAAATATCTGGATGCACGTCAAGAACCTGACCGAACCCATTGACCACACTGACGTTCTGAACCAGGACCGACCTCTGAACCTGGTGCTGCATTCAACGCCACAAACATTCTCATATACTGGCAGACACATTTGAATCATTTTGGTTGCTTCAGTTTTAAATCACTAAATAAAGAGCGGCCTCACATGCTGACCGCTTTTGGATTTTTTTTTTTTTTACAATATTTAAATTTGACACTTTTCCAGATGCAGCAACACAAGTTAAGCTAAGTATCAGAGCTTTCAAATAAAAGTAAATGTAAAGTGAATGTATAACAGCCATGGGTGGTGCTACACAGGTATTTGTGAGAGGATACAGTCATGAGAAGTCCACCAAAGAGGAACATGAAGACGAAGTCAGCGGTGCGTCCTCTGAACGAGCCCTCCTCCAGCATCCGACAGTATCTGTACCTTCAGTCCAGCAGCTCAGGAAAAACTCATTCACATCTTGACAAAGAAAATGTCCACAGAACAATGCCACCTACTGGAGGAACCTCTACTAGATTCTTCTCCTCCTCCTCAAGCCTGGTTGGTGGAACCCTGACCCTCTGCGTCAGCTCAAATTCAATATATTCTATATCATTATTATCATTATTATTGTTGTTGTTATTATAATTATTAGTTAGCTTCTTCACTATTCCTCCTTTGTTCCAGCCATCACAGTTGTTTCCTCTCTGTGTTTGCCTCTGACATCCCTTCACTCGGATGAAACCCTTCTGTTTCCCTTGTGAAACACACAGCAGCTCAAACACGCAAGAAGGATACAAAAATATCATGTTGAACAGGAAATTAAAGCCTACTGGTCCGAAAAACAGGAAGTTGGTTATTAGTCGCCATACCTACAACGAGAGAGGGGAGAACTTTTCATGCAGGGAACAACAGGCCAATCACCTTCTCAGACACACAGCAGCCTCTCTCAATATTATGGACATCACTTGTAAAACAATCACCCTGTCAATACCATGCAAATGTCTTGTTTTTCCTTTCTTAGTCTATATATGTTTGTATTTTATTTCTTGGTATTTTTATTAATAGAATTTCCTTCTTTTGCACTGTATTGTTGCTGTAATTAAAAAACCTGCACACGCGCGCACACACGCACACACACACACACACACACACACACACACACACACACACACACACACACACACACACACACACACACACACCTCACCTGGTAATTCTTTAAAATCAAATCTGGATTGAAGTATAACTGAAATGGTGTGATGATCTCCAGTTGCTGTAGAAGAAGACGAGAATGAAGAAGTTTACACAGTCAGACTGGATAACGAGGTAGAACCTCATCCTCATCTTCCTCCCCCTCCACGTCCTCCACCACCAACTCCTCAACACAGTCAGGCTACAAGACCTGTGACAAACTATCCATCTGTCTATCTGTCTAGTATCTATTATCTATCTAGTATCTATCTGTCTAGTGTCTATCGCTCTCTATCTATCCATCTATCTGTCGGTCTATGTATCTAAATGTCTATGTAGTAGCTATCTATCTAGTATACAAATATCTATGTAGACATGACGTGTTTTTCTTACCCTGTCAGGACGTTCAAAGCAAGAGACTGCGTCACAAGTGGCACACCTGACCTGTGTGTGTGTGTGTGTGTGTGTGTGTGTGTGTGTGTGTGTGTTTCGTATGTTTTCCCTGAGTGTGTGTGTTGGCTGTTTTCCTGGCTTTGCACAGTGGTCGATGTGACCGCTGGCGTCACATTTAACCAGCCGTGACGCTCCTCTGCTCGCTCACAGCAGCACTGCAGAAAGTCTGCACTCCTTTGTCTCGCTCGCCCGAGGAGTTGAATTTAGCTTTTTCTTTCCTCGACACACGTCGCTACGCTGACAACGTTTTCTCGCGACTTGAAATAAAGCGTTAGCATTGTGCTAATACACTGCTGCTGTCCCCCAGTGCTAGCGCTGTAGCTGTAGCTGTGGCTAGGCTACGAGCTAACAGAGTCGCACCGGCCACGTTCACTAGTCAATAATCATTATGATGTCAGAGTGAATTGAGTGGTGCCGGTACCAGCTGACGGTACCGGTGTGGGTCTTACCACTGCTGCCGTGGTGAGGACGCAGGCGGTGGTGTAAGCCCTGGTCACCACCGGGATCTGCAGGTACTCCTGCTGCAGTGTTTGGTACGCCATTTTGGTCCCACCGAACACTTCCGGCACTTTCTTGACACGTCATGACAAGTCAACGCGGAAACGCGTGTTGCGTTCAAGAGCAATTGTATTTTACAAGACCCGTACATAACAGTAGTAGTTGCTGGAAAAGAAACAAGTGTACGCAAAAGGTCAAATAAAATATAATAAATCACACAAATCATTATTTTTAAACTATCACGACATAACGAACGTCATTAGGTATTACTGTTAAAGCCAAACAGTGTAGGTCTTAGGTGTCAAATTCTGGCCTGCAGACCAAATTAGGCCTGCAGTGTCATTATATTTGGCCCACCACTATTATACAGTACACGTAGCGCTAATACTACAAAGTGTATTTTGGCTTGTGAGTCAGGACAGGACGTTGATTGAAGGATATTATTATGACTTTGCCAGTTCATTGTTGTTTTATTTTGAAATGTATTATCACTCCATTGGAAAAAGATTCCTGTTGAAAGTTAAATCTGAAGACTGCAAATAAAAAAAAGAGACACACAATTTTTATTGACATCTTATTGATTGTCTAGCATGAAGCTTTGCTTTGTCCCATACTCAGGTTGTTTGGCTCCATATAAAAAGGTTCACTGTTCGATCTGGAGGAAGCTTTTGTTCAATAAAAATCAATGTTGGACCGAGACTTTGTCCCAGTTTTAATGTTGTCCCACTGTGTGGCCCCAGGTCTACAGTGAGTCTCTGACCATGCTGCTGTCGACGTCTATGTAAGCGTTCAGTACGTCCAGAGCTGAAGGCCGGAGCTCGGGCTCCTCCTCCTTGCACTGCTGGTGGATGTGAAAGAGATGGAAATGGACCAGATCTCCTCCTGGGACGCTTCCCATGAGGAAGCGCACCACCTCAGGGATCTTCCAAATGTCAGTCTTCTCGTCGTAGCCCGGCATCAGCTGGTCTGAGAAGGGTTCACGGTGAGGCCACAGCTGCTCCGGGGCCACAAAGTCTCCGCTGAGCTGCCTGCGACCGCACTTCACCAGCAGGCCCGGTGACGAGTCCACCTCCGGCAGCGCGTCCACGTCGTTGACCACCACGCTCAGATCGGCCGTCAGCAGGAACTGAGAGAGGGTTTTCTCCAGGCTGTTGGAGTCGCACATGACGCGCCGGCCGGCCGGGCTGTTGTGAAGGAAGTGGAGGATGGAGACGTAGTCCCGGGCCAGGCGCAGCCGCACCTGCCAACTGTCCAGCTGCCGGTACGCTCTCTGCGCCAAGACCTGCTCCAGGTTGAGCAGTGAGCCCAGCGGGTGGTGCTCCGTCACCAGGGTGTGCTCTTCAGGGCAGAACCCCACCAACTGCACCACCAGGGGGCCCTGCAGGGCCTCTAGCATGGATACTCCGTGGAGGAAGTCGTCCAGATAATCCAGGGAGGTCAGCGTGGACACAGCGACCTTCTGACCTCTCCACTCTGCCAGGAACACCTGGAAGACAAAGAGTTGAGAGGTGAAACATTGGCAATGGTCACCAAACACAAGACAAAGTAACTGTGTCAGATGTGATAACGATAGTGTTGTAGTCCAGACGGCACCAACCGACCCAGACCTGATCAAGACTATAGAGAGCATCAAGATCCAGACCAAGACTGAAGACATCATAGAAAGATCACAACCAAACAGAACAAATGATCAGGATCTATTTTTTTTTTAAATCCCAGTTTGCTTCTACATCACTGGAGCAGCATCATTTCCTTTCAGTAAGGTTTTCATGATCTTTCTTTACCATTTAGAAAAAACAACTTTGCTTCATAACAGTAAAAACCAAATGAACTGGAACTAAGGGTGCAGGATGTCACCAACATTGTGAAACAAGGAAGCAGCTGAATTCTCTTCTGGTATTATCATGTCATTACAGTGTTGTCTGAGTCTCCACTGAGTCTCTGGATCAAAAATACAGTCCAGTCCAGTCCAAGACCAGGACCTATCTGGAGGACTACAACACTACCACTGCAAGTGAGCAGGCCAGTCTTCTGGTCACTTGCAATACAGTAGTAGAGTTGTAGTCCTCCAGATTGGTCCTTGTCTGGAGAACAGTCTGGAGGACTACAACACTAGATGATGAGGTGTGTTTTAAAATCCAGTCAACAAACATTCAGAGCATAAAAGCCAAGACCTTCACCTTCTTAACAACCCCTTGGCCAATCAGCTTGAGTGTGCGGATCTCTGTGTTGATCTCCTGACACTGGAGCCAGGCAGCGCAGCTTGGCATCGCTCCTATTTTAAAGTGTCCCGGTGAGCAGCCAAGATGGGAGGACACCACCTGGTGGTCGGCATGAGACTCGGACTCAGAATACAGCAGGTGGACCCACAGGTTGCTGAGGAGCAGAGACGTGAGGCACAGAGCCACGGCCAGGAGAACACTGGAGGTCACAGTGGGGGTCACACTGGGGGTCACACTGGGGGTCACACTGGAGCTCCTGCTCCAAGGCATGGTGCTCTGCATTAAGAGGAGGAGGGGGAGAGGAGAGTTAACAATAAAAATGTAAAATATTATTACTGCAAACATCAAAATCATTGGACATGCTTATGGCGATTATGTATCGTTTGTGTGTGTGTGTGTGTGTGTGTGTGTGTGTGTGTGTGTGTGTGTGTGTGTGTACATACATAGTACAGAATGTATATACCTTACATTTGTATTTAATTCACTGCTAAGCACTCTGGATGCTAACTAGCATTTTGTTGATTTGTACCTGTGACAATAAAGTTCAATCTAATCTAACAAAAGGCCGCTCGTCCACCTCCCACCTGGGAGACACCTAGAGAGACCCTGCTAAATAAGCATACGAGCTCCATCACACTGTGCAGACGAACCTCCTGCTGCGGAAGTTCGCCCACCAGCCCGCTGGGGGGCGTCACTCAGCCCTGCACGCACGATACAATGTTTGTGCCTTCGGCAGGCGTACCTGTTTTTCCAGTGGACTCCCATTCAGTGTCTCTCTTCCTTTATATCCCCTGCTCCTTCTTCCTCCTTTCGCCTCGCTTCTCCTGCTCCTCTTCCTCTTCCACCAGCTCTCAGCTCTTCTTCTTCTTCTTCTTCTTCTTCTTCTTCTATTATGGCGGGTGGCAACATAAGGTGCATTACCGCCATCTAACGTATTGGAGTGTGAACCAGCGTTATCCAACCCAGACCGACAGAAAAGAGAAGAGAAGAGAAGAAATCTGTTTTATTGTCTTTCAGAAGTTGAAGAGGTTTCTCTGATCCAGTGGTTGAGTGTCTCCCTCCCCTTCATACTCACCTGGGAGTATGAAGGGGGGGTGAGTTTTAAGGAAGAAAAAACAACAAAACGCCAGTATCTTTTAATCAATGAAGAATTCGTTAAAAACTTGAATAATGCTCATCAAATAATGCAATCAGTTCATAAAAAAGTGCAAGAATAATTAAAATTAAGTCTAGGGCGACACAGTGGTTAGCGCTGGAACTCTAAGTTGTCCTGAGGTGTGAGTGCGAATGGTTGCGTGTCTCTGTGGTTGTGGATTAGAATTCATTCATTCATTCATTCATTCATTGAAGAGGGCTGTGTGTGTGTGTGTGTGTGTGTGTGTGTGTGTGTGTGTGTGTGTGTGTGTGTGTGTGTGTGTGTGTGTGTGTGTGTGTGTGTGTTTACACCTCTGCCGAGTTAGTTTTCTGGTTGCGTGAAGCAAGCAGGCGCCTCCCATCCACCACCGACTCAAGATGGCGACCGTGTCGACGCATGCTTTCTATGGCGGCAGGGGGGAGGACCGTACGCAACTACGTCGGATAGAAGCACACGAAGGACGAGGAAGAGCAGAAGAAGGAGAAGAAGAAAGTGACGCCAGGTCGAACGCGGCTGGAATTATTTCTCCCCCAGTCTGTGTTGTCAGCACGGAACTCGAGCTTTAAGCGCTTGTTGCGACGGTGAAAAGGTACAACTTGATTTATTTCCATATCCGGTTTGCCTCGACTGCTCCTTCAAGCTCAGTAGTTGTTGTTATTATACGCGAGCTATAATAAGGCGTTTTAGCTGTAATGAGAAAACATGGCCAGGGTTAACATTTATTAGTAAACAGAGAGAGGGGGGGGGGGGTATTGCGTTCGTATTTTTGCGACGTTTTAGCGCCATAACACACACACACACACACACACACACACACACACACACATATATATATATATATATATATATATATATATAAACACAACACAGGCGTGGCCTGTCTGTGTTCACGTCAGGTTAGTTTTATTATAATGATGCTAAAACCTCTGAAAGGTTATTATTTGGTTTATTTATTTGGCGACGGAAGCCGTTTGAGGGCGACAGTTGGTCGGTGGGTGGGTGGGTGGGTTGTTTGTTCGGATGTTGCTCCATCAGCGGGAGGATGATCCCAGTTTCCATAGTTTCCTTCCTCATAGCAGCAGCAGCAGTCTGTGACGTGAGCACAGTGAAGCCCCCACCACACACACACACACACACACACACACACACACACACCCTCCCACCCCCAGCGATGAGTCATCAAACAAGCTGATTAGTTTAATATTTATATGCGACTCTCAGCCGAATCTGATTCAGGGTCGCTGCGTTATAAACACGCAGTTGATCTTATATCAGAGTTAATGTGCTAGATACATGATTTATTACTGTATGTTGACTATTGAGTTGCTTGCACGGTAACGTTTTGTACGTCATCAAGGAGAAATGATGATTGTCAGATCGTTTCTTTAGTCAAGATGAGAAGAATATTACGTAGCTGAAAGTCCCTTGAAATATTTCTACATTTTTGATATTTGCCATCATATTTTCTACACTTCCAGTTGATTGTCTTTTTTTAGTTTTATTTTATTTGATGAAGCAAAGTTGTTGTTTTTTTTAAATGGTTCAAAATATGTGGCAAAGCAGCCAAATGTAAAAGAAGATGCTTGAAGATGCCTTTGTGAAAGGAGATGTTGCTGTGCACTGATGCAGTCCTGGTCTGGTCTGCACCTCGATGCTCTCTCGTCTTGAAAAGCTCTCGGTGCCGTCTCGACCACAACGCTGAAGTGAGCCGACGTTCTGTCCTTTCTTTTCCCCACAGAAGAGAGCTGGCAGCTGGCGGCAGCAGCAGGACGCACACTCAGCAACAGGAGTGATGGCGGTCCGAGTGTTCTTTGTGCTTTTGCTCGCGCTCATCAGTCAGAGTCAGAGTTCCAAAATCCTAAACTCACCGATCAGACCTGCAAGGTAAGTGGAAAAAAACATTTTTGGTTCGAATGGATGATGGTCCATGGTCCAGTTGACACACCAGAGGTGTCTCAGATTCAATACTCCCAGTATTGTTATCAGCCACCACTATGATAATGGGCTATGGAAGCCCTGACAGGAGCCAGGATTCACATTGGCAGGGCCTTAAAATAGGCAACCAGCCTGACGGACCCCTCTCGAGTCAGCTGCCACCAAGTCCACTGCACCTCGTCTACTTTATGGAGGTGTTTGCACATCTGCTCTTGGTTGTTTGTACATAGATTGACGCCACTCTTTTTTGTTGTAATTACCGTAATTACTGTATAGTTTAAGTTTTGCTTTGTTTTTAGTGCTGCAACATTGCAGTTTCCAAATTTGGAATCAATAAAGTACATATATTCTTTTCTATATACTTGTAAAGTAATACTTCTTTACTTTGGTGTGTGCAGCTGTAACTGGGCCTTGTTGCTGTTTCTCCTAATCTTGGTGTTGTTTGGCATTATTTCCTGTTTCCCCTCAAGGTATGAAAAGGATCTTGTTTCGGATCAGACGGATTGTGTGTCTGCAACCAGGCCGCAGCAGACCTTCATGAAGTCCAATAACTTCTCAGTGGACATGCGGATGCCCGGCGTGGTCCCAGCTGAGGTCAGTTAGTGCAGAATGTGCTGGAGTTGGACACATTGTAGACTAGCGGGCAGATTAACCCCGTAAATATGAAATCTTGTCATTTGATTATGAATACTTTCAACGTGAACGTGCATTCTTAAAATACATATGCACTATGAATGCTAAATATCATGTATTTAATGGCTTTAATGTGCGTTTTTTTCCCTCTCTGACTAGTCGGACACTTATCTGTGCACTGCGTTTCCAGTGCCCACCAGCCGAGATGCCTACGTTGGTCAGTGTCTCTTTCATTCTTGTCACATTGTTCTACTGTTTTTCTAATTCATGGACTGTATTTTTTGATTCGCCTCTACAGTGGACTTCATACCTCATGCCAACATGAAAACAGTCCATCACATGATATTGTTTGGCTGCCGGACTCCTGTCTCCACCAGCAGCTACTGGTAATACTCACTATGTCCACCGGGCGATGAACATTGAAAACGTGCCCTGAATTCCCCCCCAATTAAAAATTGACTTTGTTTTCGGGTTGCAAGTTATCGATTTATTCATTAATCGTTCTCAATTGATTGACAGTTAGTGGATAAATGATTAATTGTTAACATCACAACTTTGTTTACTTGCATTTTTTATTGCCTTCGTTACGTTTCCTTGTCTTGTAGTTTCCCAATGTGGGATCAATAAAGTGCATCTATTCTATTCTATTCCAGGGACTGTGGCAGTGTACAAGGAACATGTAAGGATGAAGCATCCATCATGTACGCCTGGGCTCGCAATGCTCCGCCCACCATTCTACCTAAAGGTTGGTCTGCTTTGTCTAGAGGACACACAGCTGTGTTGAAGAAGACTCAGTGTAGTTTTGCTCCTGAGATCATTCCTCCAGAAGTTCTCTCCAGGAAGACTTTGGGATGTGCAGGCAAATTATGACCAATGATGGTGACGATGATTGTTTTATTTGTAGCTAATGCATGAAGCTGAACATAAATGTGAATATGAAATAGATCAAAATCTTTCAAAAGTTATCAGATGTCATTGGCTTAGTGTGACATTGCTTTGGCTGACTGCTGGCTGTGAGTGTTGGCTCACTAAGAAGACTGCAAAGAGTGGCTCAGCCCCATCCTTCACTTCCTTCTTAGTGAAATGTTCTCATGGATGTTCATGCATGGTCTCCTCAAGGACGTGGTGAAGAAGCTCTCGACGCTGAGAGCGTCTCGACGGCCGCTGCTGAAAACAAATGTCTTCTTTCTGTCGTCAGATGTCGGTTTTAAAGTCGGACGGAATTCCGGAATTTCCCACTTTGTTATGCAGATCCATTATGGAGACATCAGTGCGTTCAGAGGTGAGTGCGGTCTGAACATGAGCTCATAGCCAGTCAGTGAATTGAAGTAGTTGGTTGGTAGTTGGTGAACACCCAGATAGCCCATGAGAATGAAATGCACTGTATTCTTTGGTGATCAAATGATTCACCTCACTATTCAGTCCAGTAGAACAAGTGCAACGTGTTCCTGCTGAGGGTTTGCTTTATAGTAAGCACCACTAGAGGGCGTGGGGGGCTGAGGTCCCGCCCACTGCTGCCTCTACAGCTGCTGTGAAGGTTATTCTGCGTCTGTACTTCAGAGTGGCTGTGTTTTGTTCTACAGACCATCATCGAGACTGCTCAGGAATGACCTTGAGGATGACCTTCACTCCGTACGTACCATGGGGAAAATAAGTGTGTGTGTGTGTGTGTTGTAGAGGAGAGATGTACTGGTGGATAGATTGCTGATAGAAAACAGACGGCTGGATTTAAACAGCGTGTCTTTGGGGAAACAGCAGGAGATTTTCTTTAAAATAATAAAGTTTTATTTCCAAAGGAAATCTGGAAGCCAACTTTTTGTAATTGTTTTTTTGTGTTGGACCTACGTCAGTCCATCAGGTTTTGGGTTGAAAGATACCTTGCTGTTTATTTGTAAGGGCACTTTGTGAAATATTATTTTGTGGAGCATGAGCTGCTTGTTGTGGTGGGGAAATATTGAATTGTCTGCTAAAGAAGTGACAGGAGGTCAGTGTGCATGTTTTCCCTCTCTATGTTTGTTTCAGAGTGTGAGGTGTCTGACTCATCTGCCTCTCCTCCTCTCCTCTCCTCTTCTCCCCTCTTCTCCTCCTAGGCAGCCCTTCATCGCTGGTATTTTCCTGCTGATGTCTGTTGACACAGTCATCCACCCTGGAAAAACAGGTATGTTTGAGTTTGGTGTTATGGTGAACGTTGTCTTTGAATCCAGTGAGTGAGACGCAGTGTTTGCCAAAAGGAAAGCCAGTGGTGGAAGACAGTGATTGGAGCGACCGGACCTCCAGTCTCTCCAAAGCCTGTTGTTGTTGTTGTTGTTGTTGTTGTTGTTGTTGTCAGTTAGTGCGTCTGTGGTGCTCGTTGGGAATTTAGCAAGTGACATTAAAAATGCAACTCAAGATCCACCAACTGGACTCTGATTTGGTTGCAACTTTGCTTTGCTTCATTTTCCATTGACATTAAAGCAACATGTTTTCTCCATGATATCCCAGGATAGATGGTGGATAGGTTGTTTCTTCCTGTGAGGTGGCTCACCAGAACTCTCCATCCACCTGCTGCTGCTCCACTACCCCTCCATTATGTCCCCACTAGTGTAACAGTTGCCCACCCCTGCCCTGGCTAGATTGATGATGCATCTCCTTCTTCTCCTTCTTCTCCTTCTTCTTCTTCTCCTTCTCCTCCTCCTTCTTCTCCTTCTTCTCCTTCTTCTTCTTCTTCTTCTTCTTCTTCTTCTTCTTCTTCTCCCTCTTCTCCTTCCTCTCCTTCTTCTTCTTCCCTCAGTCACCAATGCAGACGTGGCCTGTGACTACTCCTCCTACCCCATCTATCCCTTCGCCTTCAGAACACACACACATCGTCTGGGTGAGTCACCGTGAAGTCGCTGTAATCCAGCGTCACCTTCTCACATGACCAACAGCAGGTGCTCTCTGTCACAGGTCAAGTGGTCAGTGGCTACAGAATCCGTGATGGCAAGTGGAGCCTGATTGGGCGACAGTCCCCCCAGCTGCCACAGGTACGTCAGGCAGTCAATGAAAGACTTTGATTGAGATCATGCAACCACTGTACTGAGCAGCTCACAACTGTTCTCTTCAAAACCTCTTCATTCAATTTTCACTCGGTGACGTCTTGGCAGAACATTCGAGGTCTTCGCTGAAACTGAAATCTAGACACTGAGACAAAGACGAGTTGCTTTCTTGGTAGCACACGTGGACTCTGCGGTGTTCATGGCATGTCTAACCACACACGTGTGCTCATCTGCAGGCCTTCTATCCTTCAACCAAGGACCTGACTATCAGATATGGAGACACAGTGGCAGCCAGGTGTGTCTTCACTGGTGAAGGAAGAACCTCAGAGGTTTATATTGGGTGAGTACTCAACACTGCACCCTGCTGGACACTGAACATCCATGATGGTGGTGGTGGTGGTGGTGGTGGTGGTGGTGATGATGATGATGATGGTGATGATGGTAGTGGTGATGATGATGATGATGGTGGTGGTGATGATGATGATGATGGTGGTGGTGGTGGTGGTGATGATGATGGTAGTGGTGATGGTGATGATGATGATTATGATTATGACGATGATGATGATGATGATGATGATGATGATAGTGGTGATGATGATTTCAGATATTCCCTCGCTCCGTCACGTCCACTCTTGTTCTAAAGCCTTCAGAATTTGGGAAACTAACAATGGTTATTTTTCATTCTTCTCTCCTCTGGGTTCTGCAGCGGTACGTCGGACGATGAGATGTGCAACTTTTACATCATGTACTACATGGAGCACAGACACGTGGTTCCCTTCATGAACTGCATGGAGGCTGGAGAGCCGGACCTGTTCCAGAACATCCCAGCAGAGGCCAACGTTCCCATCCCAGTCAGTGCAGGACACCTTCACTCCCCCATGCACATGGGACACCCAGTCAGTGTGGCAGACTCTCACTATGAGCAGGTGCTGGACTGGCCCCTGACTCCCCTGCTGCTGGGCCAGCTGTCAGGACTGGCCCTGGACTCCGACTCCAACCTGGTCATCTTCCACCGAGGGGACCGCCACTGGGGGGCAGCGTGAGTGAGCAGCACACACACACACACACACACACACAGATGTCAGTTTGTCACTTCATTTACACGCAAACTCGGTGGTGTGTTTATGGGCAGAGGTGTCAAAGTATTCACGTTCTGTGCTTCAGTATGGATACTTGATAATAAAGGACAAAAGTAAGCAACGCATCATCCACTTTTATAATGAACTACACAACAGCAGAGTGCAAATAATTTAGCGCCACTTGACGCTACAACAACAACAACAACAACAGCAACAACAACAACAGGTATTTGTATCTTGTGTCTTGACAGCTTTGTTGTATTTTCTCCAGCTCATTCGACAACAAGGCCAGATACCAGCAGAGGTTCCTGGGTCCCATCCAGCAGTCCACCATCCTGGTGGTGGAACCATCCACTGGCAACGTTCTCAAAGCCTCAGGCCGAAACATGTGAGTCGCACTTCACTCAGGATTGATTGATGGTGAGTGCAAAGTTCCCCACAATCCCAACGGTAGCGTGTGCGATTCGTCTGCAGGTTTTATTTGCCTCATGGAATCACCACAGACACCAGCAACAACTACTGGGTGACGGATGTCGCTCTTCATCAGGTGAGATGATGATGACGATGATGATGGTGTGAATCCTACCAGATGGTTTAAAGGTCCAGTGTGTAATATTTGCTTTGATTCATGATTTTTGTATTGGTAAAAGCTGAACATACTGCAAGTAAACACATTCATTAAAGTGCAGAGTGGCAGTGGTAGAACAGTCAGGTGGTAGAACCACCAAGCAGGGTCCCAGTGCTCCCAGTTAGCTGCCATCTTGCATCAGCATGCTTCTAAGGAAGCCTGGTGTGGACAATCCTGACTGCGTGCAGGCTACCGTAGTTCACAGCAAGATCAGGAGGGACAGGAGGGGGAGGGAGAGTGGAAGAGCGCTGCAGTCAAGTGTAGCCACTTGATGTCGCTGCTCTTCTTCAAAAATCTCCAACTGTTGACACGCTGGACCTCTGAATCCAGTCTGAGTGCAGAAGAAGTGACCGGCAGTCTGTTGGGTGGTCAGGTGCTGAAGGTGAGCAGCGACGGCCGGGACTCGGCCCTGCTGACGCTGGGCGAGGCCTTCACTCCAGGAAGTGACCGCAGCCACTTCTGCCAGCCCACCGACGTGGCCGTGGACCCCACCACCGGGGACGTCTTTGTGTCCGACGGCTACTGCAACTCCAGGATCCTCAGGTTCTCCAGCGCCGGCTCCTACCTGTCTGAGTGGGGCGCAGGTGAGACCGCACACACACAGAACCGCACCACTGGTTCATGTTCAGGATCTGAAAGTTTGCTTTGTAGAGTCGTCCTTCACCCTTTCTGTCTGTCCTGTCCATGTGAAGGTTCCTCTGACAGGAGGAGGCGGGTTCCCTTTGCGGTTCCCCACAGCCTGGTGTTCCTGCCGGACCGCCGGGAGGTCTGCGTGGCCGACCGGGAGAACGGACGCATCCAGTGCTTCCTGGCCGAGAGCCAGGAGTTTGTCAAGGAAATTAAGAAGAAGGAGTTCGGAGGACGAGTGTTTGCCATCGGCTACAGGCCCGGAGGAGGTGAGCTTCCAGCTGTTGGACTGCTGGACCACAGTGCATTGCAGTGGTCCAGCATTCCTCATAGGAGGGGAAAATACAGTTGGCCCTCTCCTAGCTGAGAATCACCACCTAGAACCACGTAGAACCATCTAGAACCTCCTAGAACCACATAAAACCACCCCAGAACTACCTAGAATCACTCAGAACCACCACCTAGAACCACCTAGAACCATGTGGAACTACCCCAGAACCACCTAGAACCACATAAAACCACCCCAAAACTACCTAGAATCACTCAGAAGCACCACCTAGAACCACCTAGAACCACATAAAACCACCCCAGAACTACCTAGAATCACTCAGAACCACCACCTTGACACGTATTGATTATTGTGTGTGTGTGTGTGTGTGTGTGTGTGTGTGTGTGTGTGTGTGTGTGTGTGTGTGTGTGTGTGTGTGTGTGTGTGCAGATGGCTTGATCTTTGCAGTCAACGGGGTGTCACGAGATTACTCGTCATTCCTGACTGGTTTTGTGATCAATTACTCAACAAAAGAGATCTTGGATACTTTCTACCCAGAGACAAAGGTAAACACACACACACACTCACCTCAGTGTGGCATCAACACAGTTGATTATTCACCATTTTACAACAAGGCCTGCCTGGATTTGTGGCGCTTCCTGCCTCCTGCTTCCTGCCACTCTAGATAAGATAAGATTTCCTTTATTAGTCCCACAGTGGGGACATTTCCATCATTACAGCAGCAAGGTGGAGGGTGACACACAATAAAAAGCACCACAAACAAGTTCATGTAAATCAAAAACAGAATTAGATAGTAGAAAAACAGAGAAGCAATAGATATCGAAGCATTTTAAGAATAAAAAGTAGATCAAATGAAATTAAATATGAACATATCTACAAATAAAGTGTATGTGCAGAGTGAGTAGTCTACAGGGGGCGCTGCTGACAGCTGCAGGAAGACTTTTATGGACGCTTGTGTATGCAATGTATTTATTGTGAGAATGTTGTCCAGCTGTTCATGTGGAAGCTTTGTGATTCCAGTGGAGTTTTCTGTTGTTGCTTTCAGGAATTTGAAATGCCTCATGACATCGTCCAATCAGGCGATGGCACCGTCTTTGTCGGAGACGCCACCAATAAATACGTCTATAAATTCACCACCGAAAGTAAGCAACCATAGGCTTGATAATAATATTGATTATAATATAATGAATGAACTTGCCAGCTAGCTGTGTGAACTTGCCTCACGTCAATAGGTATAAAAATGGGAGTTCTATTTTTTTAATTTTTTTTTGTCATGTGACATAAAATGTGTGATTTATTTCTAATGTTAATTATTGTCTTATTATCGTCTCTTCTCTGTTCTTTTCCTTTCATTTCCAGAGTCGCATCACTCTGTCAAGAAAGCTGGTATTGAAGAAGTGAAAGGTGAACATGGTCCCATTATAATCAGCAGCAAGTAATTCTATCACGGTAGCGCAGAAACAGGATTTTCTGACAATATTTTGCCTCAGCGGAGCACCGGAGACGAGCAAACATGAAATTATTGCCATTCTTCACTTTTTGTGTTGATTTATTCTTCACTCTGGGACTCTGTTCATGTCAATATTCCCATCTTTTTCTGCAGAAATTGAAATGTTTGTTCAGACCAAAGGGAGGACGAAGCACAACGTGACAGCGGCTGAGGTGAAGGAGACGCAGCAGCAGCAGCAGCAGCAGCAGCTTCCTGAGCAGCAGCAGCAGACGGAGAGCCAGGAGAAGATGAAGATGTCTGCAGTGCCTGGCAGAGGCAGGCAGGGGGCGCTACCCACCATCATCACCGTGCTGCTGCTCAGCCCCCTGGTGGTGCTGCTCTCAGTCGGACTCTATCTGTGTCGCAGGAACAGCGGTAAGGAGCAGCAGAAGTCAGTCAGTGTGAGACACTGTGGAACCACTGAGGAACCACTGAGGAACCTCTGTGGAACCTTTGAGGAACCACTGTGGAACCACTGGCAGCTGCTTTCAGGCTTCGCTTTGGTTTTTAGTGAAGACCAAAAATAAAACCTGTGCTTGTGAAAGGCAGGTCAGGCCTGCCATGTACATACATAGACATACATAGACATATAGATGTAGATATATTGATACAGACACTGACATTCTCATCCAATCACATTGTAGATTCACACACACACACACACACACACACACACACACACTAACTATTAGCATCCAATCCACCAGCAGCCTTTGATTTGTTCAAAGCAGCCGAGTGGCGTTGATTGATTGCATGCGTTCACTTGAACACAGTCACACTGTTGTGCTTCAAGTGTTATTAAAGAAGACTTGATGCTAGAAGACCAGCACTGCAGAAGTGACCATGAAGGCAACACACCTTGTCACTGCAGGAGAAGCTGGTCCGATCTCTGACCACTGGTTCTGACCACTGGCTCTCTCACTGTTTGCTGCTTCTTGTAGACCAACGGAACGCCAAGTCTGAACCCAGCTCTGTGGAGGGCATCCTGGGAAAAATACGAGGTAATACAATAGCTATATAAATATATATACTGTATATACATGTAAACATTGGACTTCTCTGTCCGTTTACTTTGACTGTGACGCTGATGAACAGAGTGAAAATACTTTGTGTGTGTGTGTGTGTGTGTGTGTGTGTGTGTGTGTGTGTGTCGCACCAGGCCGGGCGGTGGGCGGCCTCAACCTGGGCAACTTCCTGGCGTCGCGGCAGGGCTACAGCCAGCAGGGCTTCGACCAGCTGAGCACCGAGGGCAGCGACCCGGAGCGCAACCAGGACGACAGCAGCGACTCGGACAACGACGACTACTTTGCTCCCGACCGCTCCTCGTCCTGAGAGGCCTCTGACCTCTGACCCCCAAGCCCCGCCCACTCTTCGTACTGGCAAGATGGATGTTCATCATGATGTGTGTGTAAATGTTTGCTCGGTCCTTTCTTTGCATATTCAGAAATATAATTTTGTACAGTGAAATGCTTTATTTGATTTTGATTTAATTTAACTTACTTTTGCCATAATTATTACTATTATCATTATTATTATTATTATTATTATTTAAAATGCCTCACATGTCATTGGTAGCACGGCCACCAAAGACTTTGTCCTTCCATTTCTATTTCCTTCCACTTCTTGGTTATCAGGACCAACTTTATGAGGGAGATTTTGAATTGATTGCAGCGTCACTTTCAGGCCACGCCCACCTCAAGCAGCCACACAAGCGTTACTTTGTGGTCACATGACAGACGTGGCTTTGCTTCCTTTGAATCCAACAGAGGGGCGTTAACTAAATAAAACATTCTCACAACTTGAATTTACTCACTTCTTCCCTCTGCGCTCTCTGGCCCGGTTCAGTCCGGTCCGGTCCGGCCTGGCCCGGTCCAGTCCGGTTTGATCCGGTCTGGTCTTGCCTGGTCTCCAGCCATGTCACCTTCAAGGAGGAAGAAAAATGCTGACATTTCAGATATTATTTGAAGAGGAAATCTTTGTCTCCGTTCAAAGCGTTTCGTGCATGGGCAGGAAAAGAAATGAAAAACGTACAAATTTCCGGCAGTTTTCCACCGTTGGGTCAGAGATCGGTCCTGGAACACTCGACTCATCAGCTCGACTCATCAGCTCTCATCGCTAATGTTGCCTTCAACTCTTCCACGCTTCCAACTCCCGTGTGTGTGTGTTGTGTTGTGTTGTCATCAGTGTTTAAGCACAGACCTTAAAGAATCTGGTGACATCAGTCCAACACAACTTTAAACTGCAGTACACGCAGTACTTCTGATACACACGTGTGATCTCTAGGTTCTCTCACTCGGCCTTAATGCTAATTTGTTTCTAATGCACCGCTTCAGATTGTTGTAAATGACCTCCTGATCAACTTGTTCTGTTTTTAGTTCTATATATGTATGTAAATATATACATACATACATACATATATGTATATTTATTGTGATTCAACAGGTTTTCTGCAAAGTTCTATTTTCAGTAACCATTGTTTGTGTAATAAAGTGTCTGGAAAGCATGGCAGTGTGTGATCGCTCACTAGCGCCCCCTCTCAACACAATATTTTTAACGTACGTTTTTTTCAACTGTGCTATTTTGAAGGTCGTCATTTGTTTCTGCTGGCGTAGTTTGTACCCCTCAATGTACAGTACATGTTACATATATTGATGTCTTGTTATGTGATTGTTATCAATATAAATATTGATAACAATACTGATATATTGACAATATAACAACATACAAATCTAAATGTCCTTCACATGCAGGAGGCCTCTAATAACCTGACAATAGTGCATGGATGCCACTTGGTAGCTTCGGAGCTGCTAGCATAGTAGCATCAGCTACTCTTCATCCTTCCACCAGGTGGAGACCCACTGATCCCACACTGAATATTATTCAGGCTGATCTTCAAGTCATTTTAGTGACAATAATATATTGTTTTTGTTTTTGTTAATTAGCTTTCTGAAAAGAAAAAAAAAACAAAAAACATGAAACCCTTTAAAATTTTTCAAGGGTTCATCGGGAGGGGGTCCGACCCTCCTCGGAGGGCCCCCTGTATTTCCCACACTGCGGGTCTGCACGAGCTACATGGTCTGGAGTGCACAAATGTTGGGCCAATTTCATCCCTTGGCCACCAGGGGCCGACAAACCCCGGATGGACTCTGCGTGCCTGCCGGTGGTCACGTGTGGACGGTGCGGCGATGATGCGACGTCGTCACGCAGCAGCGACGACGTTCGTTGGGGAAAGGTCAGAGTCACATCGGAAGGTTCCCACCGAGGGGATGGAGGAGGAGCGGCGGCAGTGATGGGATGGATGGGATGGATGATTGATTGATGGACGGATTGATTGAGGTTCTGCTTCATTGTCGCTCGGCTCGACATCATTCCTGACTGTTAACGCTTCATCACCGCCGCCTTGGACCGGACCGGACCGGACCGGACCGCTCTGACTCGGTAGGACGGTGGAGCCTTTTGGACGCTTCCAGGTTTGTTCCTCCATTGCGCACTTTTGCGCCAATTTATTGACGTGGAATGAAAATCAAAAGGAAACAATTGCGCATGGAAACGATGAAACTTTGCTCACTGGAGCTCATTAATCGACGTCTTTAAGGAGCAGTAGGTACAAATATTACCCATTATCATCATTTATCATTAGTATTAGTAGTAGTACCAGGAGTAATACTACTACTACTACTACTACTACTACTACAAATAGTAGTAGTAGTAGTAGTGGGGAATATTTTTCTCGCTGCTTTTTGCGGTGTGATCTTTCTGTCCGGTGCGGTCGCTGCTGCATGGACGACCGCAACAAAAAAAAAGAAAAAGAAAAAAAACCCCGAGGTTGTCCTATGGAGCCTCCTCAGAACAGTGACGTCATCCTCAGCAGGACTGGGGCTCGAGGCTGCAGCAGCAGCAGCAGCAGTCATTGACTTTAGCCGGTAATAGCAATACTAGCAGTTTGTTTGCTAGTGTTTTAGCAGGTCGTTGCTGCAGAGGAAGGGTTTGGTTGCAGAGACTGCACTGCAAATATTCTAATGTCACTCCAGCAGCAGCAGTGACAGCTGCAGCAGCAGCTGGATGCTGCCAGTGAAGAGGTCACACCATCATACAGTCAGATGCACTGTGCGAAATCCTGTTAACCTAGTAACCTAGTGAAAAAGCGAAAAAAAAATATATATATATATTATTGTTACTAATAGTCAGTGAAATGTCTTGAAGATCAGCCAACATGTTTTCAGGCATTATTCAGCAAAGGGAAAAGGGAACAGTGGGTCGCCCCCTGGTGGAAGGATGAACAGAAGCCGATGCTGCTAACTGATGAGAAATAACTATGAAGCTGCATAAAATATTGTCACTTAATTTCAGGCCTCCTGCGTGTTGAGCACATTGACGTTATTGGTATTGAGACACAATCGGGAGGATGGGGTTATTGAAATATTATTATTATTTATTTTAACTTCAACAGTGACTGAACATCTTTCCCACTTTTTCTTTCCATGTGTGTACCTGCAGTTGGAGAATCCAGTTGGTCTCTGTTATGTTTGCCGCAGGACGAACGTCCGTCTGTCAAGCTACTGAAGTGCCACATCAGTGAGTGTTCCGTCTGCACCGCTCGCTATTCCAGCATTTAGCAACACACACTTGTAAGACCACCGACCGTCCTTTCAAAAAGAACGCAGGCTGTGAAAGTAGCGCGTGTGCGAGGAACGACCTGCTTTCTAACAACAGATCTGACTGCACTGTGGTTGCATTGTGTATGACAAAATAAAACACGTCTGTAGGTCCTAACAGTGAACGAGCGTTTCAAGTCAGTTCAGTACGAGAAATCACACAATTTGATGTGCACTTTGAGATTTTATTATGAAAAGTGTTTAGAAATAGAAATTATTATTATTATTATTATTATTATTATTATTATTATTATTATTATTATTATTATTATTTGATTATTATGTGTTTCCACTGTGTCTCTTAAAGCGGCCCCGTGCCGCTATCATTTTGCTCATCCTTCCTTTGTGTTATATGCTATGTGGTATTCACCCATTCAGTACAGCAAAGCAAACTCCATGGCAGTGTTGCACATTGGGTTCGGTTTGTTATTATTACAAGGTTCCCTTGCATCATTATATTTAGAATTACCCAAACAACTTTTTTTTCAAAATTATAAAGATGCAAAATATTAAAAAAATATGTCGGTTTTATTTAATATCTGGAGCAAAAGTCATTATTGATTTATTTTCTTTGTTTTGTATTTTTAGGCTTTGCAGGCAAAACCATCAATAAATCATGGATGGACAAATGGACCGAGCCGGACCAGTTGCTTTAAGATGACACGCACAGATCTCGCTGACACCCTGTTATCAGCTTCTCCTCAAGATATCAAAGTGCTCCTGGTTTCCTCGGAGAAAAAGTCCTTACAAACTGTTAAGCCATGTAATCGTACAGAGCAGCGCACGAGGCAGAACCCGACGCTCACACACAACCAAGGACACTTCAGCTGTGTCGACAAATTACCGGATGACCTAAAACTACAAAAGTACTCCATGGAGTCCCCATACAGAAAGGCGGAGAGGTATGCAAATAAACCTGATGCATCGTGGAATACCTTAGGACTCCAGCAGAGGTTTCGCTTTTCTGCTCCAGATATTCTGAGCCATAGGTCGACGCCTCCAAAAGTGGCGGCGGACATGGCCAGCAAGGTCGTGACCTCCGAACAGAAGAGAAGGACGAGGTCGAAGAGTGCCTCTCGGGTCCCTGCCAGGCTCACCCCTGTTCCCTGCTCGTCTTCCTCCAGAAAGGGCAGAGAGCCAGAACTGGCTCCAGAACCATGGCGTAGACCAGAACCGTCCCAGAATGTGGACGTAGCACCCTGGGCACACATTGGTGAGGTCCACCTTATTGAACTGCAGCCTCGAGCAAACGACTGCATGGACTATTCTTCTTACTATGTAGCCAACACTTCTGAGGATTCTGTGGTGGATAAATCAGCAACCAGTCCTCACGTCAGGTGTCGCGTGGACATCAAACCCGATGAGTCGGCGTTACGTTACGCCGGACAAGAGGCTAAAGCCGACGTGGACTCATCGCTGCACAGGCACTACAGTGTGGGTCGCCGGAGTCTGACCATGCCACGACATTTCACCTATTCCAAGACACCGAGCACTGCTGACTCAGTGAGCGCAGGTAGTCGACAAGGTGCTCAGATCAACAGGTACATGCAACCCATGGAGATCCCTTTGCATCCAGTGCCCTCTTCAGTGAACTACTATGATATGGAATATGACCTTCAGTGCAATCCAAACACAGCTCCCCAGTGCTACTACTACAGTGATCCACGTTTCTCAGCTACCACGTTGACACAACCTTGTTCTTCCTTTCAAAATGAACATTACGCCGCAGCAGGACCTCATCATGCTAAAATGCAATACGTCCAAGATCCAAGGGCTCAAAAGATGCATCCTGTAAGCCCAAGACCTTGGTGTCTTGAGACTGAAGCCTACCCCTGTCCTGGGAAGACACCTTATCCCAAACCATACGCTACAAACAAACCAGGACACTATGTCATACAAACCGCTCCAACAAGAATATTCTATGGAGAAGATCCAAGCACTTTTCCAATCCAGACTGCCCCACCGAGATTTTGTTATTCCAGAAACATGCATGTGGTACCACCGGAGCATCACGTACCTGCAAAGGTATACTACACGGAAGGCCGGAAACATGCAAGAGTCGTCCAAACTCAACTAGATGAGTTTTATGGGTCTGAAACGTCTGCTAATTCCAGTAACCTGGCTGCCCAAGTACCACACGTTACTCCAGTGAAGATTCAGCATGAGCCTGTGTCAGCGTCATGGTATGCCAACCCAACTCTAGAGTCCCAAAGAATTGCCACAGACTCTAAATCATACTCAAGGTCATGGGACAATATCCTCAACTCTTGCGTAGAGAGAGAACAGCCTGTTTCTGTCAATCGTCGTCAGAGCTTTGATGATGTTCTGAAGTTCAAAAGGTCCAAAGGGGTAACGATAGACAAACCACAGCCGGCAGTTGTTAATCTCTCTAGTTCGCCAAGACGCTATGCAGCCTTATCCATGTCTGATAACTCATTGATTGACAGAAGCCCATCAGAAACATCGAAGAGCGCCAGAGACAGATTTTGGTGCGTCACCCCTGAAATAACAATCACCGATGATGACATTCTACCTGGGAACATTGACAAAGCCAAAGGGTGGTCGTCCGGCTGTGAGCTGTTTGACAGCAGGAGCCCTGCGGCTCCAGGACCATCGCAGTTTGATTGCAAATGTTCACCACAAGCGAACGCACATGAGGATGACTCACTGCAGCAGAGCCTCGAACAACTCGATGAGCTTTTGGCAAATCTGGTAACTGATTACAAGCCACCCAGTAGGAGGGCAAGTAAAGACATTCTGGACCAACTGAAAAAGTTGATTGACGAAGAAGAAGCCGTGTCTCTGTCCAGAAAGAGTTCAACGGCAGGAATGGGGGAACCGGCTCCCCTTGACAAGCAGCCAACTTCAGTCAGAATTCACTATGATGGCTTTCAAGACATGGACAGAGCGAGTGATGCCATGAAGAGTGTGGAAGAGTGCTCCCCCGACCAAAGCCCCGATGAAGACGATACCATGATGTGCTCCAATGACAAATGCCGGAGGACAGAGACTCTCTTCAACGCTTGCCTGTACTTTAAATCCTGCCACAGCTGCTACACCTACTACTGTTCCCGGAACTGTCGCAGGGAGGACTGGGACATTCACAAAGAAAGCTGTCTGTACGGAAAGATTGGCAGCGTGTGTCGCCACATTATCAAACACTGCCGCGAAACTGCCGAAGTCCACCGAGTCTTCTCTCGTATCGCCAAGGTGGGCTACCTGTCCAGAGGTCGAGGGGTCGTCTTCCTTGGTTTTCCAAACCCCGCCTCCTCCAGTAGCTTTCTGCAGTACGGCCTGGGTAGTCTGACGATATCTCCCACATATCTGTCTCTGCGAGAGCTCGCCAGTTTCAAGGACAACTTAGGCGAGTACTGCAAAGAGCTGCAGGAAGCGGGCAAGGAGTACGATCCCAACGAATGTTTCATCCTGAATGTATCCATCGCCGTCGGCGAACCAACGGCCGACGGGCCGTCCCCGAGGAACCAAGCTCCAGCCGTCAGGAAACACGCCAAGGTGGCGCTGGCCTCCTTCAGCCCCGATAGCAACGTTCACAAGAAAGAGAGCGAAATGGAAACGTTAATCCTCACTCCGCCGCCGGG
Source organism: Nelusetta ayraudi (assembly GCF_046127955.1). NCBI lineage: Eukaryota > Metazoa > Chordata > Actinopteri > Tetraodontiformes > Monacanthidae > Nelusetta > Nelusetta ayraudi. The sequence goes on from NW_027466076.1 coordinate 6,711,185, forward strand.
AACCACAGACATTGACAAAGAAGGAGAGGTGGGCAGGAAAGCCCGGGAGGTTTGTTTCATCAACATTCAGCGCGAGTTGAGGATCCGCGGTATCTTCTTACGCCACGAGTACCCGCAGGTGTACCGACAACTCTGTGAGTTTGTGGAGAACAACAGAAGATTCACACCCACGACTATTTATCCCATCGATAAGAGAACTGGCAAACAGTTTATGTGCATGATCATGGCCGCGTCTGAGCCCAGAACCTTGGACTGGGTCGGAACCCCACACCTCCTCGATGACATCATCTGATTTGCACCTCTCTTATGCTTGTGTGTGTGTCTGTGTGTGTGTGGGTGTGTGGTGCATGTGCATGTTGACATATCATAAATATTTATCAACAAATAAAATTTCCCAACTTACTAAAAACGGGAATTTATTCTACATTCCCATTTATCAAGATTGTTGTTTTCTTCCTGGAGATTTTCATCTGTTTGTCGCTCGACCTGCATTTTCAAGTTCAGGCTGAGAGAGAAAAGAAAATAGACAGAATTCCTTCTGAATATTTTTTTTACAATAGTATTTTATCTGACATATCATTGAACTACGCTGTGATCAGATTGCAGTGAACTCAGTAAAGATTTCTGAAAGAGAAAACACTGCAATAAAAGATAGAAAACTGTGTGTTACTCATGACTTGCTGTGTCGTGTTTTCCATTACAGGTTTTTTTAATTTAATTTTTTTCAGTCTCACATCACTAAAATTGTATTGCAGAAAATAAATGTATTCCCCTTTAACATTTGCAAAAAATTATTATTCTGGCTGCAACAACATGCTATGCAAATATGATTTTCATCTGAGTGTGTAAACTGTGCTGAGTTTTAGCTCCGCCTCTCTCAGTGTGTCCTTCCTGTAACGTGCTCGCTCTGTTCTCACCGTCTCTCCTTTATGTCCATTTGTACAGTAATAAAGCGGTGATAGAGAGTGGGAGAGGGCACAGTCACCTTTGACCCCTGGTGCTGAATGTGCAGGATGGTCGTCTATAAAGAAAAACCAACAACACTGGAAAATAACACGTGTTTTGTTGCTGTGTGAAACTTTCTACTGAGACTGTAATAAAACATTTAGTTAAGTAGGTCCGTGTCAAACCTTCTTGCTGCTGCTGATCTACACTGAAACCATGGCAGCTTAGGAAAAAAGGACGAGCGAGAGCGCGGGAGAGAGAAGGAATGACAGCACACGGAGGTTAAAATTCACACTTTATTGAAGAAAATGATAACAAGATGTTCCCCAAACTTTCCAATGGAGGCTCTTCTACCTTCACCAGCCAAGGAAAAGAGCTTTGCTTATGTTACTTCTTTACTTTCCACGTCTGCTCTGAGATTTCTATTACGCTGCATTAAAAAAAAAGTCTTGTGGTGGCAACTTTTCACTGCATGCTCTTCCTTTCCTTCTGGAAACTGAAGCTGGTCCGGCGGCTCAGTTTGCGCTGCTTCTGGGCAAAGTAATCAGCTCGAGAACTGCTGGCTCGAGACTCCAGGATGTAGTTCACCTGCAGGTAAAGCAACGTCAGAACAACAACAACAATAATAACTCATGATTCAAGAATGACTGTTACATCTAATATCAGCCTCAGTTATCGGACCAGAACATCTTTAATGTTTAAACAGAAAGTCACACATTTCCCTTCACAAAGCAGTGGGCAGAAGAATAAAGAGAGAAATAATGATGACATGAATCAGACAGTGATGGTGGAAGTCATTAGCAGCTGCTACACCACAACACATTTCCATTCGAGCCTCATGTTTTGCCAAATCAATATTTTCCTACTTGAGTCCAATGAAAGAAGAACCTGAGGACTGCATATAGAAAACACTGCATCACTACATGACAACTGACCCTGGCACTCTCAGGGCTGAGACACGCAACACCAAGCTCGAACCAACACAACTCACCTTCAGCACAATTTCATTGACTGTCGCTGCATCCGACTCGAAGTAGAGCGGCTTGTAGTCGTGATTACTGAGATAGGTCAGTTTAAATATGGCGTAACCTGGAAGACACAGGAGACTTTGTTTACTGCAAGGAAATAGACAACGGTGCATGGAAGACCACACACACACACACACACACACACACACACACACACACACACACACACACACACACACACACACACACACACACACACACACACACACACACACACACACACACACACACACACACACACCACAACATGGGACATAAAGGAACATGCAGAAGAAGAGCAGCAGAGTGACTGGTCTGACTGGACTCACTGGGGCTTCTCTCTTCCACCAGGTCACAGGCACACAGGTGGTCCGAGTCGATGGAGATGGGCTTCTGTCGAATCCAGAACTTGGTGGTGGCCTTCTGGCTGGTGACCGGGTCGATCTCCAGCTTCTCTCCTGAAACACCTGAGGAGGAAGAGATGAGACCGTTGCCCCCGAGACCCAACGCAGCAGTGGAAGAGATACACAAAGTTTCACATATTGTAAAAAGCGCAGAGACGACCATGCAGCGCAGCAGGGGGCGCTGCAGTGCGTACCCAGCTGGACCTCTGTGGTGAAGCGCAGCTTGTGGATCATGCTGATCTTGAAGGACTTGTAGTGGTGGCTGCTCAGCATGTCCTGGACTGTGGTGATGTCGATGGGTGGGTCCTCCTCAGAGCTCTCCTCACCCCTGGAGCCTGGAGACACCGGCACAACATCAAGCCGTCAGTCACACGTACTACATGTATAAATACACACGTGCATACACACTCATCACTCAATAAAGAGCATCTATATGTGTAGTAGTTGGTGAAGTTGGTGTATGGACTCACTGTTCTCTCGCACCAGGCAGAACTCCAGCGTGTTCTGGTTCTCCAGCGTGGACTCCAGGTCCACCGAGACGTTTGGCTGTGTTTGCTTTTCCAGCCGATACATTGGACCTGTGGGAGGGACGGGATTGGTCAGAGCGGCACTCCTCACCCGGGAACGGGTCACTACTGTACGACCGTTTTTCCAACTCCTTACCGGCACTTTTCTGGGAGCCTTTTCTCTTTTTCATTGCTTTCTGCAGAATTTCCTTCATGGAGACCTTCAGACTGTCCACAGGGATCAATGAGAAGCCATGAGCAGCATTTCTACAGTGGGGAAAGCAAAGGGAGACATTGGAATTATATTAGTGAAGTGGTGATGAAGGTCTCACCTCTAGTGGCTTCCTGGATGAGCATCCAGCTGGCTGGAGTCAATGAGTTAGCAAGGTCCTAAACTAGAAGGCGCTACACTGCTAGCGCAGGCTGCTAGTGCGCCGTGGGTCTCATTGTGGAGACTTTGTGTTTCCTCTGCTGCTCTCCGCCAGAGTTTACAGTCTTCACTTCAGTTCCTCCCAAAATGAAAAGAATTGGGATAAACTGAAGCCGACCTACTGGGCCATCGGTACTGGGCCATCGGTACTAGGTCCTCGGTACTGGGCCATCGGTACTGGGCCATCTGTACTGGGCCATCGGTACTGGGCCATCGGTACTGGGCCGCAAGAGGTGAAATTCTTGGCCCGCGCAAGACAGACGAAAGCGTTTGCCAACAACTTCCTGTCCCAGGTGACGCTGGGATTGGCCGAAGGAGAACAAAGGGTCACGTGACCAGAAACCAGACTACATCACAGCCATCAATACAGTAAAGCCATCACTGGTGAGAAGGTGACCGGTGCCAGACACCACCGGCTGGTTCCTTACATCCTGACGAAGAGCGACTGCCTGGAGGTGAGTCCTGGTGAGGAGTACTTCTCCACCAGCGCCAGGGTGCTGAAGCCAAACTTGTGGATGGGTTCTCCAGAGTCCAGCGGAGGGAAGTCGGTGTCCACCTCGCCGTCGTCCTCGGCGATGTGCAGACAGTAGGCGTTGACGTTCTCACTGTGTAGGAGGGGGGGGGCAGCACGGCGCTTCTTCAATGCACAGCAGAACTCAAATTCAATGCATTGGAAGTGAATTCTGTCCCCCCCCCCCCCCCCCCCCCCCACACACACACACACACACACACACCAAGCCCACCAACCCGGCTGCTTCTCTCATGTAAACTGACTCCCACCTGAGTTTGGGTTCGCGACTCTCACTGGTGTACTGCCAACAGATCAGGCCAATCAGGTCGTGGACGCGGGCGTTGGCGATGGTCACCACCGTCATGGGATGCACCTTCTCCTGGGCCATGGACAGGTAGACGTCGATCTTCTTGGTGGCCGTGGTGCCGATGTGACCCTGAAAGGACAAAGCAGAGAGTGAACAAAGAAAAGATGACTGCAGTCGCAGAGGTGGGTGGGGGGGGGGGGGGTCGGACCCCCTGATTAACCCATGAGTCTTTGCAGTTTAGTGGGATTGACTGGTGCCAGGCCAGACAGTCAACAGCCTCCGCTATCCCAGGTGTGGGCAAACTACGGTCCATTATGTTGGTTCTGGGTGGTTCTAAGAGCAAAACCCCCTGTTGGTTCTGGGTGGTTCTGAGAGCTAAACACCCTGCTGGTTCTGGGTGGTCCTGGGTGGTTCTAAGAGCTAAACACCCTGGTGGTTCTGGATGGTTCTGGGTGGTTCTAAGAGCTAAACACCCTGGTGGGGCTTCAGAGACAACATTGGTTGCAACTTTGCTTGATTTTCCATTGACATTCCAGCACCGTGTCTTCTCCATCATCTCCCAGGTTCATGGGTTGTTTCCTCCTATGAGGTGGCTCACCACCAGAACACTGCATCCAGCTACTTGCAACAACAGGCTTGTTGGCTGCTTGAGTGTGTAAAGTGATTTAGGGAGACGGTGGAATGGTTCACCTTGCCATCAAATTTAGAGTACTCATTGAAGGGGTTGTTGAGCTGCTGGGGACACTGCTCCAGCCGCATGGACAGTGTGGATTTGGTCCCAAGTGTCCGCTGGCGCTCCTTAAAGTCACGTTTCTCAAACAGTGACCGCGAATCATCGACTGGAAAGAAAAGATGAAAAAGTTGCTCCAACATCTGCTCAATAAACACCCGACTATGCATTTTAGAAATGTCAATGACGCGTTACCCGATTGGAAGGACGTGGTCTCTTTCCATTGGATGTTTTTACACTTGATTTGGTTCTGGCGCTCTTTCCTCAACCTTTCAAGTCTTTGGGCTGAAACAACAAGAAACACTTCAGTCAAAACCAGTGTTAAAAAACACACCTGGAAAAGCATCAATAGAAGAATCACCATATACTGTAGAAAGGTTGAGTTGCAGGTGAGTTGGGTTTGACAGGGTCAACCCTTCCAGTTGGTGCTCCTCCACAGAATGACAGTAGAACAATACACACAGTGGACATAGAAGAACTAAACAGTGTTTCATTGGTTTATTTGAAATCCAGTTGATCTTACCAGCAGCCACTGGTTTCTCTTGGCTGTCGTGTTGGAGTCCTGATGAGACAGCCACTGCCAGTCAGTGCTTTCATTCTGCAAATCTGACCCAGAACCACAACCAGCATTCCCAAGATGTGGTTTGAAAATGAAGCCGAGCCAGCACTAATGGTCACTCTCCCCAAGATCACAAAATCAGTGTTAGAAGAGCTTGATCCATTTTAGAGTGACCTGCACTAGGACTGAAGAACCAAAGCGTACTAGACTCTGGCCAGACCCCCGTTCCACCTTCAATGGAGCAAACTCATTGGTGAAAGACAGCTGGAATTAGACAACGATAGGTCAAAGCCAATAGAAAGTCCAGCAGAAGCATTGCTTCATATGCGAGACCCAAAACCTGATCAATATTTGTTAAGGTGAACTCATTTGAATCAACAGCAGTTCATCTTAATATTAATATGACTTTATTATTTCTGACCTGACGTACCCAAGACTGAATCACTGGTTTGTGTGTGTGTGTGTGTGTGTGTGTGTGTGTGTGTGTGTGTGTGTGTGTGTGTGTGTGTGTGTGCATGAATTCCACAGTTGTGGTTGACCAGCAATGGTGGACTCTGCAGTTGGGAGCGCCCCACTTCCACCCTGCTGCTGCAGCTGCTGGACAGGGAGGAGCCACAAGCTGCTTCACTGAGTCCATCCAACCAGTCACAGGTGAGTGAAGTAAGTCTGCACACCTGCTGGAGGAGACGCAGGTTAACCAGGGTCCACTGGAGGAAACACAGGTTAACCAGGGTCCACTGGAGGAGATGCAGGTGACACAGGGTCCACTGGAGGAGACGCAGGTGATCCAGGGTCCGCTGGAGGAGACGCAGGTGATCCAGGGTCCGCTGGAGGAGTTGAAGGTGACACAGGGTCCGCTGGAGGAGAGACAGGTGATCCAGGGTCCACTGGAGGAGTTGAAGGTGACACAGGGTCCACTGGAGGAGACGCAGGTGATCCAGGGTCCACTGGAGGAGATGCAGGTGATCCAGGGTCCACTGGAGGAGATGCAGGTGATCCAGGGTATGCTGGAGGAGATGCAGGTGATCCAGGGTCTGCTGGAGGAGATGCAGGTGATCCAGGGTCCACTGGAGGAGATGCAGGTGATCCAGGGTCCACTGGAGGAGTTGAAGGTGACACAGGGTCCGCTGGAGGAGAGACAGGTGATCCAGGGTCCACTGGAGGAGATGCAGGTGATCCAGGGTCCACTGGAGGAGATGCAGGTGATCCAGGGTCTGCTGGAGGAGATGCAGGTGATCCAGGGTCTGCTGGAGGAGATGCAGGTGATCCAGGGTCCACTGGAGGAGATGCAGGTGATCCAGGGTCCACTGGAGGAGAGACAGGTGATCCAGGGTCCACTGGAGGAGATGCAGGTGATCCAGGGTCCACTGGAGGAGAGACAGGTGATCCAGGGTCCGCTGGAGGAGATGCAGGTGATCCAGGGTCCACTGGAGGAGATGCAGGTGATCCGGGGTCTGCTGGAGGAGATGCAGGTGATCCAGGGTCCACTGGAGGAGATGCAGGTGATCCAGGGTCCACTGGAGGAGATGCAGGTGATCCGGGGTCCGCTGGACGAGATGCAGGTGATCCAGGGTCTCCTGGAGGAGATGCAGGTGATCCAGGGTCCACTGGAGGAGATGCAGGTGATCCAGGGTCCGCCGGAGGAGATGCAGGTGATCCAGGCTCTGCTGGAGGAGATGCAGGTGATCCAGGGTCCGCTGGAGGAGAGACAGGTGATCCAGGGTCTGCTGGAGGAGATGCAGGTGATCCAGGCTCTGCTGGAGGAGATGCAGGTGATCCAGGGTCCGCTGGAGGAGAGACAGGTGATCCAGGGTCTGCTGGAGGAGATGCAGGTGATCCAGGCTCTGCTGGAGGAGATGCAGGTGATCCAGGCTCTGCTGGAGGAGCAGTGGCGCCGCCGGCCCCAGGGAAGATGCCTTCCTGGTGACTTCTGGTGTGCCTCCATACAGCTTTCTCTTCCTCTGCCACTGTCATCGATGCATGGAGGTGGAGGACGATGTCCAGAGGAGGGCTGAGGACCCAAGGACGCCCCACTGTGAGGTGCCACTGGACCAACAAGCTTTCCAGTCAGGCTGCAGCAGCGTGTTGTAGCGGGTGAGCTCCAGGTGGTCCACGGAGACTTACCTCAAACAGCTACTGAGTCCACACCACGCTGTGCTTGGCTTATTTCAGAGCTTTCACATATCTTGGAATCCCGCCACAAAGTAAAGTGGGATTGAGGAACGTTCCGCAATAAATCTTCATGTATCTTGTGATTAATTGTCCATTTTCTGATGATAAATGCCTGGGCCACCGCTCTGTCCTTGCAGTGCTGTTTAGAGTCCATCAACCAACCAAATGCCGTGAAAAGAAGGAGAGGGACGGAGCTAATGAAGACAAAGCCATAGTGATGGAGACTGAAAAACATCTGGAATATCTAGAATGAAGGGTTCGATTTGGAGGGTGAGTGATGTACTAGTGCAGATGATTGGTGAGGAGCTTCCTGGTCAGAGTCATGGAGCATTGGGAGAGGAGCAGACCACTAGTGGGGCAGGTCTGGTGTTTTAATGCAGCATCCACCTCCCGACCTGACCTGCCGGTGGGAGTTAACACTGCTCTGTATGCAAGGCTTGTGTGCTAAGGTGCAATCACACCAGTGCCAGTTAGATTCTGAGGCATCAATTGAAAAATGGGATTTTTGTTCATGTTGGGTTGAAGAGACCACCTGCACCTCCTTCACCCATGCCAGGGCCAAGGAGGTGAAGCACTGCACAGACTGCTCACACCAGTGCAGTGAGGAAGACTGTAGCTTTCCAATGCACTGTACAGACTGCCCAGTGTGACTCCATCCTTCATGAAATGTAATCAATCACAACAATTTAAAACGGACACTTCTGCTCATTTCCATCATTTCCAAGAAGCAATTTGATCCCACAATCCCTTCAAAACCGTGCTGTCCAGGACCGCCTGCGTTCCACGGCCGTCCCACACCTCCACTGCATTATGATCGTGATTTGGTGGTTACGCACCTCAACAAATATACATTTGAAGCGTGACTTGATATACAATCCATGCTTCTGCCGTGGCAGCCACAACCTTCAACAGCCCAAAATCTGACCTTTAACCTCATTTAGTCGCTGAAGCAGATTAAGCACACAAACCCTCCTCCAAACAGAAGCAAAATAAAACTTTATGGCCCACAAATCAACCTGCAGAAGGGGCAGGACAAACAGAACCATCAAACCAAGCCGGACCCTGAGAGAAACGTACCTGTGTTGGAGCGCCGACGAATGCCAAAGTCCCAGCTGGAGGTGATGTCCATGGACTGGGAGAGGTCACAGGAGTGGCCGTCTGGAGCAGCTCCGCCCCCCTCAGTGAAGGGAGCCGCCACCGCCGAGCCGCCACCACCACCACCACTGCCGCCACTGCTGCTGCCGCCGCTGGTGCCAGACAGCAGAGCCAGCGGGCACTTCTCCAGATCAACGTCCTGATCGATCAGCACCATCTCACACATTCCTGTGTCATCGCTGGTGACGTGAGACTGGCGGATGTGAGCCAGAATGATTGTGGGATTGTCCAGGAAAGCCATGACCTCTGCTTCCCAGCGCCACTAACTGGCCTTCAATGTTTAGTCTCTCTCTCGTGTTTATTCCAAACAATCCAATCTCAGCGTTTCATAAAGCAGGAAATGATGCCGACATGCACTTCATTTCTTGACGCGCTTTTCTTCTCTCTCCAAACTGCAGCAAAAGGGACCCCTGTGAGAAAGACAGTCGATAGTTAAATAAGGCCTCTGAAAATAAGTTGAACAATTTAATATTACGTTTGACGAATAAAACTGGACAAATTCTGACCCTCTGACGTCATCATGCATGATTGTGGCTGCAGTGAAACATGCAAAATTTGCCAACACATTGAATTGGCATCATAGATTAAGAAAGAGTTTTTAGTTTACTGAACGCTGCTGAATGTGAATGATTGCACCTCATGGTCTCCCAGCGCCTCCCAGTGTCTTCCAGAGTCGCTTCTAAACATTCCAGAGAGGTTTTTCTGAGTTGCTGCTGCTTGGACCAAACTGCTGCTGGTCCTTAACATTTTAAAACAAGGTCAGAACTACACAACGAGTGGACTTGGAGGAGTCGGTGAGACCAACTCTAAAGTACTGGATGGATTTCGGGATTATTGGTCCATTGTTTGATTCTAATTGTCTCCTGGGACAAATAATGATGCTGTTTAAACTGGACCAAGCAGTCAAAGGCCGTGCAAAGGAAGAAAAGACACAGCACCTAAAAGACGCAGTTGTGGCAGCCGAGGTTCGGATATTTTTTATTTATTTATTTATTTACTAATTTTGAAGATAGAAGGTAATGAAATGAATCATTATCCAAAAAGGTCCCAAGTGAGAAAAATATTCAGTGGAGGAAACGACTGCATATCACTAGGAGGATGGAAAATGCATTTTTTGTTTTGTATATTGTAGACTGATTGACTAACTGACTGACTGAAGTTGATTTTTGAACACATGAAAATTAAAAAGTAAAGAATAAAACAACAACAGACATAGTGGTCTATGTTGAAGGAGTGGGAAGAAGTAAAAAATAAATAAATAAATAATAATAATAAAAAAATAAATAAAAAAAAGATCCAAGCCCACAAGAGCATCGATGTCCGACACAACACCTTCTCTAATCACACTACAGACATCATCATGATAGATAATGATAATGGAGGAGTTTGGAGACTGAGGTCACACCTCGCCAACAGCCAACAGACACAACAGATCATCCTGGCTTCAATGAAACCATACATTTACGCCACCGCAGTCCATTTTACGCCCAGTCGACATCTGGCGCAGGTCGTCCGTGTTGACACCACACACATGCATTTATTATGACTGTATGCATTGAATGAACACAATGTCGAGTGTCTCACACACACACACACACACACACACACACACACACACACACACACACACACACACACACACACACACACACACACACACACACACACACACACACAGTTCATATGTATGTACAGGAAGTAAATACATGACAGCCGTCAATACCATATTCAACCGTTTCTACCTATCGCAAAATAACAATGCTATCACTATGATATCAATATGAATACCTGCTGCACTCCATGACGCTTTGTTGACAACAGGAGCTCGATTTGGGAGCTACTGCTGCTAGCCCTCTTCTGCTTCTTCTTCTTCTGCTTCTTCGCCTTCTCTTTCTTCTTCTGTCTTTCTGCGGGTCGCAGCTGTTGGTATCGGTGGAGTCGCATTACTGCCACCTGGCGGTCATATATCGGCAGGGGCTCTGAGGGGACCGTGAGATGACAGTATGGCGAAAAATGGCGTAGTTCGCTGAAGTGAAAGTAAAACTATCAACCGCCGTAATGTGAGCTGCCGACTAAATTTCATTGCCCGAATATTACTATAAAGACGGTGAGTAGGTCCTGAAAGATACATGTATATGTTAATGTCCCTGTCGGATTTGATTTGACTTGAGCCAGATTTCAACTTCAAGCTTCAACAATCTGAGTAGCAAAAGTGGACTCTTTTGTTTTTTTTTGATAGTCTTGGTATTTCAGCCCACGTGATCAAGTGGATATCCTGACACTGTTTAGCCTTTTCCTCAACACCACCTTCATGTCAAACAAACAAACAAATAAAGCATGATAATTAATAATGAATGAATAAACATCAACGTGCAGGCGTCAGCTTGCGGACCTGCAGAGTCCAGCCTCTCAGTACCGTGTTGACACGAATACTGGGGAAAGCACATTGAAGAGGAAGTGTGCAACACCGCGGACACACTGACGAACCGACCGAAGGTTCGAGTCTTGATTGTGGATCCACTCCGACCCGTGTCGTTTCTTCTGGCTCTGCAGTCATGATGTCTCAAAGCTTAACGTCCTGCCAGTCGTCTCGTGGAGGTTTCTGCTTCGACAACAGCCACAGGTGAACAACAATAACAACTACTACAAGTTTTCATAGACGGAAATAGACAACGAGTCCACTTCGCGTCCCAGCTTGTCAATGATTCGGCCTCGTTATGAACTTTGTAACTATGTTCATCTCATTCTTTGTCGCACCCTGTTCTTATTATTATCCTGTTATAATATATTATAATCTGTTATAAGGCTGTGCTTTCAAGCGACGGTGAAGAGTGCTTTAGTTTCTTTGGAGCGAAAGTGTCAAGATTGTCGTACAGTTTTCTGCAGGGCGAGTTTTGGCCTTCCACGTAACAGAAATACTGAATATTATTTCTTCTTCATTTGATGAAGCTTTGACCCCTCTTGACCGCTGACCCCCTAGGACACAACAATGTTTCCTGATTATATCAATCAAGTCAATGGTATATATAAATATATAAGTGAAACTGTGAAACTATGTTATTAGACTATGTTTTTATTATTTTAGATTATAATAAATAATGAATGTTTTTATGTATTTATTGGTCATTGGTCTTTTTTCACATGTTGATTAATGTAAGAGTTGTGATTCTTAGTGTCAACGTTGAAGAATTGATTTTTGTGTCAATGCAAAATACACGCGGCATAAAGGACTGAAAGAGTGGAGATCTTTTGCTGCGTGGTGATGACAGCAGCAGTGGAGTTGTTAGGAGCAGAACGCCTCAGTGGTTTGCTTTCATTCTCATTTGTAGGAACGCAGCGCTGGAGTCTGGTTTCTCTGAGCTCGGCTATAAAGCTCCCACGAGCAGGAAAACTGGGACCACCATCGCTGGGATGGTTTACAAGGTGAGGACCTTATTCATCATTTGACAAGATCACCTTGTTAACCCAAGACCAGGTGGTCCGGTTCATTGCCATCTGGGAGAGTGGAGTGCAGTGTACAGCATTATTGAACTGTCCAAGGAAGTAAGAACAGAGTACAGAAGACGTGGTGGCCCTCCAGGTTCTGGGCCTGGGTCTCACTATTTAATGCAGTAATGAAAGCTTTTATTTTTGTTCTAGGATGGCGTGGTCCTCGGCGCAGACACCCGGGCTACGGACGACATGGTGGTGGCCGACAAGAACTGCTCAAAGATTCATTACATCGCACCGAAGATTTAGTGAGTTGGATGTTGTATCACAGCCACAGTTACTGTTGTGACCCTGCTGGTGTTGCTGGAACAGTGACGGAGGTCCTCCAGCAACAGTGATGCAGTTCCTCCAGCAACAGTGACGGAGGTCCTCCAACAACAGTGATGCAGTTCCTCCAGCAAGTGATGGAGGTCCTCCAGCAACAGTGATGCACGTCCTCCAGCAACTGTGATGCAGGTCCTCCAGCAACAGTGGCGGAGGTCCTCCAGCAACAGTGATGCAGGTCCTCCAGCAACAGTGATGGAGGTCCTGCAGCACTCCATCAACAGTGGCGGGGGACCTCCATCAACAGTGGCGGGGGACCTCCAGCAACAGTGACGGAGGTCCTCCAGCACTCCAGCAACAGTGACGGAGGACCTCCAGCAACAGTGGCAGAGGTCCTCCAGCAACAGTGATGGAGGTCCTCCAGCACTCCAGCAACAGTGACGGAGGACCTCCAGCAACAGCGACGGAGGTCCTCCAGCAACAGTGCAGTTTATTTGACCCCACTGATCATTGATGTGGATCTTCATGCAGCTGCTGTGGAGCTGGAGTGGCTGCAGATGCAGAAATCACCACGCAGATCATGGCCTCCAACGTGGAACTGCATGCGCTCAACACCGGCCGGCCCCCCCTGGTGGCCATGGTGACGCGACAGCTCAAACAAATGCTGTTCAGGTGATTTATACAACAATGTAGACAAATGAAAAAGTCACTTCCTGCTGCAGCTGCTGCAGATGAAGCTTGGGCTTCTTTCCCATCAGCCTGAACTCACATCCAAAGCCACCAGACATTGAAATAAGACAATAATAATAAAAAAAACAAACATAATATTAAATACATATTTTTTATAATATGTAAAGCATGTATAGGGTAAGAATGGAAGCAGGTGGACTATTTAGAAGTTATCTACATTATATAGACACACTGATGAATCATAACTAATAGATATTCTATGTCAAAGGTGAATGGACTTCACCAGTCAGCGCAGCCACAGTCGTCCCTCTGATTCAACTCGTCTGTGTGTTTGTGTGCAGGTATCAGGGCCACATCGGCTCCTCTCTGATCGTGGGTGGGGTGGATGTGGCTGGAGCTCACCTGTACAGTGTTTACCCCCACGGCTCCTACGACAAGCTGCCCTACCTGGCCATGGGTACGTCCGCGATTACAAATACGCAATCAAGAAACCTTGAGCTCGTACCAGCCAATCAGATCGCTCCAAGTATGAAAACTTGTTAACCCGTTGAATTTTTGATCAGAAATGTTGAATTTGTGATCTCAGGCTCTGGAGCTGCAGCTGCTGTTTCTGTGCTTGAAGACCGCTACAAACCAGACATGGAGGTAAGAAAGCTGTCTTCTCATTGGCCCGTTCCTAGCTTACCACTTCCATTCAAGCTATTAGCTTCACAATTAGCTTCTTTGGGCCGACTCATGTGCTTCATATTGGGAAAGTAGAAAGTTGCAGAATGACAACGTTGATGCCATTATCGTGACCCAGGTGTTGTGACCACTGGACCTCCTCAGAGCCAACTGGTCCAATGGTTACAATAATAAATAATCATGATAAATCACAAATATATATCTATGTTAGATTTTTATTCATATTAAAGGTGAAATTGAATTCCTAATGAGGGAGTTTCTTCTCCGTGCTAACTTCTCCTCAGCTCCAGGAGGCCAAGCAGCTGGTCCGAGACGCCATCGCTGCAGGGATCTTCTCCGACCTAGGGTCGGGAAGTAACGTGGACCTGTGTGTCATCAACCAGGCCAAGGTGGACCACCTGCGAGGCTACGACAAGCCCGCCACAAAGGGTCAAAGGTCAATCATCATATTCATCTCTTTATGACCTATTCACCAGAAGAGCTCCAGTGTATTGTTCATATTTTTATACAGCGCAACTGTTTGACTGTGCATAGAAATGAGAGAGGCTTCATATTGAACAACAACATCCATTTGTTAGTAATGCTAACAAACTACAACCGTTGTGTTTTTTCCAGGAAGGGCGAGTACAGGTTCAAGCCCGGTACCACGGTGGTCCAGTCTGAGAGTGTGACCGTCTTCCCCCTGGACCTGCTCGCTGAGTCTGTTCACACCATGGACACTGAATGAAGCAATCAGATGCACTTCAGATGACTGAAATAAAAGTGATTTGCTCCTCGGATCGACTGTCCTGTCTCCTGTCTGTAGTGTCAGTAACTGTTGAAGTCCTGCACAGACGCTGTTGTTGTACTGCAAAGCTTCATCATTACAAAGAGTGAAGGTCCAGAAACACACCTGGTCTGCAGCGGAGGTGTTTATTTCCACGAGGAGCAAACACACACACACACACGATTTGGGTTCCCCCACACTGCCCTCCCCCCTTTGAGTTTATCATTAATATTCACATCACATGGGTCATGACTCAAGTTGTTGAAGGTGTCGTTCAGAGGTCAGAAGATGGACGTCCTAGGAAATCAGATGTTCTGCAGTTTTGCTCAACTTCCTTTTGTGGCATTTTGTGGGCTGTGACAAAATCATCACAAAAAAACACACAAACAATGAAGTGCATGAATTACAAAGTATGCATATGCGTCTATTAGAAAAACAATGGCGTCCAGAAAAGCCTGCAGTCTGAATGCATCCACTAGAGGGCCCACACTCTCCACTGCTGCTCTGCGTCTTTGAGTCCAACACAGCGAGAAGGTTTTCCTCCAGGACCTGCTGTCAACGACCGACTCCATCCACACATTATGGCACTGATGAGCTGAGGAAAGACAGGCGGCATGTTAGGGACAGGTGACCTCTGACCTCAATGGTATCCTCGGGCACTGGAACTCACAAAACCTTTGGCAGAGATGTGGCTTCTCACCTGTGTGGAGCCTCTGGTGTTTTATTCAACACTCTTGCTGCACTCCTGGCCAAGCTGTGGTTGTGAATCACTGTCTGTTAACAACGGTTCTGACCGATCCGTTTCTGTTGACTGTTCACCTGCAGAGCTGGACTTTGGGAATCAGCAGGGGAGAGGCTGCTGCTGCCGCCTGCTGCTGCCACCTGCTGCTGGCTTCTGACACCACAGAGGTTTTAACTTCAGACTCGTCCATAGATTCCTCAGGAGGCCACGGCAGCAGCAAATGACCGCTAACTACCTGTGTGGAGTTTCTCGTGCCGGTTCAGGTTTGACTTTTGTGAGAAACTCTTGTTGCAGGTTTGACAAACGTACGGCCGCTCACCCGTGTGCGTTTTCTCGTGCTGGTTCAGGTTGGAGCGGTGTGCAAAACACTTACTGCATATTGGGCAAACAAAAGGCCTCTCACCTGTGTGAGTTCTCAGGTGGAACTTCAGGTAGGCCTTTTGTATGAAAGTCTTCCGGCAGGTCTGACAGACGTGCGGCCTCTCCCCGGTGTGGACCTGCTGGTGCTGCCTCAGGTTGTCCTTCTCTATGAACGCCTTCCCGCAGGTGTGGCAAGCGTACGGCTTCTCACCCGTGTGGACTCTGATGTGTCGCATCAGGTACCTTTTTAAGCAGAAGCTCCGGTTGCACTCCTGGCAGACGTATGGTTTCTTGCCTGAGTGAAACTGCTTGTGCACGTTCAGGCTGGATATCTGTGAAAACCTCCTGCCGCACGTCTGACACACGTGTGGCTTCTCGCCTGTGTGTGTTTTCTTGTGTGCTGTTAAGTAATCCTTCCTTAAAAACCTCCTGCCGCAGTCCTGGCAGGCGTGTGGCTTCTCAGCAGCGTGGCTGCTTTTCTGCTGTAACTCGCTTCCACCACCTGGCAACTTCGGTGTTATGACGACGTCCTGATCCTCGCCGTCGAGGCTCTTTGGGTGTTTCGGAACTTCTGACTCGCACTTCGACTTTCTGCGACACCGGTCATCTGTGAGAGATGTTCTTGATATGAGGACGGTGACATTTGGATCTTTAACACTTTGACTGTTGTGGAGGTTACTGTTTGAATCTTTCCGTTTGCGTCTTGTTGACTTTGAGTTTCCGCCTTTATCGTCTTTCAGCTCTGGACTCTGGGAACCACCAGGGCGGAGGGGAAGATCGCTGCAGGCTTCTGACACCACAGACATAATAACTGGATCATTAACTTCAGACTGCTGTAAAGGTTCCTCAGGATTCAGGTCCACAGTTGGATCTTCACTCCTGTTGCTGTTCTCACCAGCAGAACATAACTGAAGGTCTTCAGGCTCCTGCTTGAGTCTGAGCTCAGTGCTGTTCACTTCTTCCTGGAGAAGTTCAAGCTCTTCTTGATCCACACTGGAGTTCCTGTCTCGGTCCAGGGATGACTGGTCATCCACAAGCAGCTCCTCTTTAAAGACGAGTCGCTGTGGGAGCTCTGGAGAGACAGAACATCAAGAAAGAGGTTACAGAGGAAACCCTCTGCCGAGGTGGCTTATTAATGCACCAATCTGCATATTTAACCTGAGAGTGAAGAGCTGGAACACGGAACCAGTTCAAAGTTCTGTTCATAATTCATAGAATTTTAAGTTAATGGTGAAGGAGCGGCAGCTGAATCACCGCTGACCTTTTCATAAAAGCGTTTCAAGATGAATCAACTCATGCTGCTGTCTCCATTATTTTTACTCTGCGTGCTTCGGTCGCAGGTTGATGACGTATGTGGCAGTGTGACAGGGGATGTCTGATGTTCGAGTGTTTTTTTTTCCCCCGCCACACATGAACGCCTGTTTGCGGTGTGTTTTAACTTGGTTTCCGCGGGAAATCTTGCAGCCTCTTGAACGGAGCTGAACTGTGAGACCGCACCGTTCACGAGCCCATGAATGAGCGCGTTCACAACAGCGTTCATCAGACAGAAACGCACTGTGTTCACTTCTCCTTCGCCCAAAATATGAACGCGTTGACACACAACACTGCCGATTGGCCAGTGGTTGCTCAACCCTTGCAGTGGGTGCGTAAGCACAGGAAAACACCTGGACGGGCACCGATGTCCCCGTGTGACGCCACAAGGAGTCAAGGAAGCTACAGTCATGGCTAGCTCCTGTGCTCGAGTTGCACACTGGAGACATCGAACAAGCAGCTGCTTGGTGTCCACTGTCGAAACAATGACGTCACTAACCGGTGCGGCTTAACTTGACTACAGGCGTCCAGATCACACCGAACAACTTGCGGTGACGGTCCAGCTTCTCTTCATACTCTACGATCGCGTTGTGAAAAACTGCAAATAGTTCCTCAGCTGCAGCTGAGAGTCTGTCGCTGACGAACTGCTTCAAGAATTCAGCCGAAGAAGACATCGTTGAAGACACTGAACTCAAACTATTCTAATAAAGACATTCAGTTTCCCGGCCGATGGCAGTGAGTCTGTACCACTTTGTCAAAGTCGTTCTCTTTTCATTCTGTTTCTTCTTGTTTCACGGCGGCGGGCATCCAGCAAATAGGTGCATTACCGCAGTGTGTGCAGGAGTGTGAATAACATGTTTCATACGCATACGTATACATATATACTGTATATATCTGAAGAAGCATCTCAGTCCAACAATCCAATAAAAATATTTGAATAATAATATATATTGTGCATACAACTTTATTTGGGATTCGTGAAACCATCATTATGTCTGCTTATGAATCATCGACCACCAATGAGCTCGTTGGCTCTGACTGGATCCAGAACAAAGGGAGTGGGCAGCGTCTTTCCTTGGAGAAGATCTTCCAGCCCCTGGTGGCAGAGAGACACATGAAAGATATTCAGTCGTCCAAGAAGGAGCAGCTCCGAGGACAGAGGTCGAAGGTCAGA
This sequence comes from Nelusetta ayraudi, assembly GCF_046127955.1. Taxonomy (NCBI): domain Eukaryota; kingdom Metazoa; phylum Chordata; class Actinopteri; order Tetraodontiformes; family Monacanthidae; genus Nelusetta; species Nelusetta ayraudi. The sequence goes on from NW_027466076.1 coordinate 6,729,391, forward strand.
CAAACTTGGAATTTGATGATGTTGGGCGTGTTTTTTTTTTTTTTAAAGACACGTCGTCCCTCACCTCTCCAAAGTAGGAAACCAGAGGAGAAACCTCCCACTGAGGAAGAGGAGGAGGAGGAGGAGAGTCTCCTGCTGGAACACTAGACAGAGCGAGAGAGATGTTTGGATTTGTTCATTTCAAGAATGTTCTCAACAGTTGGATTATTGACAGTTGTGGTCATACCGACATCTAGAGCGTAACTGTTAAGTGGCTCAGAGGATGCCTGTTATTGCAGGGAGTAAATAATAACAAGAAAAATTCCTCTCACCTGTTGCCGTCACCATGCGTCAGTGTTGCACCTGCAGCCAGCAGCCAGCGGTGGTGCTGCGCCAGCAGGGAGTTCCTGGCCGTGGTGGGGCTGTCCGCTCCCTCGGCGTTCTTCAGAGGGGAAAACTCATCTTCCCTCTCCACCTCGAACGCAACAAAGTTTCTTCAGAGACACAAAATAATAACGTAGTGTTAATAATCCATAGAATCCCTCTGCAGTGCTGCTTTAAGGAGCAATACAGTGGTCGCATCAGAGAGCAACGCTGTTAACAAGGAATGATGCTGCTCTTGCAGGACACCTTTTCATCCAGCCATGAAAGCACAAAACATTCAATTTACATGGAAAAAAAACATAAAAAAAAAACACATTTATTTTGAAGCACCTTGAGAAAGGGAACACGTCAAAAACAAACTTCTCCATTTTGATGCCGTTGGGCTTGCTGGGTTTGACGTGGTGACCACTGGAGTCCACAAAGGGAACCTTCTTCATAGCAACGTGTTGCTGCAGTTGGTCCTTGTAATTCCTGTGGGCGGAGAGTCCACATCAAAGATCAATGCTCAATCCTTTAGGTGTCCCACCACTAAGAGTGCATTTGTTTAATAGGCACCATGTCATGTGACCTGTGTAGGACCCTCTAGCAGGTCCTCTGCCCCCAAGCCCTGGAACATCATGAGGTCCTGGCCTTCTGTCCAGACCTTTCAAACTAAACTTAAAACTCACCTGTTTTCTTGGGCCTTTCTGTGTCCTTAAAGTTGCTATTAGAATTGTTTTTATACTTTCCTGTTTTATTTGTTTTGAATGGTGTCTTACTACTTCATGTCCATCACTTTGATCAACTTTGTTGTTTTAAAATGTGCTCTATAAAAACTTTGATTTGATTTGATTTGGTTCAACTTCTCTATATAGCAGGTGAGAAGCAGCAGCACTCACTCTGCTACATCCTGCAGGAAGGTCCTGGTGAAGAAGTGGTTGCAGATGTTTCCTGCGCTGTAAAGCAGCTCCCCGTCAGGACCTTTGAGCTCGGTCGTCTCCTCCGAGATCTCGCTGTACTCCACCACCTGGGAGACCCCTCGCACCCTGCAGACCACGCCCACCGGCTCTGAGGCGTGAGCCTTCCGCACCACCTGGAGCAGGAGAGCAGGGAGATGTAGCAGAGCCGAGGGAACCAGCGAAGGAACCACCAGAGGAACCACCAGAGGGGGGCAGCGTGAACTTCACCTTGGCTCCACAGTCGGCTCCTTTGCTGACGCAGAAGCCAACGAAGACGGGGTCGGCCATCTTGATGAGGATGTTGTCCACGCAGTAGACGTGCAGGTACTCCACACCCCTCTTCTCCATGTCCTCCAGCACATGGTTGTCCATTAGAGCCTGGTACAGTCCACCATTACCATCTGACAACAGAACAGAGGGGATGGGACACACAGTAGGGGGCGCCAGTGAGGTTCTTCTCTCTGCTGGACTAAACACACTTAGAAAAGTACATCTTCCTGCAAATATGACAACAAGGTTATTCTCCATACTCTGTTCTTTTCACATCATATGATATCCACTAGTTTGCGCTGCTTCCATTGAAATATATCATGGTAGAGTTTTCATCCAATCATATTTCAGCTGAAGGAGAAGATGAAGATTTGGTTGCTGAATCATCTGCAATTTAAAATGTGAGTCACAGCAGCACATTGATGCAGCAGCTGCACCAACATCTTCAACTGTTTCATAATTGAATAGTTCAATTGTTGGTTTCATTATTACAAAGCCCAACCCCGTCTCGTTGGTCTCATGTGAATCAATGACAACACTGAGTTTCTTGGAGCAGAGTCGAAGCTCTCAGAGTTCAGTGTTGGTGGATTGATTCAAACTGTGTTGAGGAATCTCTGAAAACCACCTTTTATTTCCCAGTGTTGACAGCATCAGTGGGCTCAGTCACTGAAACTGAATGATGCTTTAAATGCTCCAGAAACTAAGTGTGGCTCCACCAGGTCCCTGCATGAAGGTGATGTGATGCCAGTGTGATTCTCTATGGACTCTGGAGCCTTGAAACGCACCACCTCGTCCTGGACTGAGTGTGTTGGTGACCCACCTGGGGCCATGGCCAGCTTCCCTCTGTCCTGCAGGATGATCTTCCCCTCCAGGGACACGGCCGGGATCATCCGCTGCTCAAACAGAACCACGTTGGCCGGATCCAAACCAAAGTAGTCGTTCTCATCAAAGAACTTCTTGGTTGGAGTCAAAGTGAACTCACTGGTCATGATGTACCTGAGAGGAGTACACACACATCATATAAATAAAAAGAAGCCACATCAGGCTATCATGCAGCCTTGGCTGCAGACGACCTGATGAAGTGGTGATGGATCCACAGTGAGGTCTCACCAGGGAACAGTGCACTTGGCGCCGTGTCTGCGCTCGGACAGCTCCTGGATTTTGCGGATGCGCTCAGCCTGGATTTGGTACAAGGTTTTGCCGCTGGGCAGCCCCACGTCGTACATCCCCTTGGGGTAGGAGACCCCCAGGCGGCTGCCCTGACCTCCAGCCAGCAGCAGCGCCCCCACTCGGCTCTGGGAGATCTGCAACAGTCCTGGCCACACAAAACACTCATGTAAGACGCAGTGAAGGGTAGTTTGCATGAGTGCACATCATTACTGCATCAACAACACTTTCTACAACTAAAACAAAACAAAGAGCCATTTAAAAAAAGTGTTTGCAGCTTCTGCGTGCTCGCAGTGGTGGACGGTGAGATGATTGGATCAACACCAACATTCAGCAGAATGAAAGTGACTTTCGGCCTTGGTTGAAGTATGAAAAGCCGTTATTAAATCACAATGGCTGCTGGTGGTGGCGCTGTTGAGATGGAAATCAGCAGTCTGGGAGCCTCTGAGAAGCAGCAGCCTGCAGCTGTCAGTGCCCTCTCATGGAATCAGTGATCACCTGATGAAGTCAAGAGACTGGAGTGGCTCCTGATGATCCGGCTCCTGATGATCCTGCTCCTTATCTCAGTACTATCACTGCACAATAGCAGACCTCTGGACTTTTGGACCCAGCAGTGTTCTTCATTGTGTGCACCACTCATCATCACTGTCTCACTGTTGTAATCTATAAAAGTCATCATCTATGGGTGACACCTCCCGCACGTCCAGAACCTTCTTCCTCCTCCACGCTTTCTTCTTTTTTCTTGTTAAAGTTGATTTTTGTTTTTGTTTATTTTTTCAGAGTTGGTTGACGAGTCGCATCTGCTGAGAACATTGCCGTGTGTGTGTGTGTGTGTGTGTGTGTGTGTGTGTGTGTGTGTGTGTGTGCAGTATTTAAATGTGTATGAGATGCTGGACATAAGGAAATACCTGTGGGGATAAAATACTGCATCCCTTATTGTAGGTGAAGACCTGCGCTACATACATGACATTCAATTGATTGCTTGATTGATTGATTGATGATTGGAATTCAGGAAGACTTCTTTGACTCAAGAGTCTGAATGTCTGATACGCTTCTGTTTTTGTGTTCAAACCTTATTTGTCTGTGTTCTGTGCTTTTAGCAAATTTCATACAGGTGGATTTTGTATGTTTTACTAAACTTTCAAATTAATTATCAAATATCATAAATTCCAGTAAAACCTTTTCATTTTTAGCTTAATGTCAACATGAAAATATGACTTGTAAGACGGCTCACGTGACTTCACTTGTACATTTTGCACAACCAGAACTGAGGTTCGAACTTGACTGCAACAACAATCTGAATGGACAAGACGGCAATGAAATGAAAGCAGCGGTGTGGGTTCGAACCTTTGTCCTCCCACTCGGACAGAGCGCTGCTGTCGCTCTTCCTCACGCTGCCGATGGACTGCGGCGGGATGGGCTCCATGTCCTGGTCCCGGTCCTGGTGGGGGTCCGAGGCCGCCGCCGCCGCCGTGCGGGCCGCCTCGCAGTGCTTGCGGAGAGCCTTCAGATCGAGCAGAGCCAGGTCCTGGAGGAAGGTCTCCCTCTCACCTTCAGCCAGCTCCGACCAGAACCGCAGGACGTGGGTCTGACCCGCAGCCTCCAGACCGCGCCGAATCTCCTCCAAACAAGGCATTCCGGGAGAAGAAGCAACTACGAGTGCAGGGAATTCATCTGACGGTGGTCCGGTCCACTGTGAACCGACCAGCAGTGAGGAAGAGGTAGTGGGTCAAAGCTCGCAGGAAGTGACTGCGAGTCTACAGGAACTCGTGACTGCACTGGTGGTGTCCACCCTCACTAAACTGCTGCTTCAGGACCGAGTCAGCAGCAACACGGCGGAGGAAACGCAACAGAACGTCGCGAAGCCGAGTGCCAATGCAACAGGTCCGAACTCTAATCTTCGGAACACAAGGAACCGGAACACTGGGGGAGTTTGGCAGGAAGCGGCTCTAGTGAAAAACATCACTGTGTTGGTGTGAGTTTATTACCCCGGAAGTGAGGCCAAATCTGTGTCTTCAGAAGTATCACAACTGTCGCTTCCTGCGGTGGTTCATTGTGAAACTGCAGCTTTTATTGTACAAACTCCCAGTTTCTCTTCGTGTGTCCTGCCTCCATCCGCTATTCCTGTCCTGCCTCACTTCAACCACCAGGGGGCGGGATCTGAACCCGCTGTGTCGCCGAGTGCCGAGCTTCCACTTTAGGGGGAGTTGATGTCGCACTACCGCCATCTACTGGTTCTGATTGACCACTACACACACACACACACACACACACACACACGCACACACACACACACACGACATACTATAATATGTAGCCATGTCATGACTTGACATTGGTACATTTCAACACTGCACTCTTGAATCAACTGCAGCTGCGGGAGAAATCAACAGTCGGTCACTTTGTACCAGTGGAACACAACCAGTGGAGCTGAAGCTGGGGCTTTATGTCCACTTTTGACTAAAACAATTCTCCCTGCTCGTTAAAATTCAATTCAGATAGAGTTTGAAGAGAAGGAAGGGGGGGCTAGCAAGCTAGCTTGCTCCACTTACCTGTTCTGTTGGTTTTTTGGGTTTGTTTTCACACACACACACACATACACATACACACACACACACACACACACCAGTGTCGTACCTCTGGTCCACACTGGGTTTCGATCCTGTGACCTCTGTGTTGGGAGTCACCGTTGGTCCCCACAAGATCGTCTTCAGCGCTGATGAGTAGAGACCCAGAAAGGCCTCAGTGCTTCACCTGACACACACACAGACACACACTGACAGACATGGAGCAGCTACACAGACACACAACAAAGTACAATCAGTAACCAAAACAAGAGATTCTTCAACTCATTTCTTCAGAAGATATGAATAACAGAAGATCACATCACCATCCAATCAGAACGATAGAGTCAATAAAACATAGAGGTCACTGGATAATATCAAGAGACAGTTTATAGTAGTGTTTATCAGAAGCAGGCTGGCTGTATTAATAGGGTGACTTCATGACCTCCATAGTCTCCAGGTTAGCTCAGTGGGTGGAGCCTCTGACTGTGGTGTAGGAGCTGTTAGCTCAGTGGGTTGAGTCTCTGACTGTGGTGTAGGAGATGTGGTTTCGAGTACCAGATGACATATTTTTAGGGTCAGGATGGGGGTTGGTACCGAGGTTTGTACTCGGGGTTTGTGATAACTGTGAAAAGGCAGTCCTGTTGGTGTGTTTCAGGCTCATTAAAGTACTTCAGAAAATAAAGAATGTCACAGTCATGTTTTTTTCCCCCCTGATTTTTGAACATGTTGAGATTTTGCAGTGTACCTCCTCCGTCTCCAAGAGTCAGCTGATAGCTCAGGGTGGAAGAGTGCTGACTTATAATTCCTGTGGTTAGAGGTTCGACTCCAACAACTGGCAGGTACATTTTAAAGATCAGTTTTCCAGTCTAAGTAACCCAAGAGTTTTCACGTCACTCAGCATGGAAGAAAAATGTCTCTGAAGACTGCAGAAGATGGTTTCATTCTTATGACCAGCAGAATTGTACCTATTGATTTCAAAACAATAGGTCCTGTCCCAGGACTTGAACTAGCAACCTGGACATTTAAAGATCTTTCTCTTAAGCTGTGAGCTATTTGGCCACTCTGAAGTCCTGTTGGTCATTAGTTCTGTTTAGTAAAAAATACCAAATGAACCAAAATGAGCCACAAAAGCCCCCCCCAACCCAAAAACAACTCCAGGAGTCAATCTTTCCACATGAAGAGAACAATGGACTTTTTATTGAAGAGAGCTTATAGATAAGAAGGTCGTCTGCATAGAGGTACAATCTTCATTCAGCAATGACAACTTTGAATGTCACATTCTTTTCTTTGTCAAGTCTTCAAGTGTGTGGTGAAGCTTGCTGTTGTCCCTGACTTTCTCTGCCCTCTGCTGGGGGCCGGAGGGAACGGAAGACCAGCGGTACCATTAGATCCTCTGAGACACAACAGCTAGACACTAGTGCAAAAGTTCAGAAAAGTCGGGGCCTGAACACGCAACACCGTGGTGGTACTCCAACATGTGACCAGCAGCAACATGCAGGCCTACAGTATGTGTACAGTATGTACTGTAACAGACAAATACAGAGGGTCTACCAGGAAAGGAAACAAATAATGTATGCATAAATATTACAGAAGAGAAAAATAAATGCAACATATCACTACAGGATAATATTCTGTGTTTCTTTTTACCCCGCCCCCCCAAAAAAAGAGGTCCAGCCAGTGCGGCTTACAAGAAAAAGTCAACTTAAGAAAGTCTTGGAATTAAGGCAGGTGAAACTGGCTTATTCAGGAGAAATGGAGCAAACACAAGTGAGACTAAACTAAAGAAATCTTCTTGAGCATTGTTGACAGAGAACCTCATCACTTTAAGAATCATCTAAAACATTTTACAGCACCTTGCCTAAGGATTATGTCTTCTTGTTTCACAGAAAAACAAAAAAGACTTCAAAGTGAATTAAAACATAGTGTATTATTAGTTGGAAAGAAATGGTAAAGTCACACAAAAAGGTGGGTATATAAATACATTTTACCCAGAATAAAATGCTCCAATTTGTACACAGGTACAGTAAATATAGGTAATCATCTTACTGATGTTTAAGATCCATAATTTGAATGATCTGAATCGGATTCAGCTGCAAGGCACATCCATAAGGCTGTAGATGGTGTTGCAAAGCTTTCTTCATGGTTCCCTCTCAAAATACACACACTCACATATATATAAATATATATATATATATATGTGAGTCTGTGTGTGTATTTACATAAGGGAATATATATATACATGCATATATATGCATGCATATATACATATGCCCACACACACACATACATATATATATATATATATATATATATAAGAGGTGATTATTGCTGTATGACAAACAAAACTGGCAGACTGTCTAGTAGTATTACATATATTAACAAAATATTCCATACCATGAGAAATATTTTGGACATTGTTGTGCATGACTGTTTGAGCCTGAGAGACCGTTAACATAGTGTACAGTAGGGGGCGCTAAAAGGGAGAACGGACAGCGAGTAGAAAGAACGGAGAAGAAGCTGTGATGAGCCGACCGTGAGTCTTCTTCCCCAGCGTCCAGTTCTGGTGCGACTCAGAAAGCTTTCAAACATCTCAATGACTCAGCCAATAGTGTGTGTGTGTGTGTGTGTGTGTGTGTGTGTGTGTGTGTGTGTGTGTGTGTGTGTGTGTGTGTGTGTGTGTGTGTGTGTGTGTGTGTGCGAGCTCTCCTCCTGCTGCTGCTGTAGTGTGTCTATGAGTAGAAGGTGAGGACACTCTGGTGGTTGCCCCGCACCAGCAGGATGGGCGGAAGCTCCTTGGACAGGGTCTCCAGCCAGGCCATGTACAGAGCACTGGACACCGTTCCCTTCCTGGCCAGGGGCAAACTCCTGCACACGGACACCCAGAAAGATCAAGATGAAGCCACTGGCTACTCATCCGAAGCCATTTGACAAAGAAACTGAGGTAACGCTGAAGATAAGGCAGAAACTATTCCACATAAATTAATATGAAAGCAAGGGTACAGGTTGAGGACCTGGGTTCAAGTCCCACTGACTGACTTCCCAAAGGATGGAAAATCTGTTCTCCACATTTGAGCCATCATCCCCTGAGGGAGCCGGGAGGCAAAAGGGACCAGTTTACAATCTTTGGTCTGACCCGGCCGGGGATTGAACCTACAACCTCCCAGTGTCAGGGCAGAAACTCTAGCACTTGACCACTGAGCTGAGCAGCAAGAGGAGGAAGAGGAGGAATGAGGCATGAAGGCCGGCTCAGTGGTCTGCACCCTGACACTGGGAGGTTGTGGGTTCCATCCCCAACTGATAATGTGGGAGAGGTGGCTGCTGTTTTTCTCAATGCCTTGTTTTGGAGGTCACAAGGTCAAATCTTAGCAGTGTGTTGGTGCTGGGGCCTTACATGACGATGAGGTTGGCGGTGCTGGAGTGCTCCTTCAGCAGCTCGTTCAGTCTGACCTGTCGGTTGGTCTGAGGATGAAACAAAGCAACGCTTGGAGTGAGATTCAACCCTGAAGAATTTCAAACTCAACAAGGTCGAGTGATGGACGAAAGCCGAGGAGTGACCTTGGTGCGGTACAACTCCAGCTCGTTGTCGGTGATCCTCCAGGGTTCGCTGTTCTTCAGTCTCTCCGCTGCGTCCTGCTCCATCTCGTCCTCCTTCAGGCGGTACGGCTCGATCATCTCCTCAAAGGCCGAGATGCTGCAGAGACGCAACAGCTTTGTGGTCCAGACAGCAGATACTCAACCTTTACAGTGACATCTCACAGTGCACCCAACACCCACATTCCCTGAAGCCATCTGTCCCATGTGACCACTCCTGTCCAGGAACATCCACAAATACCTCCAGACCAGCTTGTTTAAGCCATAAACTTTAGCTTCACAACAATAAAGAGTCTTTCTAATTAGTATTAGTATTTCTAATCACTCAGTGTGACACCTGGAAAACCTCTGCAGAGGCTCACACAGCTGAGGTCCTGGAAGGAAAACACACTGCAATCCTTTAAAGCTGCACACTCACTGCACAAAGCAGTGCTATTCTTATTGTTATTGTTAATGTTAATGTTATTATTATTATTATTATTATTATTATTATTATTATTATTATTATTATTATTATTATTATTATTATTATTATTATTATTTTAGACCAATCAGGTGAAAGTGGATCATTTTCCACTGGACAGCTGGTCTGACGGAGCACCAGTGTGGTTGGTGGAGACCATCACTGCTTCCATCCCATCCTTTATGAAAGCTACAAAACCCCGCCCGCCCACCCTCCCGCACTCTGATAGGTTCCCACTATACAAAGCCCCGCCTCCTGGACTTCCTATGAGCTGCTTGAGAGGACTCACTGTTCTTTCTTGGGTTTGGTGTTGATGTCTCCGAGCACAGTGATGTCTGAGAAGTCAATGCGGAACTTGCTCAACAGAGTGGCCATGCTGAAGGTGGAGGAGAAGACCAAGTGAAGAAACAATTTATCAACATCTGGGGACGAAGGGAACTCGCTGATAGGAGGACTCTGTTCTAAAGACACTTGATGAATGCTTTGCTGTGTGTGAATGGGCAGTGATGAACTGCGAAAACTGCCCTTTATTTATGGAAGCTATTTCCTTTTGTCTTTTTCAAACTCAAAATCAATATCAAAAAGCAAAAAAAAAAAAACAACTAATAAATAAATAAAAATTAAAAAAAAGTACAAAATATTTTGTCACATTGTTTCTTTTGCTAAAGCCGTTACAAAATATACACGTTAGCAAACCGGCAAGGCTTTTTTTTTTAAAGAAAAAATAAACCTTCATCATTTTGGAAGCCCAGAAGCTCCGCCCATCTCTAAATGTTCCTGTGATTTCTTACTTATTGAAGCTGATATACTCACGCTCTGCGGTCGTGGTCAATCCTGTTGATCTTGCCTCCAATGAACACACGGATCTTGCAGTCCTTCCACCTCTTCTTGTTGGTTAGCAGGTACGGGATGAGCAGCGTCAAGCCTGACCAAAGCCATCAAACAGCTGCTGATTCATCCCAAACACTCAACATGTCTCTGCAGTCAAAACATTATTCAACAGAAGTTTCTAACCTCGTGTCTGTCAGGGTTTGTTCACTGAATCCGGTTCAATCTTCAGTTTTTGACTCACAGTTTGGTTTAAACATCGTCTTGTTTGTTTGTTTTTAAATCTACTACAGAAACATTTTGAAAACTTTAGGAAATAAGTTCACAAAATGATGCGTTGCAAAAAAAAATTAAGAATAGTAGAACACTTTGTGTGTTCCTTTCTTGAAGGTGCCGCGTGTAAAGTTGTGCCATCTAGCGGTCAGATTTTAGATTGCAGGGCTAATCTGCGCTAATAGCCTCCCTCCTCTGAAGCTTGCCAGTAAACTACCAACCTCCGTCATCAAAGAGCCACCAGACGTCGACGGTTCCCTTCCCTTGCTTCCTCTGGAACTGCTGGCTGGCCTCCAGCAGCCGCTGGTCACACACATTCAGCGGCACGCTGGGGCTCTTTTTGTCTGCTGATTGGACACACACACACACACACACACACACACACACACACACACACACACACACACACACACACACACACACACACACACACACACACACACCTTAAGTTTTTTTTCAAAGCAAAAGTGGCAGAAAAAGGCGGAGCTTTGTGCTAAAAGGAAGCAGCAACAGCAGTAGCAGCAGCACCAGCAGCAGCAGCAGGAAAAGAAGGCTACGGAAAAGAGGTGTAGAACCAGGCAGACACACATTCCAGAGTCAAGACTGGAAGTTTGAAAGGCACAGCAGCCACAGACGATAGAAACAGCTGCAGGGAAGTTGACTGAGCTACAGGAAACTGGAGGAGAAGAGCAGCATCAAGAGAGAGAGAGGGAGAGGGGGAGAGAGAGAGAGAGGAGGTCAGAAGAAGAGTTAATACTGAAAAACAACAGCGAGCAGCCCTGGAAGATGGGGGGAGAGAAGGAGGGGGTGGGGGGGGTAGAAACCCTGGTGACAGACATTTAACAGGGAGGATGTAATAAAAAGCGCTGAGAGTGAGACAGCGTTGGTTAGAACACATCTGTAGAGAAGCACAAAGAGCAAGAGGGCAAAGGTCAAAGGTCAACTCATAAGGTGGATCGCCTGCCTTTTTTCAGCAGGGGCTGAGTGGTGGCCCTTCCATCGTCTTCATCGTCTGGGAAACGTGAGAGAAACGTAAGACACAGTAAGACACGATGGCTGCAGGTGAGTCACTCTCATCCAATCACAGAGCGGCTTCCACCAGGAGCAAATATAGCTGTACATGGACCAATAGGAACACAGTGTTCACTACTGTGTTACTACTGCAGTCAAACACACTGAGGAAGCTTGTTCAAATAGTAACAACATCAGTAGTGGGTGAAAATGACAGTAAAGTCAAAGTCCATCTATAATCCTGATGAAGTACTGTGTAATATCCTGATGAAGTACTGTGTAATATCCTAATAAAGTACTGTGTGTAATATCCTGATGAAGTACTGTGTAATATCCTGATGAAGTACTGTGTGTAATATCCTGATGAAGTACTGTGTAATATCCTGCTGAAGTACTGTGTGTAATATCCTGATGAAGTACTCGTCTTCTCTCTCTCTCTCTAAATTTTTTGTATTTTCTTTACACCCCAACCTAAAGGTCAGAGGTCAGATGACCTCTGGAGTCTGGATCTGCTCCAGGTTTTTCCTGCCCGCCGTCGCCCCCTGCTGCCCTGGAGGATCACTTGGTTTCCTCTGAGTGGACAGCGACGCTTTGAGACGCCTCTGGTTGTGATTTAGAGGCTTACAACTGAAACATCGATCGATCGATAAAGTGAGCTCACTCCAATATGATCAGAGCCATCAGAGGTCAGTCAGTGGGGACGGACAGCAGACGTCAGGAAGAAGACTGAAAGACTAGAAGATTAGCGCCCCGTCTGACCTTTCTGAATGGCCGGACTGTTCTGCAGGCTGGTTGCCTTCGAGGACAGCTTGGACGAATCGGCGTCCGAGTCTTTGCTGGTTTCCACCGACACGATGACGTCCTTCATGCCCCCGGCCCTCTCCTGCGAGGACAGCAGCTCGTCTGGGGGGAGGAAGTAGAGAAGAGCAGTTCAAAAAGAGAGAGATTCAGGAAGAATGAAAGAATGAATGAATGAGTGGATGAACAAATTCATATTGAATGAATTCATAGGGAAGGAAGGAATGAATGGATGGATGGATGGATGGAAGGATGGAAGGAAGGAAGGGATGGATGGAAGAAAGAGATGGATGGATGGATGGAAGGGATGGATGGATGGAAGGAAGGGATGGATGGATGGATGGATGGAAGGGATGGATGGATGGATGGATGGATGGATGGATGGATGGGTACCTTGTCCTTGGATGTGCGACACGTCCAGGCCCTCGGTCAGCCGCAGGATGACGGCACCGTACTGGGAGTCAAAAGCGTCGCTGGGAAGAAACACAAGGAAGCAACTTCAGAAGGACAGAAAAAAAACACAACCGGTTTCATCCCAGTTCACAAAGACTGGAAGCATTTTTTAAAAAGGAGAACAAAAATAGCCTTTTTACAACTTTGTATCAGCTGTGCACTTTGTGCACTTCTACCAGTAGGACCAATCAAAGCACACCTGCAGGTGGTAAATCAGTGACATCAGTGAGCTTCTGGTCTCACTGACGCTGTTTATTGACTCTCTCCATGCAGTGACTGCTGCAGTACTGCGGCCAGGGTGTTTGCTGGTGTGGAGCAGAAGGTGTGAAGGGACCTACTGGATCATACTGATGTAGGTCTCCACGTTCATCATGTCTCCGTCCCTCCAGTCGTTCTTGAAGCCTAGCACCAGCGTGTTGGGCTTCAGCCGGCCCAGTCCAGCAGCCTGACCCGCAAATCAACCAATCAAATCACATTCGCTCCGGTTAAGACATCACCATTGAAAACTTTGACCAAAGCTCAAGAGAGCCTCGATCATCTGGTCCCACCTGGAGCAGGTATTGCGCCCCCTGCCTCATGTCATCAGCAAACACAGGTGTGTAGAAGGCTTTACACTCGTGTTTGATGAGCCAGCGCTGGTAGCGAGCCTGCTCATTGGCCACCTCCTTGAAGTTAGGTCTCCTGTAGCCCTACACACACACATCAATACATCGATAACCCTGCAATGATTTCAGTTTAAAGTGAAACTATCAAGTTTTTTCAGGACAGTTTTCACATTATAAAGTGAAAGTTTCGCAAAACTATTTAAAAATAAATAAACAAATAAATAAAAATAAAAATGAAATTTTCTGCCCTGCCAACACACACACAGAAGGTGGAGGTTCTATTTCAAGCCAACATGACAACTTTTTAAGGCTCTTTAAAGTTCAGTGTGTGTTTGTCTTCTTTCAGGCCACTTGACAATAAAAGCCTTGGTTTTTATTGCTGTGGTTGTTGGCTGAGCTGCTGGAGCCGAGCAGCAGCTGCTTCTGTTGGATCAACGCTAGCACAGAGGCTCACTCACCATGCGAATGTGGCCGCACACCATCAGACCCACATTCTTGGTGAAACTGTGCACCAGGTCGAGGAGGGCGGGCCGAGAGTTTGGATAGCCGGTCATGACCAGACACTGGGGTCTGCGGCAGAGCACAGGCAGAGCATCACACAGCGCTCACTCCTACTCTGCTACACTACTGAGGGAGACGCACACAGACACACAACAACTTACCTGAAGTTCTTGATATGATCCTCCACTCCACTGAGGCGCAGGGTGTGAGTCAGAGCCTGGTGGTAGGTCAAGGCCTGGGTGGAGGAACCCCAGTTCACATCTGCAACCGCCAGGAGAAGCACAGTTGAGAAGAAGCAGCAACACTGTGGTGACCGTGGTCAAACACTTTGTCGAGTTTCTCTAAAGCTGAATAATAAGAGAATTCAATCTGATTCAATAATAAGACTGTTAACAGGGTTAGGGTGAAGAACGACTTTCTGTTGTTCGGGTTTACTGTTGACACTCTGAGGTCGCCCACACAGCCATGTGACCTCAACAATAAATGTGACACACCAGCACTTTGTGCACGTCGTGGTGATTTCTTCCACATTATTTGGAACGATGGTGTGCAGCGGAGCCAATGAGAGCGTCGCTCACCTGGCTTCTTGTAGCTGACGTAGATGTAAAGACCCAGGACGATGACGTTGGTGAAGAGGGCGGCCCACCAGTTGATGACAAACATGACCACGCAGCAGAGGATGGCGCCGGCCAGGGAAACCCACATGTTGTAGTACTTGAAGCTGGGACGCCAACCTGGAGCAGCAAAGAACAGGAAGTGCATCAAACACAGAGAGCGAGAGCGGCTCAGGGAATGAAAGCTTTTCTCTTCTCATCATGGTTTTAAGATATGACGTTAAAACATGTTGTTAAACAGTTATGGGCAACGGTCAACCATCTAAACTGGCAGCGGAAACCAAAACCAAAAAGTTAATCATGAAAAGCAGAAACATTTTATTAGCATTACAACTGACATGTATTATTAGGTAGAATGAAATATTAAAGCACGAGTGGGAATGTGATGGTGGGTCACAGTGGGAGTGTGGGGGGGGCCGTTATCATATGACAGAACTAAGAATAATAATAATAATAATAATAATAATAATAATATGGACATAAAGGGTACATTCCTGGAGCCAAGCAGTAATACTGCATTCAATCAAACACTTTGATTGACTTGACTTTGGCTGGTAAAACTTGGGTCAATGTCACTTTGACTCCTTCAGTGGAACAATGTACCATTTAAATCCACATCAGAAATATCGCACCTGTTAAAAGCAAAAGGAAGCAAGAAAGGCTCAGAAAGTCAATACCTGGAGTTCTGCTAGAACTTTGACCAAGGGAGACAAAGAAAACATACAACTTTAAAAATACTACTACTAATACTACTGCAACTAAGAATAATAATAATAATAATAATAATAATAATAATAATAATAATAATAATAATAATAATAATAATAACAAATTTACGTTTCTTTTATACAAACTAACTGAACTTGGAAAAAAACACAATTGTACAGTATTTGGGATCATATTTCAATTGTAGGAATTTAATATGAAAATAACATTGCCTATGGAAACTAATATCAGTCCTGTCACCTCTATGGGCCATATTGAAACGACTGAAAGACACTATTGCACCATTGCATTGTGGGTCCAGCCAGAGTCCACATCCACTGCTGCTGTTCCAACGTCCTCAGTGGGGATCAGGTCTTAACGCTGCTACTGATGAATCACAACAACTGTGATTAGAGCTTCGGTCCTAATAGCTCGTGGGTTACTATCCATGCCCAGTGCAGTCTAATGAACTACAGCACTCGACACCAACTACACCCTGACCCCAGGAAAATGACACTGAAATCTGCCCAGTCAGATATGAGCTTTACTGAGGTTTTGCACTGAACTTTGCTGTGGCAGGAGATCTGCTCCACTTCAACCACTGGAGTTCCAGTGGAGCCTGCAGTGTGTGTGTGTGTGTGTGTGTGTGTGTGTGTGTGTGTGTGTGTGTGTGTGTGTGTGTGTGCGCTACTTCTAGCAGGGGTTGTGTTCTATGTTTGTCTACACCAGTGTTTCCCACCCACTGAGCCGCGGCCACACCAGTGCACTGTGAGGCAGCAACACGTGTGCCTTGAAAAATGATCCAGTTTCCTTTGATTGGTCTAGAAAAAATAAACAGCTACATTCCATAGTGGAGTGAGTGTTGCTTTAGAAGAAATGTGAGCCTGTTTTCATGCCAGGATATCAGCTTGTGAGCATCTCAACAGGTTCCCCAGGTGTCACACGGACTGAGACACACATGAAGAGACTTTGTTGTCACCATGAGGCTAAAAGTCTCATTTAATGTCATAACAGTTTTACTGGTGTCACAGGATTATTTCAGTGGAGGAAAATGTGCCGTGGCTCACATGAGGTTGAAAACACTGATCTATACACAAGCCCTCACATACCTGAGTGATGATGGCGCCACGTCCTTTAGGGGCAACAGTTGGGCAACAGAAATAAATGTGGGTGAGAAGAGGAGTGAAAGGATGCAGTGGTCTTCGATCTTTCTACAGAGCAATGCCGTGTGGGGCGGCTCTGCCACTGGGAAAGCACACTGGGATTCTTCAGTCCAGACTTCATTAGCAGTGAACGGCAGGAGAGTCTTTGGCAGTGAAAGCTGTTTGTGACGCCTGACGTTGTGGCGTTAATGACGAGGAAGAGCGCTGAGCAGAGTGCGGGAGCTCCTACTTGAATCTCTTTATTGCTAATATTTTGGATGTGTGTGTGCAGTGCACAGGTGTTGTGTGATAATGTGTCCCTGGGACGGCAGTGAACCACTGCAGTGCTCACTGCACACCAGTTCTCTGCTCATCAGTGGCTCCCTGCTTCCTTAACATAGCGATAGCAATACGCTAGCAACCTGACCACACCTCGCTTTAAGACCGACATGCTCACCAGTGGACACGAGTGGGCCAAAGTGCCATTGCCATTTCAACAACATGGGTCACTTGCGTGGGAAATGACAAGTTGCTGGTCTTCAAATAGGAATCACACTTGCACTGTGTTTGGCCCATAGGTTTTATATTATGGACCAAGTTTATTTGATAATAATAATAATTGTAGTTTTGTTAATTTGATGACATAATTCAAAATATTGCAGAAGGTTACACACAAGCTTATCTTGTTTTTGTGGAAAAAACAAACACGGTGTGGACATTTCATGCACGCAGTGGCTGTTTTCCAAGACTCCACCCCCTTGTTAGGGAGTGAAGAAGGCTTTCAGATCAGAGTTCAGTCAGGTGACTTCTCAACACCCTTTTCATTGGTTGTGATGTAAGAAGACACCAGAGTGCTCTCAGCCTCCAGTCTGACGCCACTTCCACTGGGCTGCACTGATAAAAGCCCTTTCATATTTGCACACGGTGAGCGTCTTGCAATGAGAAAATCCTCTACAGCAGCCAAGCAGTGGGTGGCTCCTCCCTTTGCCGAGATTCATTCAGAAAAGACTTTGAGGGATTGTTGCTTGCAACTATAGACAACGCAATTGAAGTCAAATCATCGAGGACTGAATTATGAGACAAACAAGGGTGAGATTATGTTTTTGTGCTGAATACATTTGGAATAACTTTTCAGACTAATTGAAAGATTGTCTTCACAGCTGCGATGAGCAACTCTTGACGGTGGCTTGGAGACGGTGGCTCACTTCAGTTCATAGCAGGCGCTGCCGTTGTTGGAAGGAGAAGCCAAGACGATGACAAAATAAATCCTCACTTCACTTCATTTTGCGACTTGACAATGGTGCAGAAAGCCAGGAGGGGAACAGGGACCAGATAAGACCAGCTTGGAATATTGTGCAGTGCATTGAAGCCATAAGCTGCAACCATGGCAGAAGAGGTGGGTTTATCAAGACTGCAGAAACCCAGGGGTGCGGTTCAGACGCCAACAAGCAAGTTTGTGAACAAGATGGATGAAATAACGCAGATAAACCCAGAGACTCCCTGGAGGGTCAAGACCAGGAGGCAGCAGTCATCCTCTAGCGGTCACTCAATGAACAAACTAATGGTAACTACTTTTATTGACTGAAGAGCTTTCTCTTGGATCAACTGCACGGCACTGTTACCTGGTGAGTTGGCCAGCGATGCGTGGAAAACGGAGAAGTTGATCAGGGCGTAGGAGGCCAAGAAGAAGTTGGAGATGATGGGGGCGATGATGTTCAATTTAGCTGCGGGGAAAGAACCAAGACCTCGTATTAGTACAAAATAAACAGGAAATAGGCCACATTGAAAACCAACTCAGAAGCTGAGCTGCATTTGGCAATCAAGACAATCAATACCTGTTCAAAAAACAGCTCAAACTTAAGAAAGATTGAGAAGAAAATTGAGTAAAAAACTTGGAGGCGTATTAAGAGCAGCAGCGTCTGGCACAAAGTGAACGGTTGAAACTACAGAAACACTGTGCAGAGAACAAAATAGAGAGAAGCACCACTGGCTGAGGAGAACACTGACATATTTTGCCATATATTCTAAGGAACAGGTTGAGACCAAATTAGAAATGGGAGAAAGTCATGCGGTATGCGGTTGTACCAATGAGGATGAAGGCCAGAGCGATGACGAAGGTCAGGATGTAGCCACGCAGCGGCTCGTTGTTCTTGCCGTAACCCTTGGCAAAGTGGGCCAGGCCAGGGTAGATGTTGTCTTTACACAGAGCCTGGAGACACGCACACACTTTTCAAAAACCCCTTCACCGGATTCATCAACTCATTTCTTTATTCATGGTTGTGTCACTTTGATTGTCGATGGAGGGTCGAGCTCACCTGGAAGACTTTGGGTGCACTGACTAGAGAGGCCAGTGCAGAAGACAGAGTAGCGGAAAAGATGCCTGCAGTGATGATGGGTCCGAATCCCGACACCATGCTCATCACCTGAACACACCGCCCACATCATAGGTGCACTTTATTGATCCCACATAGGGAACCTACGCTGCCTTGCAGCACTAAGAACAATACAAACATAAACTACACAGTAATGACAATAATTACAAGAAACATTCTAGTCAATCTGTAGATGTGCAATAGGTGCATTATTTACCATCAAGTCCAGAATATTATCTGGACATTTAGATTTGGGCAACGGTGACGTTTAGATTTCCCCCCAATGGAGCCAATGGAGCCAATGGGGCCAATGGAGCCAATGGAGCCACGACCACAGAGCCACTCTGTACCTGGAAGTCATTGTGGAGTCCGAACTTGCAGCCGTCCTTGTCGCTCTTACAGCTGGAGAAGTCGTAGCCAAAGTTGCAGGCGGCGTCGGTGCAGTTGGCAGATAACAGCGAGGAGACTGTGTCGGTGGCATTTCCACTGGCGTCTCTCACGATGCACGACCCTGCAGGCGGAGACGGCGACACCAGTCAACGAAACCGGTTCGCAGAGACGCCGTCGCACTGTCGCTGGCACAGACGCAAGTCGAGAGACGCACCTGTGGAGACGGCGACGCCCAGGTAGACGATGCCGGTGACGAGGATGGCCAGCATGGTTCCTTTGGGGATGGCCATCTGAGGGTCCTGCAAGACCACAACACACAACTCATTGGCAAAGGGAGGCAAAGAGCACCGGCACAACTGCACACAACAGAAAAGACTTTGGCCACCTATTGTGTAGCACAAGCCACACGTTCATCATTGACTCGCAACACTTTGGAAACACATTCTCACGCAAAAAAAACCCATTAGACATCAACACATCAGCGATCATACAAACACAAAAGCACACAAAAAACAACTGAAACCACATCAAAAAAGGAGACAGTAAATACTAAATATTTATAATACTACTCCTAATAATTATCACTTCTAATATACTAATATATCAAACGTAATACTTACTAAAAAAAAAAACTACTACCAATACTAACTACTACTAACTAATGTAATACTGCTACTAATGAGACTAAAGACTAAATCCAATAGAAACATAAAGGATGGAAGGGGTGGGGGTGGGGGTGGGGTTGGGAGGGACCTGGCCTCCTGGCCAATCAAACGGACCCTGCCTTCACTCACTGACCCATTACATGTGAGTGAAAAGATCAATTTGGGTTTACGGTCATTTCACATCAGTGAGCCATCAGCAGTGTGTACAGTATCACTGGCACACACTGCAGCGCAGCCACTGCTCTCATTCATTCACAACAGAAGACACACACACACAACAGAAGACACACACACACAACAGAAGACACACACACACACACACACACACACACACACACACACACACACACACACACACACACACACACACACACACACACACACACACACACACACACACACACACACACACACACTGCCTTACCGCCAGGTCTCCTGAGATGTTGGCTCCAGCCAGGATGCCGGTGGCCGCAGGGAAGAAAATGGCAAAAACGGAGAAAAATGTTTGTTCTCGGAAATCCGGACCCATGTTCTCCCACATGATGGCACCTGAGAGAGCCGAGGATTCAAAGAGCAGAGAGGACGGTTGCGTGAAAAAGAAAGAAAGAATTGGAAGAAACAAAGACAGACAGACAGAAAGGGTGCGCTGGTACCGTCGTAGCCAAAGTAGCCCTTGGGCTCCTTGTGCTTGAGGGGGATGAAGGTCCCAATGAAGTAGTTGATGATGGCTGTGATCAGGACAAACAGCAAGAAGATCTGGGCCTGCATGGAGCATTGAGTTGGTTACTGAACACATGATGGTGATTATTATATCCCACTGTTATTCCTGCAATGGATTCTGTAGAACACGGAGTCCAACTCAAACACTCAGTGGGGCCTCATTGAGTCTCCGTTCAACATTGATATTCATGGAACAAAATCTTTTCAAATGGACCAAAACATGTTGTTGCAACACTGAATATGGTTTAATACTAATAATTCATGCAAAATCAAATCTCAAATGAAAAAAACTCATCCTGGCTTGGTAGGATTGGCGCTGCATGCGCTGCATATTAGCAGCTCTAGCAGTGACTGTGTGGAACACAGAGAGAGCCGCGGGCCAGAGCTTGACACAGTACCTTGGCCTCCCACTCCATCCCGGCCACAGAGATTCCCAGCAGCAGGATGACCGTGATGGTGCCGATGATGCGGATGTCGTTGATTTGATCCGTCATGATGGCGTCTACGCTCTGCAACACAGGAAGTGGACGAAGAACACATTAGAGCTTTGTGACTTGCACTTACTGGCAAGTCCATCAATAACAACGAGAGCATCGATAACAATTACAAACTGCTGATGTAAAAACATTGCTCTGTGCTGATCAGAGGGCTGAAGTTTGAAGCCTTGACTTCTTAGAAACCAGTGGAAAGCACACAGAGTATGAGTATGAGGGCTCAACCTCAACCCTCACATTAACCAGATTCTGATATCCACTTTAAAGTCAGGAGGTGTGATTGCAGAAACCACGACTTCACTTCCTTGCAGACACAAAATAAACTGTTCATGTTCACAGTGTGTAAAGACTCTCGTCCCCAATCAGCAGTTTGTGTATTGGGAGTCATTCAAACACACTTGAGGTAAAGCTGCTCGAAGCCACCTCACTTCAGAAGACTTTCTAACATTAAATCCACTTCCTGTCTGGAGCTTTGACTGCGATGTTAGGAGACATTAGGGTGGTTGAACAGCTCAGTCTGAACAGAGTTGGACCTGCTTATGCAGTATTGACCTACTGGAGACAAAACTACCACCAGTGTGCTGGAGTGCTGCTCCAGCACCCAGTGAAGACCAACAAAGACCTTCATTCTTCACCTCACACACCTTTCACTACACAAAATCCACAAACTTACATTTTTACCCCCAAAAAGTCAAAGACACTTACGACCAGAAGTTCCACCACAGTCTCGGCAAAGCCCACCACGTACATGGCCACAGCCACTGCATTGGCAAAGGCAAAGATCAAACCGATGGATCCTCCGAACTCCGGGCCCAGACTCCTTGAGATCAGGTAATAAGCTCCACCTGGAGGGTGGAGAGAAATCAAACCAAGGTCAAACATGAAGCAAAATTCTGAAGACTGTCCATGCCAGCCGGTTGCCATCCAGGCTCTTTGTTCATCTGCAATGACAGTGTCAAGAGTCCATGCTGCGGCTCAGAACCTTTGCATACAATGAAGGAGTCCATTGTGTGCACGTTGAGTCAAAATGATGTGACAATATTTGGTGATTGCACCAAAAGACCAGGAGCCCCATGGATGCAGGTTTCCATCAGCAGGACCATGACAGACAAGCAGTCACCTCTGCTGCTCGCCAGAGAACTACTGAAACTCCAGACACACGCTGACATGAACTCATCCCCCCTTCAGGAACATCCTGTACCAGGGGGCTGGGCTGTGGTCTCTCACGACCACAACACTTGACAACCTTCTGATCTCAATCAATTCCTAAAATCTATGTGAAATCAATTCCTAAAATCCATGTGAAATGTTTTCATTTATGTTTTCATTTATTGTTGACAGCAATGCGGCCACAGTTGAGAGCAGCAGGTGTGAAAAGCTGCTTTACCTCCACGTACAAATCCATTGGTGGCGATGGCAGAGGTGGAGAGTCCGGTGATGGTGGTCACCACTGTCGCCATGGCCACGATCAAACAGGAAAGAGCTGTCAAAGGAAGCAGAGCAGTGCTGTTACACAACAGGCAGCGTTACATAAGACAGCCAGGCCACAGTCACACAAACCATCTCAACACTTTCAACACACAGACAGAGGGAGGAGCCTCGTCCCATGTGACCCTGCCCTGATGTTTCACATTAGGAGGCAGGTTGTGTTGGATCTAAGCTTCAGCACTGTGTGTAGGCTTGGTTGAAATGTCAAGAGACTCAACTGAATCCTGATGCAGATGCAATCTAACAAGCATTGAATGAGCAGCTGAAGCTGTTTCATTGTCTCGCTGCACTGATGTGCAGACTTAAAGCCCTCAACCTTCATGATAAAGCTTCTAATGAGGGCTGACGCAGGCTGGCTCCTACATAGTTCTGCTGTGGGCCTGTACTGGGGGCTGGGGGCTGGGGGGGGGTCCCATGATGCACCGTGCCCCTTGCGGCCCCATCTTTCCATCCAGTACTGAGACAGTGAGTGAACTCCAGGGATTCCACTGAGTTGGAGCTTCAGCAGTGCCATCCTCTGCTTCCTGGAGCTTCCACACTAGTAGTGGACAGTGTGGACGCCCAGCAGAGATGGAACCACATCATGTTGACCATCATCCACTTCCCTACGCCAGTACCAGGGCCGGCTCTTGATGGTCCTGCTCAGTTGACAGGAAGCTGTGCAGTGATTCCACTCAGGTGCATTTGTCCTCGCAAGCTTTTAATATTTCAACTGTACATTTCTCAATCAATCAAAATCTATGTGGAATGCCTATGTCTTGCCTACTTTTGATGACTTATTATTGTGTTGCTGGATGCATCGGTAGCGACTCTCCTCTGCATTAGAGGTGAAGGTTGGCTGCGGTCGGTGCGATGCTTACCAATTCCAGCCTGGCCGACGATCCAAGACATGCGGATGAACAGCATCACGCCCCAGATGTTCAACATACAGCGCACCTGTCAAGACAATGGTTGGAAGAGAGGTTGTAAATGCACACACACAGTGTCTATAAACAGTTGCCACACATGCGTTGCCACCCCTGCTGTGTCCCTTCATTGTGAGCGCTCAGCAGTTTGAAGCAACTTCATCCTTTTTCATTGTAAATGCAGAAATCATTTTGAGAAGAAAGTGGTCCTATTTTTTTTTTTACTCCAACTGTACTCCAACTCGTTTGCAGATGTCATGTGACCCTCTCTCTGGACCAGGAGCTACATTGTATCTTTTCATTAGCAAGTGCCACACGGCTCATGTTGCTGCTAGCCAGCATTGAGTCGTAGAAAGTGTGGCTCATCAGGAAACATAAATATTATGAAAATGAAGCAGACTGACGACAGACGTCACTGCACAGTGAGTTCAGTGTGTTGGGCTGAGATCTGCATCCCAGTGAGTCCAAAACAGAGGCTTGTTTCCTAAACGGGCCCCTGCCACTCAAGCCAATAGTCTTGCTTTTTATTGCTTTGGGAGTCTTTGTTTAAAGGTGGTGCAAGCCTGGCCACCACGCAGCGCTGGGGTCAATAACCACAGTCAGCCGTTCATGCATGAGTGCAGTCATTATGCAGAGCACAATGGTGATGTGACGCTGCCGCACCAGGGGGAAGCGCACTGTGCAGCAGAAACAGCAATACAGTAAGGTTCTTTTTTAGAAGTGCAAATGTAAAGTAAAGGAAAGGAAAGGAAAGGAAAGGAAAGTAAAGTAAAGGAAGTCCAGGCCCAGTCAGAAGTGGCAGGAAGATGTGCAGCCAGTCAATGCAAGCTGTCCTGCGCCTGGGTGAAGCTGGCAGAGGAAAGCATGGCAGCAGGATGCTCAAGGTCCTGGTCTGTGAGGGTTCTCAGTCATTTAGCTCATCTTGAAGTACAAGTGTTCAGTTGGGGCGAGTGGACTGGCTCTGGCCACCTGGAAGACGTTTCTCCTCTCATCCCAAAGGCTGCTGCAGTTCTGAAGTGAAGGGAAGTGAAGTGAAGAAGCCTTGTGGATGAGAGGCCCAACGTCTTCAAAATAGCCTGAAGCAGTCCAGTAGTTTCTGCTGTTTCAAGTCCCTTCTTCATCCCTGCAGATCGCAGTAACACCGAGCCAGTGGCTTTGAGCCGCAATGGTTCAACAGGTTTGGCCGAGACACAACATGAAGGCCGTGATGTTCATGTCTGTCAGCGAAGATGGCTGGAGCCCCATGCAGCTGCCTGACAGAAGGTTGGTTAGGATGCTGTCCACAAGCTATCACTGTTCGAAATGAATGAGAGCAGCAGTATCACATGGCACATGGTGGCGTAAGCTCCTTCCTTGAATGCGTGTCAAAATAAAAGTCAGACGGTTTCCAGTGGAGTCTGAACGTGTGGGTTTTCTTTTCTTCTCACCATGAGCTGTCAAAATGTTTCTTCTTCTCCTGCAAGGTTTGAAGCTCATGGAAGCACTAAAGTTGAGGACAGTGACGCGGACTCGCAGGCATTTGTGGGCGTGACTGATTATCTACTGAAGGTGACTTACCAAGACCCCCTTGATCCAACCAAACTTGACCACTCCTTTGGACTCGGCGGCCTCCTTGGCAGCGGCCTCCTCGGCAGGAGACATCTCGTCACCGTTGGGGAAACCATCTTCAAACGGCTCCTGGAAAGCAAGGCAACCGTGGTCTTTACTGTGCAAAGATTCCACTGCTACCACAGAGCACTCAGTGTGTGGCAGTGACGACCACCACCTCTCTCTTTACACAACATGGTTAACAAAGTACGCAGGTTTGGACAAAGTACAATTGTGATTTGCAGGTGTTTCCATTGAATAATGTGAAGCGCATGGACCGGAATTCTGGTAAAATCTGGCGGGAAAAGATTGCATTAGAATTACATTAACTTATTACAGTTAATTACAGTAACTTATCCAGAGTGGTTGTTATGTTCTTGTAAAAAAGCAGTGATGGAAACGCAGCTTATAACTCAATTATAAACCTGCTGCCGTTTTAAACTCGAACCCAGATGGTCGACTTGCTGCCAATAATTATTGTGAGCAAACTGACTGGCAGGTCCTCCCCGAATACACAACATCGATGGCAGTAAGCTTGTTACAAATATTAACTGTGTAACTGTATAAAGTGTTTGGCTGGGCTTGGTTTCACAGCGCAGTCCGCTGTCCTCAGCAGTCAGTCGCTGCTCCGTGTCGAGCTCCCGTGACAAAGTGACACACACGCTGTGTTGCCAGTGAAATCATTAGCGTCCAGTGGGCCAGCGTCCAGTAGAGCTCAGAGACCCCCACCGTCCTCCAGGCCCTCCTTCACAACTCCATCCTCACCAACCAGCATGAAGAATGTGTGTGTGTGTGTGTGTGTGTGTGTGTGTGTGTGTGTGTGTGTGTGTGTGATCTGCTCTCACTGCCACAGTCTGCATGCAAATAAACACACACAGTTCTGCCACCTCGGCGACTTTGTCGCTATATCATGCAATTATGCAGAGCCCTGCTAGATGGCGTTCAGACTGGGGCGACTCCACTGTCGGGTTCTTCTGGTGGTAAAAACACCACCG
This sequence comes from Nelusetta ayraudi, assembly GCF_046127955.1. Taxonomy (NCBI): domain Eukaryota; kingdom Metazoa; phylum Chordata; class Actinopteri; order Tetraodontiformes; family Monacanthidae; genus Nelusetta; species Nelusetta ayraudi. The sequence continues at coordinate 6,755,296 of NW_027466076.1, forward strand.
CACCTTAAAACACTGCTGCCAATTACAAAGTCTAGGTCATTATTCCCAATCTGGGCCACTACAACAAACATTCCAAAACTACGCTAGCCAGTAGCTTTACTGATAGCGCAACCTTTCTGAGGTACAAAGGACACTGCTGTATGCAGGCGCCTCACTCTTCGCCTCCTCTCATCTCCTGCTGAGGTCACATAGTTATTTGACACTAATCCAAACAAAACTTTCTATGGTGTGAAACTCAGAACTGGGAGCCTCTCAATGGACTCAGCTGACAACAAGGAAATCAACTACAGAGCCCTGCAAGAGTGACAGAGGAGGAGGCTTGCACACACAATCATGGCCTTCATGAAGAAAGGCATGAAACTGTTTCAGTCTCAACCTAGGAGCCGACTGTAGTTTAACCACTGTAGACTGTAACTACTGTAGTTCAACCACTGTAGACTGCAACTACTGTAGTTTAACCACTGTAGACTATAACTACTGTAGTTCAACCACTGTAGACTATAACTACTGTAATTTAACCACTGTAGACTGTAGTTCAACCACTGTAGACTGTAGCTACTATAATTCAACCACTGTAGACGGTAACTACTGTAGTTTAACCACTGTAGACTGTAACTACAGTAGTTCAACCACTGTAGACTGTACCTACTGTAGTTTAACAACTAAAGACTCATAGAACTAAACCCTACAAAAGCAATGGGCTGGTTCTGTTAATGTAGGACACTACATATACAATGTACACTTCTATTATACATTCTGGATATTCTTATTATATTATAAATGATGTAATTGTCGAGTATTATTATTCTTGTTATTATAATGAGGGCCTCTCAGGCCGCCTGGCCATGATGACTCCACCCGGTTGCAATGGAATCACACCCAGACACAGCAGTACGAGTGGAAACGCGGCCTCCGGGTGCAGGCCACTGCATGTGGAGAGAATTCATATCCACTGCAGCACAAACTGCATTGTGAAAATATTTTAAGAACAAAAGAAAAAAGGATTGATTGCTTGATCATTGCTAGCAGATCAATCAAATTATTCATGAGTGTGAATGTTGTACCAGTCTTTCCTCAGCCCACAGTGAGTCTACAGTGAGTCTACACAGTGTGATTCTAAGGTTACATGAACATAAACTGAGTATTTGAGTATTACAGTACTACAGTCCTACAGCCCTACAGCCCTACAGTAAGACTCACATGTGGATGGTGTGCTGAGGGCAATGGCACCTGATTCTATTTTCATGTTTAGAATTTTTCTTTTTTTGGGAGAGCAAACCAAACATTGAGGTAACATTACTTTACATTTCTCTCATATGTTTGTCATAAAATTCCAACTGTGTTCTCTCTTATTTGGTGTATTCTCGTATTATTACAATATCGTGAGTTTATGCCTTTTACGTCAACGTCCCTTTAATGTGTTGACATGAGTCTATTTTAAAACACGTTTTATTTTTACTGAAGTGCATTAAAATGAGACCAATCATTAAGTTGTGATTCGTTTCATACCTTCAAAATTTCTTTGAAGTATTTGATGAGAAAAAGAAGAGAAGAGGAAATGCAATCATGACTTCAGGAGGGAAAGAATCACATTCATGTCAACTTTTCAGAGGCCAAACTTATTTTGATTTTCTATTCAACTACAAATTCTAAAGTTTTCCGCAGTGTTTGGAAAACTGGAGAACTGCCCTCAGAATACACTGAATGACTCATTGATTGATTAAAAAAAAAAAAAGGGGTCCATGGGCAAGCAGTCAATTGGCACAGCAGAATTTCCATTCCACAGTTCGATCAGTTGCATAGGCTTTTGGAAAGAGGTAAACTCTTTACTGCAAAGCAGCAACAAGGTCGCCATGACCTTCACTGCGCATGCAAACACTGTTCTTTTTCAAAGTCTCACCACTATTGCAGAAACAGTGACGTGGGGCAACGCAGTGGCGGCTGATAAAATCTCTAGGCCTCATTTTGTGGCGAGGACGCCTTGCTTCCCTTGTGGAGGGGCACTGTGCGCACGGCATAGCGGCCACGGCCGTCCACACAGTGAGTGGCCTTGTGTCAGCGTCGTAACCTTGAGGAAATACGACACCGGCCTCTCCTTCATCACAAAACACTTTCTCATTTTCACAATATCACAACGTCCTTGGCAAGAAGCACTGAGTTCTCATTCACTGCAGAACCAAGTGGCTTTCAACCTTCAGCATCAGCATCAGCATCATCGTCATCATCATCATCATCATCATCATCATGTATACAGTACATTTCAGCAATTCAATGTTATATACATATATGTACATGCACACACACATGTACAGATGCATACACAGTGAGATTTGCAGCCTTGTCAAATGAGTCACACTGTTTTGCAGAATCTTTCTCCTCAGAACTCTGCAGCTGCGTTCTGAAAGCTGAAAGCTGACGCTACGCAGTCACTGCAGTGCCCCCTTCATTTGACCTCATGCCATTTCCCTCCTCGTCAATGTCACATCTACAACCACCACAGCAGCAGCTAGCACAGTTAGCGCAGCTAGACACCAGGCTGACTGGAGAGGATTCCAGCAGCTTTGTCCTCCAGTGATGATCGTAAAAACGCATCAAACACCTCAGTTCTTTCTTTCCATGTGCGACGCCAGCCTGGAACCAGGACATGGTGTAAGCCTACAGCACACTCACTACCCACAGGACTGCCAAACCAGCTATGCTCAAAGTTAACCAAGCAACTGATGAACTGATGCTGGGTGGAGCAGAACAACTGGAGAGTGTCAGGGAGGAAGCCCTGAACACAGTGTGACAGAGGCCCAGTCACTGGCTGACTGGGTTCAACTGTATAAACTGTTTAAACTGTGTAAACTGTTTTTGAAAATGAGTCCTGTGACTACTGGGATACATGTCAACAGCGTTGTGTGGTAATCAGAGAAGACAGTGCACCACCTGTGTCCCCACACTGGCTGCTAGGTAGGGATTTATATCCTAGATTGTAATGGATTATAACCAAGACACATTCACAAAAGTCACTTTGCAACGACAAACTGACGGGATTTCGCGTAGCCCCTTAAAAAAAACCAAACAACTCTGACCTGTGGCAAAGGAAAAGAGACTTTCAGTGAGTTTGTTGCCAACATGGGAAACTTTTACTGCTGGTTGTGTGGATTCATAGTCATTAAAAATATGTATAGCATCTTGTTTGGACACAACGTGAGGTTACGCTGACTGGACCCAGGTTACACTGACTGGACCCAGGCTACGCTGACTGGATGTTACTACACCGACTAGACTGCAAACCCCAAGGTTCTGCCGAGCAGCCACCTCTCAGCCTTATATACAGCAGCACAGTGGTGTTGGAGCCAAACTGGGATCTGCCATTTGAGAGCCCATTGTTTCCATCAATGACTTCCGACTAAACTCAGCCACAACCCGAGGACACAACACACAACATGTAGGTATGGGCAAACTATGATATGCAGCCTGTTGAGCTTTTTAATCTGGCCCGGTGAACTTGAAGAAATCCATTCAATAGTCACTGAGTCATAAAATAGCTGCATTGCATCCAACTCTTCAGTGTTTTCAGAGTCATTTCATGGAAAATCTGAACAGTGCAGAGACTTTGTTGGATTCTCAGTTGACATTAAAGCAGCTGTGTTCTATATCTCCCATGACATCCTTCTGTGAGGGGGCTCAACCAGAACACTCCTGCTGCCACTCAGTAGAACCCGCTGTGGCCCACCACTCAGAAAGTTTGCCCACCCCCGGTTGTTAAATTTCCTCCCGTACTTTGGTCTCTATGCTGTAGTTTAGCACATGGCAAGTGGCCTGTATGCCACTGGTTCCCTTTCCCAGCGGGAACCCTGGAGGTCAATAAACTAATGTAATGACATTGTGTCATCACTAAGCACCGCCAGCAGCGCAGGCACTCGTATCTCTACACCTGTGTGTGTGTGTGTGTGTGTGTGTGTGTGTGTGTGTGTGTGTGTGTGTGTGTGTGTGTGTGTGTGTGTGTGTGTACCTTGTCGAGCTCGTCGTGCAGCTCGGACAGGGTGGGTCTGATCAGCTTCTCCCCGAGCGGCGCCGCCGTCTGCCGGTAGAAGTCGATGTTGGGCACCGCGTCGATGGTGTTGTGTCCGAACGTCCTCAGGTAGTAAGTGTTGGTGTGCGTGTCGTAGTGGTAGTGATGCTGGCCTCCCCCCGTCGACGAGTGCAGGCTGCTCTCGCTCATCACCGTGTCGCCGTTCTGGTGGCCGTCAGCCGGGGCTCCAGCCTCCGGGGAGGCCGCCCCCGCCGACGCCGAGCCGCAGCTGCTCGGATCCGCAAAGTTCACCACCCGAAAGCGGCCCTTGGCCTCCTCCCCGCCGGAGGCAGGCGCCGGGTCCTGGGTGGGGGCGCTGCTGGAGGTGTCGGTGCCCGGGGACTTGTCCTCCGCGGAGCCGGCCGCCGCCGCAGCAGCCTCGGCCACCAGGTCCACCTGGAAGCGGCTCTGGCTGGGGGTCGGCCCGGCCGGCCTCAGCCCCGCATCCGGCGGCGGGGACAGGACGCCGTCCTTGTCCGCTGCCGGCTCGGAGGAAGAGGGCTGTGGTGATGGCGCTGACATCGCAGGGGGCACGCGGATGGAGAACCGGGAAAGAAAAAGGCGGGAGGAGGAGGAGGGGGACGAAAGAAATGGCGAAGCAGCGGAGCTTCGAATCAAACCCGGTGCTCGGCTCCGACTGGGCGGTCAAAGCTCCACCGACAGGGGGAGAGAAGCTGCTGCCGCCGCTGCCGCTGCCGCCGCCGCTAAAAGAAGATGGCTCCGAACTTGGGAGGACTGAGCTCAAACTTTGCTGGGGTCCCTGTTCGCCTTCCCTTCCCGCACTCGCACGATCCGACACCGCAGCTTTGGCCTCCGCGCCTTCGGCCGCGAGTAACACCGTCTCTCGGCGCCGCTGGTTCGACAAATCAAATGTCTTTAACCCGCTGAAGCTCCGAGCCGCTCCCGTTAATATACACACGGCATCACTGTGGGGTGGACGGCTCGCAATGCACATCTCGCGAGATTTACTTGAGGGCTTTTGAGGGGAGAGAGAGCGGAAATATCGCGAGATTACATCACATTACACTCCCCGCCGAGTAGGAGTAGGAGTGGCGTTGTTAGGCCCTAACGCAACAACGGAAAATGACGGGACCGGAACAACCGCGCGCGCGCGCGCGGTTGTTCCACACGTGTGTGTGTGTGTGTGTGTGTGTGTGTGTGTGTGTGTGTGTGTGTGTGTGTGTGTGTCTACGGAACGTTTTGTTGTGCGCAAAGTGTGAACAACATTTCATCCAAATCAGTTCACAAAAACTCTGCTGTCCAACACGTCGTTGTTTCCCTCTGCTGGTTGCCATGTTAACCACCATTAAAAAGGCAGAGTTGTAAAAGATCACAGCAACTTTGTCATTCATAAAAACATTAAAGACCCCAAAGTTGTACTATTTAATCCATTATTTGGACGCATTTACAATTGCGGTGAAGTGCTCAGAGAAAAAACATCTTATAAATTCCATCCAACAGATGATATGTTACTTAAACATATGTCACTTTTTCCTTTCTGGTAAAGCTACTGGAAACAAAATGAAACCAAAATGCACATGAATTAACTGGTTGATTTTGTGTTTACAAATGGAACAGCATCCCTAACACCCTGAGCCCAGTTCTGCTTGCTTTTTTTTAATCAACTTCTAAAATGTAAATATCATCGCTGTGTTCAATTATTTTCTCCTGTCCGAAACTGTGGATTGTGAATAATAAAGGTGCAAACAACTGTACCTCAAAATGAAACAGGGCCGTAAACGTGACTGCGGTAAAATATAAATAAAATAAAATCATCTGTTGGCAAGAAAAGCTCATTAAAATAAAACCAAGGCCAGAGAGCTTTGCTTGTCTTTCACATTTAAAGTGTCTCTTCCACAAGATGTCACCAGCAGGGTCACAAATAATGTTATTTACAGTGCACATTATTCAAAATAAGCCTTGTTTGTTTGACAACAAACATTGTATTCTTTTGTTAAGCGGCCAGTGGAAGGACTCTGGGGCCAAAGGGTGTCGCAGCAGAGTGATTGTGAAAAGTCATGAAAACACGGTGTTGTGACATAAACAAATGACAATAAGCCCGAGGTGTTAGGAGCTGGCTGGGACATCGGCAGCCACAGCGGCTCGCACACATTCAGAGTGGCTCTCTTAAACTGATCACTGTCCAACAAGTCAGAGCTAGAATGACTCAGAGCAGACCGGAGTGGTTCTGGGAGGCAGGACGACAGAGGTGCAGTGGCTGAGATCTGTAGTCCAGGACCTGGCCCGCAGTGGCTGAGACCTGTAGTCCAGGACCTGGCCCGCAGACCCGTTCACAATTTGGTGTCGGGAGAATTTCTCACTTGAACTGAGTTAGTGGGTCGCGAGACATGAGGAATGACTGAGGTGCTGGTCCACCATGGTGCTACCAGTGATGCAATGGTCAAATCAAATATGGCTGCCATTGGCGCTGGTGAAAATGTAACTTTTTGCGTTTCTGATTACATGTAAATATCTCAATTTAGACTTGTAACGGTCCGTGGGATTATGTTCTGATATTATTATGATCGTAGTGGTTATTTTTTTAAAGGTCATAATCAAGGTAACGTTCCCACTCTGAAGGCCAAAACTGGGTCATTATTCAGAATAAAGCCGGATTCTGCTTAATCTGACATTTAACATTGAGTGCTGAGAATGTAAGAGGAGATGCTGACATCATTGCTGTCTCCCATGATGCTTTCAAGCCCCTTCCTTCACAGAAGCTGTCTTGTAGACCAACATCTACGTTCAGGAGGACTTCTCTCAACTTGGTGTCTGGCAACCTTGTGATGTCCTCATTCTTCAACCTGATGGCCGAGTCATTGTTAGGAGCGAATGTGACCCATTCTCCATCACGATGAAGGATCAGCTGTTTCATACGCTGGGTCTGGAAGGTGGCTGTAGGAACCTCAGCACCAGCCCAGTGGTGTAGTGGAAGAGTCACAGCTGAGACTCACCAGGTCCTTCTGGCAGTCAGTGAAGGAACTCCTCCAATGGCAGCAGATCTCCACTGTGCACGGCCAATTGGCAAGGAATTGAGGAAATTCATCAGACTACAGTTGGCTGCCTGTGTAAGGAGGAAGTGTTTTAACCCCTTGTAGCACCGGACCCAGCAAAGTCTCTGTCGAGCTGTTGGCTCCACAATCAAAGGCACCGCATTGCTCTCCCTGCCCTGCTTGCAGAGCCACGAGTGAGTGAGTGAGTGGCAATACAACTTAGTAGGTCTGTGCTAAATGAGTTGAGATATTCATTACAAGATAGGCTCAAGTTTGACTTCATTGGTAACTGCAAACAAAGAGCCTGTGCAAGACTTTGCTTTTATAATACTAGAGTTTTTTTTGCCAGTCAGTGGTCCGTGTGTTCTGAGGATCCAGTTGGACTTTCAATTTACAGGTTGCTGTGACTTTCCAGAATATTTGTCCTCCCCCAGTAACATTTGAACACGGCATATTTGCTGACGACTGTTAAATTGCAGTGAGATATTCACCCTAGTGTGAACATCATTTGACATTAACACAACAGTTTGAAGGCCTATATTGAGACGTCCCCTGAGGAGAACTTGTGCCTAAGGTGAGTCCTAAGGAGTCCGATGTGTGTCAAAACTCCAGATTAGAAGTCAGCTTTCCCTTCGTCACTGAGGTCATACTCTGTCAAACACCAAACAGGTTGGTTGCCATCACAAACAGCATGCAGGTGAAAATATTTTTATTTGCACCGGGCTCCTTGGGAGGTTCAATAACCCTTATATTGTTGTACGTTGTAAATGTGATCCCTCAAAATAAAAGGTTAAATGTATACCACCCATGGTATATTTTGACCTAGCAACTCTCTACTGCACTGTAGTTTCAAAGCCAGACACAACTGAAGAGTCCAAAAGGGGTTGCATCAAAATAAACCTTTACTAGTCTGAGTTTAGCCCCACAGCTGGGTTTTAAGCCAAGGTTATGGATACAAACCGAGGTCAGACAAACTATGGGCGTGAATTTCACACTTATCGTACAGTGTTAGTAGGTATAAAAAGAATCACTTTTACACTTCATTCATTCGTGACGGGGAGAGTTGACAGGTCTGCTTGATCCTGCCTGAGCAGCTGAGCAGCTGAGCACCTGAGCACCTGAGCAGCTGAGCACCTGAGAAGACACCTCGCTGCACGGCAACACATCAACAGCTCAGCAAAACCTTAACCCAATGAATTCTAAATTCGTAAGTCTTAACCATCAAACGCATGTCAAGGCCTGCATGGTAAATACAGGTTTTATACCAAATACTGCCAGGGGCTTCATTCATGTATCTGGATCCAAATCTAAACCTGTAGCCGAACCCGTTGCTATTTTGGAAATAACCAGAACGCCTGTTATTGCAACGAGTCTGTCGAGACGTCTTGAAAGCGAGAGTGAAGAATTGAACTCGGCCTCAGAGCGGCATTCACAATCTAACAATCACTTTTCAAGTATTGCCTTTGAAGCAAAGCTGATGAGCAGTGACCTGGGACTTAGCGCCAGTGGAATGTTCAGCTCACATGGATTCAATCTTTCAGTGACCTTTGAGCTCCTAATATGGAGGTGGAATGTGGGTGAATATGGGCAGAGTAAGTGGAGAGGACCAGCGAGCGAGCTTCTGGACAAGAATCCTCGGTGATTGTGGGAGCAGAAAGTCTTCCAAGACCGCTGGCTGAGTGGGAATGACAGCACAGACTCAGGGTTGATTCATTCTGGAATATTAATCCAGCAGGATTGAGACGTAGGATGAAAGAGCCCTCAGCCTTTGACTGCTGAAGGAACACACAAGCAGCATTTGGACAGAGAAACAAACAAGGAAATGTGACGTCCTGAATAAAACCTCACCCTCATCCTAAAAACACTAAAAACAGATGAAGATTAGTAAGTAAACTGGAATCATTTGTGGGATATGTATGTGTTAAAGTTATATAGTCACACATGTCTATCAGGGGAGTAAACAATGAATCAGTAATAACATCAACATCAACATCACATTTTTAATATCTATTTAAACAATGGGGAGATTTTATTAGCGCACCTTGCCAAAGTCTTGTGTGTGTGTGTGTGTGTGTGTGTGTGTGTGTGTGTGTGTGTGTGTGTGTGTGTGTGTGTGTGTGATAAATGCTATCAGGAAAGAAAAGACAGAGGGAGGCTTAAAATGCACAGTTGAATCATCAGATCCTGTGCTGAAGCCGGACTTGACTTGGATACAGAAGCAGGTCACTCACTTCCAGGCATTGCAGTGCTCGTCAGTCACGCAGCATTAACAGCGTGGAGTGAAGACGAGGCTCCATGACGCTCACTCAGTCAAACAATGTGCATGAAAACAACACAGACATCTGCGTCATTTCCTGTTTGGCCTTGGTCACTGCTTACCCTTGGGACGGCCAAAATAGAAGCATGCACACACACACACACACCACAGCAGCCTAGATCAAGGGAGTCAAACTCAAACACTCAGTGGGGCCGAGATGTAAAACTATTTGGACAAAGTCTCAGTTCAACGTTGATATTTACTGCAACAATCTTCCTCCAGTTGCAACAGTGAAGCGTCTTGTATGGAGCCAAACAAGTTTGAACCTGAATTATGGAACCATCAAAGCCTAATACTGTACTAGCAATAACGTCCTATTTCACACATGCAAAATCAACTTTCAAATCATAAAAACTCATCAGGACAAATAAAATGTCAATAAATATCATGCAGCTCTTTTTTATTTGCAGCCTTCTGATTTAAATTCCAACAGGAACATTTTCCCATGGGCTGATCTTACATTTTGTAATAAAATAACAACAATAAAGCAGTGACATCATCATGATAATATCCTCCATTGATCGTCCTGTCCTGATTGACTCGCCAAACTACCAGCAGAGCATTCTGGGAGTTGTAGTATTAGCGGCTACGTGCGCTATATAAAATGTGGACTGCGGGCCAGAGTTTGACACCTATGGTCGATACTATTACATTATTACAACAGTGTATAAGCTGTGTACGTTGCTGTCTGTGCTATCAGTGGAAGTGGCCCTCTATAGAAATACAGTCTGAGTGACCGAAGTGGCGACAAGTTGTCAAGGCCCAGTTCCAGTCCACCCTCGACCCCCCCAACCCCTCCACCTTGCGCATTCCCGTGAAGCGGTTGAGGGTCCTAATCCTCCTGCAGGCGGGGGGGGTGGGAGGGTTGAAGTGTGAGTGCTAAACTCACCTTTCAAACTGAGATTTTTCAAGACCGCTCTTCCAACAGAGGGGTATGAGATATTTCTGAAAGCAGATCATTTCCCTCCAAAATGTCTTTGAAAAACGGAAAACCAGTTAAAAAAAATCAACTTGACGCAAAACTCGGGCCCAAAAGACGGCAAGTAAAAACTGTGGCTGCATGTAATTGAAAAGAAGAGTAAGACGACACTCACACAGCTGTCTCTCTCACACAGCAGGACACCACAGGAAACTGGGAGAGCCTCGCTAGACTAAACAATGACAGTTAAACCACACACTGGAAAGAACTGAACTGCTCGGAGGACAGAAATAAAGCAGTGAGTGACAGTGCAAAGGTAAACTGCTGTGTTGTCAACAAAACAACATGTGTGTGCTCCATAACTGAAGTCATAACTAAATAGACTAGAAACAAAATAAGTCAAGCCTAAGTGAAGGGTCAGTGGGGGGGTCGGGGGGGGGGGTGTCTTTCCTGTGCGGCCGGCAGCCCCCCCCCTCCTGTGTGGCCGGCAGCATCCAAAGAAACTCACAAATGTTTTTTTATACATCATTAAAAAAGACTTTAATCCCCAGCAGAAAACATTGTGTTGTGTTGACTTGATGTTGATTGGCTGATCACTGCTCCTCCTCTTCCTCATCAGAGCTGCATTGAACTACATGAGTGGGTTTCTGCAGCGTCTCCTTTATCAATGCCGTTCCTGACGGTTCGCTATTTGATCACATTTCAATGCAACTCCACTTTGACCTTCATTTTGATGATGTTTGACAACCTGTGTGTGGTTGCACAGCAGTGAGTTTACTAAACTCCTGGCGGTGTTGCAGTGCAGACTGTACGGGCGCTGAGTAGCAACAAACACCAACACCGGCAGAACACCGTGCGTTGACCTGCGTAGGAGCTGTTTGGCCATGCAGGGTCGTATCTGTGGGGCCAAATCACAAGCCCCGCCCCTGGTCACTTGGTCACATGGGCTAATAGGTGAAATGAGATTTGGGGTTTGGTCACAGTTCACACCGTGACACCCCCCCAACCCTCACGAGGGACACAACGGTACAGTTTTCCAGTGGTTGGGTAAGCATTGTGTTTCTTTGGGCCATGGTAACGATACAGTTTATTAAAGAAACAGTGCACTATCAGATCAAACTGAACAAAAAAGAAACCACACAAACTATTACATCTAAAGTGTATGACTATCCAATAAAAATACATGTACTGGGATCTCCCTGCACAACATGCGTGGCTACACCAGGTTCTGATAAAGTCTCGTGACTGGCCAAACAAACTGAAACACTGCCGTACTGAAGCGAACAGGATGCAGCGAACGGTTCAGTAAATGCATCTCTGGACGCTCTGCCCCTCCGAGGCAAATCCTCACTTCCACCTTTTCTGTTCAGCTGTCCAACGCTGGTGAGAAGTCTTCCCACTATGTGCTTACTCCACTATGCCCTTGACGCTATCATTTTGATCAAATGAAAAAAGAATCCGCTGTACTCGCTGACTTGCATTCCACAACTAAACAGAGCCTAAGGGAAGCGATTTCCTGTCCAACATGTTCTTCTAGCAGATCTCCCTGAACGCTCCAGGAAGAAGTGGTCTGACTGGACGGACTGCTTTCATTCCAAAACCAAATGTGTTGTGTTCACAACGGTTCTACACTTATTGGACCTTAAAGTGTGTCTGTGATGAGTGTCGGCTTCTAACAGCAGGGTCTGACACCGCAGTGTCGCAGGACTGCAGGTTGGTCTCGGTCTCCAGACTGCAGGTAGGTCTCGGCCTCCAGACTGCAGGTTGGTCTCGTTCTCCAGGCTGCAGGTTGGTCTCGGTCTCCAGACTGCAGGTAGGTCTCGGCCTCCAGGCTGCAGGTTGGTCTCGGTCTCCAGACTGCAGGTAGGTCTCGGTCTCCAGACTGCAGGTTGGTCTCGGTCTCCAGACCACTTTCTAAAGCTCTCCGTCTCGTCTGAGACTCTGAGGCATTTTGACCAGGTCTGGTCTCGGACTCGGACTGGACTGGACTGGACTGGATCAAGAGACTCGGTGGAGACTCAGCCAACATTGCAGTGACGGATAATAAAAGAAAAGAGAGCTTCTGTTCAACCTCCCCCAGAGCCGTGAAGAACCTTGAGGTCTTTCACCACCACCATGAGTGAGGCTGATGGTGTTTTTCGTGTTTAGTGTTGAGCTCATGCTTAGCATGTTTTTTTTTTTTTAAATGGTTTCAAAATATCTGGCAAAGCAGCAAAATCTTACAGAAAACGATTGAGCGCCACCTGGCAGAGAGTAAATGTTGCCGTTCCACTGACGTAGAAACAAACCTGATCTTAAAAAAGATGCTCATTTGTTTTCTTCCCAAAATGTGAGACGATTCTTGTTCTTGCGATCTCGAAGAAGCCGAGAGGAGGCGAGACGTCTTCAAGACGTCCAAAACAAGTCCAGTCCACCCAACTGAAGCTTCTACTTGAAGATGAGCTGGATGACTGAGAACCTTCACAGACACCTCACCAAAGTGCGGAGAGCCTCCCAGTGAGATCAGACACCGACCGCCGTGTCACTGATTGGATCAGAACTCCGCAGAGGTTGGAGTTCAGCTGGGAAGGCTAATGCTACACCCAGCAGACAGACGAGCTGTGCTCGCCGGCAGCCAGTGAGGAGGCAGTGGAGCTATTTCCATCAACAGGTTGCGGTGTCAGGAGTCCATCTCCATTTCCACCCACCGCTCACAACACACGGAGCCACCGACTGCCCAGCGTCGACTCGTCGACTCGTCGACTCGTCTACCTGCTGCCCAAGCTGTCAGCAGGCTTCACAGCAGCTGTCTGCAGGGTGCTAACGTGGAGGCAGATGTGTTGAATCGCTCTCCAGCAACACCAGTGAGGTGTAGCCGGACTACCCATGATGCCCTCCAGGTAGCAGCTGGTGGTTTCAACCAGGCGAGTCTCACAGCAGCAGCGAGGTCGGAGGTTCAACACCGCTGATTTTCTTTCTGATCCGACACGGAGTGAAATTCATGCTGGTATCACGTGTGTGTGTGTGTGTGTGTGTCTCTCTCTCTCTCTCTCTCTCTCTCTCTCTCTCTCTCTTGCCACCCCAGCTGGTCAAAGCAGATGAGCGCCCCCTGGAGTCTGGATCTGCTCCAGGTTTCTTCCTGCAGGGGAGTTTTTTTCCTGCCCACTGTCGCCCCCTGCAGCTGTGGAGGATCAGCTGCTTTTCTCCTGGCTGTACAAAAGAAGCTTTGGTTGTGATTCAGCGAGTGAACAAATAAAAGGTTGATAGATTGATTGATGATGATGATGGACTTTAAGAAGCAACTTTAAAGGATCAGAACCAGCTGGTCCCAACCCGTCACTCTCTAGGTTCACTGGAAACTTCCCCTACTGCAGTTTGTTGTAATTATATACACACTGTGGATCAACCAGCATTTATCCTTCCACCATGCGGCCTCCCAGAGCCTGTTGACATTAACGGGCCAATCATATTACTCAAAACATTTTGGGTGTCAACATTACACACTTCATTCATCTACTACAAGTCAGGATTCTATCAGTTCATCTTCAATTTGTTTGGGGAAATAAAACACTGCAATAATGAATCAATGACTGACAAACTCCTCAGCCAGTAAAGGGGTGTCGCCACAGGGGGGCGACAGCGGTGCCAGCCACGCCTTTCTCGCTGAGTGAGTCAGGTGATCTCTCTGTCACTTGTGTTCATCTTCTATCTTCTGCAGCTCAGGAGGCGGAGCTGCTTGTTCAATGAGAGACAGGTTGCTGGTTCAAATCCCACTCCATCCATCCCAGTCTGTCATTGTGACACTGAACCCGCATTACCTCGTAAGAATGTGAGTGAATGTAGGAGGTGGTGGGAGGGGCTACACATGTAGCTTAGCACCAGCAGGTGCATGGAGAGAAGCTTCCAGTGAAGAACATCAGAAACCACCGCGGGAAATCATCTTTCCAAACACTTTTATTGAAAATTACAGACTAAAGACATAAAGTGAGAAGATGCAGCTTGATTCTAGGAGGTGTCCATGGTGTGAACGCTTTCCTCAACCACCTCCAGGGCCAGAGGAGTCACCACGCTGCTCAGTACACCTGTGGTCCCTCTCTTATACTTGTAGTCGCCAGTCCTGCAGCAGGAGGAAACACACACAAGCTTCAAACAAGTACAACAACAACACATCTCTTCATCAGACTCAGCACAGCACTGCAAACTGCTGTCAATCCACCCAAACCACTTGTTAGTAGACACTGAGTGAAGGCAGCACTAGAGGCTCCACTGCACACCAGGTGTACTCACATCTGCAGGGACTGAGTCTCACTGGCTCTTCATGCAATAGAAACATGCAATAGAACAGCGTCACTGAGCAGCATGGATCCAACAAGGTGTCACTCACTCACAACACGCAACACGGCCGGAGGCGGGACTTTGATCAAAGTACTACTGCGCTGAGTGCAGTGCTTTCCACTGCAGGCTGCTTCTATGCGTCGCCACTGCTGGGAGAAGCCCTGGTGCATGCTGGGAGTGTTCTCCTCTCCTCGCAGCAATATTGAAACATCTCTTACTTCTCATGAAGGTGCAATATAAACAGTGATTTATCTGTTAATACTTTGTAAAGAACACAAAGAGAAAAGTCATTGTGTGGATGTTGAAGGGCAGCAAGTGCTGCTGGATGAGGACCAGGTGCTGCTGCTGCTGCTCTCACCTCACTCCCTTCTTGTTGGCCTCGTCGTGGGGTCTGATGTAGTCCACCTTGCCCTTGGTGATGACACACAGGTCAATGTTGCTGCCGGAACCCAGGTCGTTGAAGATGCCGGCAGCGATGGCGTCGCGCACCAGCTGCTTGGCCTCGGCCTCCTGCAACACAACAACACAAATCAAACAGAGGAATCAGGCTGCTGAAGCTCCTTCCAACAGGCCCACACTGGTTTGCTGCTGGTCTGATGCTGCTTTGTTTGACAGACTGAGCACATTTCTAGCAGAAGCCACCTGGATCAACGGCTGGACGAGCAGAAGCTCTGGACATTCAAATTAAAACTGAAGATTCCAAAACAGAACTCATGTGGAGGAAGGAGAGGACACCTAGCTTAGCACGGCTAACTGCTTCAGCTAACTGCAGTGTTTCTCCACACTGATGTCATTGAACCAATCCCATCATGGCATCATCTCAGCAGTTCACCCTGACAGCAGCGGTCACACTGGCAGCATCCACTCTAAACCGGCTCCCTGCACCCTGCTTATATACAGTGTGTGTGTGTGTGTGTAATATATGTGTTTGCTGTCAATGTTCTTGTAGCAGTCTAGAACCGGAACCGGCTGATGGGACTGAAGCAGCCCAGCTGAGACGTCAAACAACTGACTGAGCATCAAACTGCAATCACTTTATTTCTTTACTTTTATTTCATTTTTTTTAAATGGAATTCATCTTGATAATAAATATTAAAATTATAATAACAAATATTGAATTGAATTGAATTGAATGCAACAGTAATTTCACTGAATGACTTTACCTCCATGTCAGGTTTGTAACGGTCCTCAAAGACGGCCATGGCAGCCAGGGAGCCAGAGCCTGGAGGTGGGGGGGGGGGTTATTATTATTAATAATAATAATAATAATAATAATAATAATAATGATAGAAGAAGTGTGTGTGTGTGTGTGCAGGTGGGCCGTACCCATGGTGACGTAGGGCAGCTTGTCAGTGGAGCCGTGAGGGTAGATGCTGTACAGGTGCGGCCCGTTGCAGTCCACCCCCCCCAGAACCAGAGCCGCTCCAATGTAGCCCTGGTACCTGGAGAACGCACACACACACACGCACACATCAACACTGATTATTTTTCAATTCACATCTTTTTTTTCTTCTCTTCTGCGCTTTGTTGCCGTCATTCTGAAAACTTTCTGAAGGTGGCACCACGGAACACAGAGAGCATAGGGGTCAACCTCTGGCCCATGGGCCCAAATTTGGCCCTGCACTGCAGTGTCATTACATTTTATCTGCAATACAGCACTTGTAATCTTTAATACTGCAACTCCCAGAATGCTCTGCTGTCAATCAAGACAGGACGTTGATTGAAGGATTTTATTATTATGACTTCGTTGTTGGTATTTTATTGTGAAATGTGGCAGAAGGTGTGGTTGCATCATAAGGAGACTGAGCTCCACCGATGCAGAGTCACCTCGTTCCTGCTCCTGGTGGCTGTGTGTGTGTGTGTGTGTGTGTGTGGGGCAGCAGGACACACACCTGAAGAGCATCTGTTTGAGCATGCGGTTGGCGGTGGCGACCCGAGGCTGCCTCCCGGTGGACAGAGAGTGCAGCTCCAGGTTGGAGGAGATGATCTGAGTGGTCATCTCAGTGTCTGCTGCAGTTCCTGCACCACAGCAGCTGCAGCACCACAACAAAACAAACAACAACAACGCAACACGGACACAATCAATTGGAGCTCATGGCAGCTGGAACAACAAAGATGTGAGAGAACTTCTTCATTTGGGCAGAAGGGAAACAAAGTTCCTTTCAGCCGACCTTCTAGACCAGGGTTGGGCAAACTACGGCCCGGGGGCCCATATGCGGCCCATTCAGCTCTCTACCGTGGCCCAGGTGACTTACTACATGTTGGTGGAGATGTAGTGGATCTTGGAGCAGTTCTTGTCGGCCACCACCATCCCCTCGGTGGCCCTGGTGTCGGCTCCCAGGCAAACACCATCCTGGAGCAGGAGACAAACACCGGGTTAACACTCACTTTCAACTGCAGGACGGTCACAAGTGGAAACAATATTTCAACACCAAGCCGACAAACCGGCTGCTCCTTGGAACCGCCTGCCTCACCTTGAAGACCAGGCCGCAGATGGTGGTTCCTGTCTTGCGGGCTGAAGGCCAACTCACTCCTTCTTTGGCTGCTTCTCTCTGCAGGAGCTCATTTCTAAATCAGTCATCACAATGAAGGAAGATAAACA
>NW_027466076.1:6777500-6787500 GCF_046127955.1 Nelusetta ayraudi
CACCGTCTGTACACGCGCCTCGTGCACACTGGCTCAACTGGATGTTCTGGTTTTGGAGAGGCCAGTGGCTGAAGATGAAGCATCTTGGACCGAACCGCGGGAGCTCACAAATCCTCGTGAAATCAAACATTTAACTGCGTGTTGCAATTATATGTCGGTAGTATAAAAGCAGAGAAAGGAAGCTGAAAACCAGACAGATAGATAATAGATATATAGATAATAGATGGATATATAGTTGAGTTTGTCAGCTGCACAGTCAGTCTGCAACAAAGCAGCGCTCACTGAGTCGACTGTCAAGAACGTCATCACATTCGGAGCCTTGCAACGGCTTCGCTTCTCCTCCAATCAATAAGAAAACTCTTTGGTTGATTTTTCTACGTGTATTGTTCAGCGAAGAGTGAAGTTAGCTTCGTTCAACACAGTCGGCACGGCGCGCGCACTCAACCGCGGCGTCTTTGGAGAAGGAAACGTTACGCGCATGAAAAAAAAAAAAAAAAAAGGCGACATTTTCTTCTGCTTTGATTCTGGTTGACAGAAATATCTGTGAACTGGGGGGAGGTGGGGGATGCAAACTTTAGAGGCGGACAAAAGAAAAACTGGGCACTTACCGGCTGGCTCGCAACAAACACGTCAACAACAAACCTTGGACTCACGTTGATGACGTCACTTCATGCCACGTCGTAGGAGAAGTTGAATTGGCGCGGAAGTTGAAGGTAACTCCTGTTTTGTGCTCTTCAGGCTTCACTGTAAGATTTTCGGGGTTTTCGCCTCACAACAAAGCGCGCAAATAAATGAAATGAATCGAAACAGAAGCCGCCTGGACGGCTCTGCAAAAACACATTCAAGGTGAAGTGGCTGAGAAAACGCTCGCTTCACGGTCCAGATTCTTTACTGTACTTCATCCTTTGCAATATCTTCATAAATAAACCTGGTGGATTGCACTTTCTCTTCAAATGTATTTATTGTCACTCCAGGCTTCCTCTCAAAATGTCCAACTTTCACACACGAAGAGTAACGCTGCACATCAAAATCCATGCATAGTATTCCAAACATGTTCATTTAATTTGTTTTTTTCAGAACTACAATGGGCACGACTACTACTATTATGATACCACACATGCATAAAAACACTACACACAGATACACATTTTTTGTACATATTTTTTTTTTCTTGTTCCTCAGAAGGGAATCAAAGCCAGGCGTGTAGAGTTCCTCCAGCCAGAAGTCCAGATCTGCCGGGGTCTTCTTCCCATCCTGAACACATGAAACACAGGCAACACTGAGGTTGGAAAGCCATCCGACATTCCATTTTATTCATCCATCCATCTTCTATACCTGCTTATTCCTATTCAGGTTCACGGGGGATCTGCTGGAGCCTATCCCAGCTGTCTTAGGGCGAAGGCAGGGTGACACCCTGGACAAGTCGCCTGTTCATCGCAGGGCCACATAGAAAAACACAACCATTTACACTCACATGCACATGCACACCTACGGACAATTTAGAGTGTTCAATTGACCTCACATGCATGTTTTTGGAGTGTGGGAGGAAGCCGGAGAACCTGGAGAGAACCCACGCAGACACAGGGAGAACATGCAAACTCCACACAGAAAGGTCCCAGGCCCGGAATCGAACCCACGACCTTGTTGCTTTGAGGCGGCAGCGCTAACCACTGCGCCAACGTGTCGCCCCCTCCATTTTATCTGGTCCAATCTGGTCTCCAGACTCCAGTTCATTTCCAGCCTGCTGCTCCTCACCTTCACGTCACCTTGCTGAGCCCACTGCAGCGACTGTGTCTTGTACTCTTTGATGGTCCAGGAAGGCTGGACCTTGGCCTGGTTCTTCTGCTCCACTGACCTCGTGGCTGTGAACAGAGGATTACTCTTCATGTTGGACTTTGGCGTGAACTCAGCTCCGTATTTCTGCAGGTGCCTGTCTGCCAGAACACAGCCGTCTTTCCTCTTTGCCGTCGACGCTCTCTGCAAAGAGAAGACAGAGGAAAACTCACGGAGTGAACAGGAAAGTGGTTCAATGGAACGTCAGACTGGAGATTAGAATGGCAAATGTCCACAGGATTGAAGACCATCTATTTAAATTGCTGTTGTTGCTGTGCACAATGTATCAACCATGGCTTTGTAAGAACTGCTTCAACAATGTTTATTATATTAACTAGTAGATCATGGAGTTTTTTTCTTTCATTTTGAATGCAAAGGGGTTTTCCCTCGTGTTAATTTGCTCAATATTGACTGAATGGTCTGTTTAATACAGCAACACATCGCTGCTGGGTTTCTGGGTACTTCTGATACTACAAAGATACACCGAGGAAACTGTTCACACAGATAAACACCTGATTAACTCGCTGTGAAGAACAGAATTAAATAAATACATCAATCAATAAAATACTCAATGTCCTCGTTGACAGCAGAAGAGAATCAGGTGAAGTGAAAACCGCCCAATCCGAGCAGGAGCGACAGGTGGACCTGGTGCAGCTACCTGGTCTCTCCAGTGGTCCTGGGCCCAGCAGAGGTCAGAGGTCATCAGCAGCAGTTTGGGCTCCAGCTGGAGGAACTTCTCCGGGCTGTTGTTGTTCGACAGAACACACACGTCCATATTTCTTTGAGTTTCCAGTGTTGCAGCAGTGGCAGCAGCAGTGGCAGTAGCACCAGCAGCAGCAGCAGCGGCGGCGGCGAGCTGCTCTGAAAGCCGAGCTGCCTTCACTGACACTGCGGAACTTCAGCAATAATTCACGACCAGGCTCATGTGGGTTGGTTTTATCCACGGCAGCTTGCATGTAACCCAATAGGACCATGAGCAAACTTCAAACAATGACAAGCAGCTACGCTAGGGGTGGGCAAACTAAGGCCCGGGGGCCATATGCAGCCCATTAAGCTTTTTAAAGCTTTTTGAAAAATAACTAAAAGCAAAACATTTCAATGATTTCTTTCATGCATGTGCTGCCTGCCCCCCCACCCCCGACCCTGAGCTTGGGACTAAGCGGGTGTGGAAAATGAATGAAGGATGAATGTTCTGCCTGTCTTCTCTGTCATGAGATCCTGTGTTCACCAACAAAATCAAATGATTTCCTTTTTCATGGTGCGTTCAGGTGCGTGTGACTCACCAACACCGACAGTAAAACTCTTGAACCGTAAAAACCCTCCTCGTTCACCTCCAACTCTAAGCTCCTCCCTCCATGAAGGTCAGCTGATGATCATCATCTTTGTTCCTCTCAGGTTCCTGCAGCTGAACTGAGGCCACGTCAACACAAGGAGTTTACGCCTCAAACCATTTTTTTCGCAATAACTTTATTGTCCTGCTTCGGGCTTGACCGACAAAACTGACAGGGAAAATTGTCAGTGACGTCGTCACAGAAGAAACTTGATGGTTTGAACGTGTGAAAGAGTTTAAAACAACTAGGGAGAATTCATCATGTTTGGTGTAAACACTTCAAACATTACAGCTCCAACTTCCAGAACACGGAGCAACAATCACAAATCAATTCATCAAGTTTTAAAATATTATTATTATATTATTATTATATGAATTAATTATTATTATTCAGGTTCTGAGGATAATAAGGAGAGAGTTTGTCTGCGAAGGCAGAAACAGAAATAGAACAAATAGAACATTTCTTGGTGAATTCTGCTTGAAGGACTCAGTGATGGGATCTGCTGCTCAGCACGACTAAAGGGCATTCTGGGACTTTTTCTCCCACAGTGACAGTAACTGGCTTCCTACTTGAGGCTCCAACTCCTGTTCAAGACAAAAGGACAAGGAGAACTTTCGAACAACACGTTTTCATATAACAATAAATTGCTTTGGATTTGTGTGAAGGCTCGACAGCAGAACCTGAAAAGGCTTTTGTCTGTTTGTGTGTTTAAATAATGTCATTTATTAATATGTAACGCAGGTAGTTCATCATCTTGTTTGTGTTTCCTTCATGGTTTCAGGCTTCTGCCAACTTGTAACAAAGAGACGCTTCACTTTGGACTTCAGTCACACATTCATCACTTTGTGTTCAGTTTTATCACAACGACTTTGAAGCATTTTGCTGCTTGTGTTCAGTAAATCCACTGCAGGATCATAAATCCCTCCATGGAAGACTCTCGGAGTTATTCCACTGTAATGTAATGATAATAATGACGAGCGAATGTGACCTGTTCATCTCTGCTGGTTGGAAGCTTGTTGTTGCCGTTCCACAGGTTGCTGATGTGCTTGGTGCTCTGGAAGGAGAGACTCTCCCTGCTGATCCAGTCAACGCTGAAGACTCCACTGCATCCTTCCCACTCAGACCTCTGCTGATGGACGGCCGAGGCCATGCGAGCAAAGCCCTGTTGAAAACAGCACATCTATGATGGCAATATGTACGATCCTCCCAATCCCACCACGTCACATCACATCACACACTGACGGTGGAGTGAATCTTCTGTCTTCTTGACGTGATGTGTTTGTGGTCACCTGGAAGCTTCCAGAGCCGTGGACGGAGAAGAAGAGGAGGAGAGGTGTGTCCTGTTGGAAGGCCTGGCTGAGCTTCTTCTCAGTGGTGGCTGAGCTCCACCAGACCCCCTTCAGCTGGGACATCATGATCTTCCTCACGCTGTCGCTCTTCACAATAAAGTACCGCGCAGAGGACGACAGAAGACCACCCGACCCAGGGACCTGTTGGGGCTGATCATTATCATCATCATCATCATCATCATCATCATCATCATCATCATCATCATCGGAAACACAGCAGTAACACCTGGAAACAGGGTAAAAATGCATGAAACTTCTGAACAAAGCAGATAAACCAGGAGCTCAGAGAAGCAAAGAGCTTCAGGTTCTGAAGAGCGAATAGAAGAACTCAGCTGGATGGACAATAGAGCTCCAGGCTGTCAACCTGCTCAGGTGAGGAGTGAGAGCTGCTGCTGGTGGAGCTGCTGCTGGTGGAGCTGCTGCTGGTGGAGCTGCTGCTGGTGGAGCTGCTGCTGGTCACACAGACGTTGAGGTCCTTCAGGAGGTGACTGGTGGGAAATGCCTGCTCTCTCAGCTGAGCTACATCAACAGCTGCCGACGTCCTGGGAGATCTGACAGGAAGTGAGAGTTGGTGTGAAATCAAGCAGAAGGTCCCCTGAAGGTCGCTGCTGCTCATTAACTTTATATCTCATTTTGTTGTGACAATAACTGGATTTATTCCACAGTGATGACATCATCAGGGGATGAGAGATTGATTTGTGATCAGGAACCAGTGTTGAAGGGTCCAGTTGGGCCCAGTGGACTGGTTCTTGAGGGAGCCAGTCCACTGGGCCCAACTGGTTCTTGAGGAGGACCTGGAAGACTGAGAAGCTCCACAGACAGACCAGTGTTGGACAGTCCTGATGTTCTGACAGTCAGTCAGCAGCGTGATAAGACAATGACAGCGTTGCATTAAGGGATTGAATACTGTTGGTTGGAGGTCCTGGTGCTGGAGGTCCTGGTGGAGGTGTGCAGCCCCCCGTTAGAGAACATCAGCCGAGGTCGCTGTCCAACCCCTGCTGGCTGCTGCAGACCTGCTGCCAGCTCCTCTGCTTCAAGGACCTGCAGGTCACAAAGCTGCTGCTCAGCCTCTGCAGCAACATCTCAGTGTTGCAGTGTGAGAAGATGCAGAGGGACTGAGTTCTCCGTACAGACAGCAGGCAGTCCACCACGGCTTCGTCCTGCGGAGAGCTCAACTTGGAAGGAGAACTCATCCGCTTGAAAAACAGCTGCAGCCACTTGTGTCGCAGCACAAACAGCAGCCTGGCAGCCTGGTGATGACATCACACACACACACACACACACACACAAACACACACACACACACACAGGCAGAGGTGCTTCAGGCCACGTCTCCAGTGAAACCAGAGCAGCAGGTGCTGCAGGTTCCTCACCTGTCTGTGCAGGTGGAAGACGTGCCAGTGGTCGATGGTCAAGCAGGCCAGATCATCGTCCTCACTGTCACTGCTGCGCTGCACTGCACTCTCTGCAGTGGAGAACACACAGAACAAGACTGAGCTTCACATCAACCAGCGACCTTTTCAATTCAATATAGAGGAAAACACACTGGGTGAGTAGCCTTGAACTCAGCACGGTGGCCTTGAACTCTCTCCCTCTCTCTCTCTCTATCTATCAGTGAGTGAATGTGGTGAAGTGACTCACTGTTACGCTCTGCTGCCCCCTGCTGGCTGAAAGTAGTCAGTCTAGCTCCTCCAGAGAACAGGGCCACGGTGATGGGGGTCACCATGGAGCAGCAGCAGAGCTGGACCTCCTGCTCCCCCTGCTGGACCATCTCACCATAGACCAGCCAATCAGTGGGCAGGACCTGGCCCACACTGCTACCACTGCACTCCTGACCATTCAAAACACATTCAATACAATAAATGCATTCAATAGATTCAACAAAGAAGAAATCTGATCAGATTTGATGGATGGAATTCAAACACATTCAAACTGCAGCTTTGCTTTGCTTCTTCTCACTGTTTTTCCATTCCAACATTGTCAAATTTGCATATTTGAAATAAAACAAACAAGAAAGTCAGGTGAGCTGTGACTGCTTGCTACCTGCTTGGACTGCCAGCGGCTGAGAACCGATGTGGGATGGAAGCTGATTTTCCTTGCTCTGTGACTGGACAGCGGAGTCGCCCCCTGGTGGACATTGATGACGTGTGGATACATTCCTGCCACCAGGGCGGCCTTCACCACCGACCACCTGTCAGAGTTCACGTTGACGTCGCGGATGTCGCTGCCGCCGTGAGCTCGCACAAAACCTGCAGGGACACAAGAAGAAGAAAAGCAACGAGCTGAAGGTCCAGTTCAGTGACGGCCACTGGACCGGTTCTGGTGAGAGTGGAGGTGAAGGTGTGCGGGACGGACCGATAGCACGCAGCTGTCCCAGCAGCTGCACCCTCAGGCCCAGGATCAGCTCCATGGTGGCCTGAGACAGGAAGTTCTTCTCACAGAAGCTCCTCTCCCAGCCTTCACTGCGGGCCTTCTGCCACGCCTGCACACACACATTCAAACCAGTCAGTGAGTCAGTGAGTCAGTGAGTCAATGAGCCAGTCAGTGAGTCAGTCAGTGAGCCAATGAGCCAGTCAGTGAGTCAGTCAGTGAGCCAATGAGCCAGTCAGTGAGTCAGTGAGAAAACAAAAGGTCTCTTGCAAAACATTGCAAAGAACACAATGATGGCAGACTGGCCTCCAGAGTCTGTAGACCAGAGGAGTCCAACTCAAACACTCAGTGGGGTCAAAGGGTCAAACTGTGACAAAGTCTCGGTCCAACATTTATTGCCAAACAACCTCAATACGACGCAAAGCAAAGCTTCATACTAGACAATCAATTACTCCATATTGCACACATGCAAAATCACATTTCCAATGAAAAAATATCATGGAAATCAATAAAATGTCAATAGAAATCCTGTGGCTCTTCGTTATTTGCAGCCTTTCAACAGTAATGAGTAATTAAAGAGCTCAACACCTTGGTGGGGCTTCAACGAGACTGATATGGTTGCAACTTTGCTTTGCTTCATTTTCCATTGACATTACAGCAGCGGGTTTTCTCCAGGATAGAGTGTTTCCATCTGCTGCTGCTCCGCTACCCCCTCTGTAGAACCCGCTGAGACCCACCAGTCAACAGTTTGACCACCACTGGTTTAAACCCTTGACAATGCATGAACAAAGCACACACACACACACACACACACACACACACACACACACACACACACACACACACACACACCTGGAAGGCCCTAAGCAGGGCCATGTGGTCACTGTAGGTACTGCAGCTGAAGGCTGTGTGGGGAGGGCGGTCTGGCGGGGTGAAGGGGTCCTGGTGGGCCAGCGTGCACGCTATGGTCAGAACTGGGTCCAGACACTTGAGCACCACAGCACACAGCACCATCTTCCCCAGGTGGGGCTCGATGGAGAGGTCCGCCAGGTGGAGTCCCAGTGCCGTCAGCTTCTCCTGCTGGTCCATGGCCTCCATGGCCTGAACACAAGGTACAAAGCAGTGGTGGTGGGTCAAAGGTCACACAACCAGTCACCAAGTGTGAGGCTGTCTGAGTGTGCACACACTGGTGGCTTCAACTTGTGACGTCCCACCTTGAGAAGCTGCACAGCCTGGCAGATGGTTTGTGGAGGTGGAGGCTGAGGAGCTCTGGACAGCAACTCCACCACTGGACAGCAGGACGGAGTCAGAAGCTTGGTCTGCAGACACAACTCCTGGGAAACAACCAGGAGGAGGAGGAGCAGGAGCAGGAGGAGCAGGAGCAGGAGCAGGAGGAGCAGGAGCAGGAGGAGGAGGAGGAGGAGGAGGAGGAGGAGAATGAGGAGCAGGAGGAACAGGATCACTGGCCTGGCTGCTTCACCACCAGGAAAAACACACTGGCCAGTCAGTCAGTCAGACAGTCAGTGAATCAGACAGTCAGTGAATCAATCAGTCAGTGAATCAGACAGTCAATCAGTCAGTCAGTGAATCAGTCAGTCAGACAGTCAGTCAGTCTGACAGTCAGTGAATCAGACAGTCAGTCAGTCAGTCAGTACCAGCAGTGGCATCCTCAGCAGTTGTGGAACTTGGTATTGTGTCATCTGGTTGAAGGTGCTGCGAGTGAAGAGGTGGAAACACAGTCCTGGCCTGCGTCGCCCCGCCCTGATGCACAACAACACAACAACAAACTCCAGATTTGTCTTTTCAATTTGAAATGTGATTTTGCATGAGTGCAATATGAAGTTATTGATGGTCTAGTATGAAGCTTTGCTTTCTTCCATATTCAGCTTGTGTGGCTCCATAAAAGACAAAGATGGGATATGAATGAGATATGAATGAGATATGAATGGGATATCAATGAGATATTAATGAGATATTAATGAGATATCAATGAGATATGAATGAGATATGAATGGGATATGAATGGGATATTAATGTCATATGAATGAGATATGAATGAGATATGAATGAGATATGAATGTGATATGAATGAGATATGAATGAGATATTAACAAGATATTAATGAGACATCAATGGGATATCAATGAGATATCAGTGAGATATCAATTAGGCACCAACGGAGGGAGGTCAGAGGGTTGATTGAAAGACTGCATTACCTCCCCATCCTCTGAAGAGCGCTGCTTCTGGAGATCCAGAAGGTCTTCAACGTTGACGCTCCAATGACAGCATCAAAGTATTTCTGTCAAACATAAACACGTTACATATTGACAATCAATACACAACTCCAACTGAGTGTGTGTGTGTGTCTCCCTGAACGCACCTCTCTGACCACCCCGGAGTCGATCACAAACACCACGTCATCCATGGTGATGTACGTCTCAGCAACATCGGTGGACAGAATCTAAAACCCAACATGTCATCATTCAGTTTCATCTTCAATTTTCTGATCATGAGCCTGACCACACAGTGACAAGAAACACTCACAATCTTCCTGACACCTGCTGGTGAGGAGATCCTGAGCTTCCTGTGGTCCAGAGTCTGCATGTCTGAGTGCAGAGTCAGCAGTTCGAACCTGCGCAGAGCAACACCAGCACACACATGAAATACAATCATCTGAAACACAACCCTAACCCTAACCCTAACAATTCTGAAATCATCTGTGTTCACTTTGGATAATTTTTTTCTTTTGCTTATTTCATAGAAGTTATTTTGCATCTTCAAAACAAACATCTACTACCACTGACACTATGTTGGCTGTATATATCTATATATACACATACAGATATATACACACACACACACACACTTACTTTTCAGGGTGAGTGGAGAATCTCTTATCATCGTGGAGGATTCGCTCCTTGATTTTCACTATTTCATTGTATCCAGGAAGAAAAATCAGAGTGGCTCCTTCCAGGCAAGAGAAGAAAAACAACATTTCAACATTTGAAATTCTTATTGATTTCTTCAATCTGATCACAAGTAATATAAATATATATAAAAATTGGAGCACCACTCCAAATGGTGAGTCTCACTCACCTTCTGCAGTGGTGCAGCAGA
>NW_027466076.1:6792500-6895000 GCF_046127955.1 Nelusetta ayraudi
ACACCAGGACAAGCTGAGATGTTGCAGTTTACACACACACACACACACACACACACACACACACACACACACACACACACACACACACACACACACACACACACAGAGGGAGAGCATCCTACAGGGAGAAGCTGAGTGTTTTTCTTCTTTCAGTTGCTCTGATATTTGATATTCACATTCACAAGAAGACTTTAATTCCACACTGCAGTGGTGCAGCTGCATTCATGAGGTGCACTACAAATGCAGACAGACGTCATTTTCACATTTACAGCTCAGAAAACGTGTTTTGGTTTTTCAGTAGAATGTTGGGGGGGTTGATTGATGACGTGGTTTATTGGCACCTGGGTGAAGAGCAAACCTGAAGAACATGGCAGTGGGTGTGCTTGTGTCACTGTTTGAGTGTTTCCAGTCTTTATCCAGTCATAACAAGGAAGTGTTTATCATTCTCACAATCATCCACTACCAAACTCTGTCTTTGCTTTTATTTTGTAGGAATCTTTCTTCTTCTAACTACGATTCCATCAACAGTTCAGACGTACCGAATGAAAGAAACGCCAATGACTGTGATACCTGGTGTGAGTGTCTCCTAGATACTGTTGGATGGCAGCTTGTCGTCACTTGCAGTGACTGAATATTGTTTCAAGCCTGGAAAACAGATGCAAGGACAGAACAGTTATTTTCCAGTGTCTGTTGGGCAATTTTAGGATTTTTGCAAAAATCCCCGTTTATTTTAACAGTTGGAAAATAACAGAAATGCTATCCTTTCAATGTTCTCCGTCCCACTTTGAAAACTACTGCAGTTTATGTAGAGAAGAGAATGGATGAAGATGGAGGATGTGGATTTTCTACAATCATCATCATCATCATTTCTTGGAACAAGACACATGGTGGCTAAAAAGAAATGACTTTAAAATGAGGACTAGATAGTAGGTCCGCCCATAACCCTGAGTTCAGGAGCACCTGGGGAAAGAAGGTGGATGGATTTGGTCTTTATTTGGTTGAAGATGAAGGATGTCACAGAATTGTTGTAATGTCGCATGACAATCACTGGGACTTTAATGATAAATTTCCCATTCACTCTTTACGGGCAGATGAGAAAGAGAACTCGAGGTTTACTGCGGTTCACAATAGTTCATTCATTTACCAAAGACATTAAAATAATGTCTAAAAGATGCAGAGAACCGTTCAGTTCATTTGAAAAGACTAATAAGTAGAAAGAAAGCTCTGGCAGCTTTCTAATTAACTTCAGACTATTTTTTTTTAAATATGGCCGACATGGCTCCCGATTTAACATCGCAAAAGTAAATGTCACGCAACACAGACATTAAAATAATCCTCCGAAAGACAGTAAACTAATATAATAATTTAATTTTCTTGTCTTAATCTCCTCAATTACCGTGGGATTTACTTACTTACAGTGGGATACTTCCACATTTAAACTAAAGTTTAAAACAGGAGGACGCTTGGTTCAGTGTCGCAGGGAGGTCCGACCGGATATCAGTCCCCCTGGAAACACTGTTACGCTGTTTCTTTGCGTCGCAGTTGTATGACGTTGACCTTTCTCGGCCACGCAGTTTTCCAATTGGACCGTTTACAGAGGAAGAGGCGAGGGCCTCATTCTCATTGGTTCACGCGTTCTTGAGTTTCTGTTTAAATCTCACTCGCGTTTTGGTCGTGTGTAAGGCGAAACTGTGTTATCTTGTTTTGGTTTTTTGGTTTAATGGGACGCTGAGTTCGGAACTATTGTTTGCTGTGCAGGTGCGTTTGCAATCTCGTTATTTACTAAAGATTATATTGTTTAAAACAGACTGCAGTGGTCTCACATATTGTTAAAGCGACTGTGAAAGACCATGGGGTGAAGATGAAATCTAACTTTATGTTGTTTTTTAATATCTATGCTTTAACAAATAACCAACAAAGGGGTCCATTTAAACATTGGTGTCTGAACCAACATTATACTTTCAGTCATTTCCGGTAAATCTCCGTTTCTTCTGGCATTGTTATTGGTATTTAGCAGCTGTTTTAAGAACGCTTTCATGTCATCCACCTCTGAATTGGTTGAATTGAATTGAATTATGGATTTTTTTTTTAATAGCATATATAACATTATATATATTTATATATATATTATATCCCCTCTGGTCGATGTTCCAGAGCACTGTACGCCAAAACCAGCAGACAGCGGCTCAGTTTTTCCCCCAGGCTGTTGCTCTGATGAAGTCACAGCACTAACAGAGACTCAGAGCAGCGACTGTGCATTAACCATACTTCCACTTCACCTCTTTACACCTCTTTACATTGCTCATACTGCACTACTGTTTAGCATTGGTAATTACATTACATTGTTGCACTACACTGAACATTTCCACTTAACTTTCTTTTTATTTAATTTTACTGTCACAGGGTATACATATGTAGACTTGTATATAGATCCTTATTTTACTCCAAGTTGCACTGTTTATAGTTTATTTATACTTCCGCTTGCACATTGTTTACTTGTTTACCCTTACTTTTTACTTATTCTGTAGTTTGTTTTTTAACCTGAGCAGTAGAATAGAGAAAAACCCAGAGTGAAATTCCGTGCTTGGCCTGTCCAAACTGGGTCAATAAAGCTGGTTCTGATTCTGATTCTTACTCTTAAGGGGTGCGATATACCAAGGATCTGTGCTATTTAAAGTAAAAGCGTGCTTTCTAAATTGACCATTAAATTATTCTGTCAACAATAACTATACAAAGACATATAAAGTGTCAAGAAAAAAAATCATTACACAAGATAAAAAAAAACAACAACCACAAAATAAAATAAAATGATGTCCATGTATGTTTGAGCATGCAGAGTTGATCTAAAGAAGTGAGAGCAGCGCTCTGGCTGCTTTGAACAGCATCTTATGGATCCAAGACATTAATAAAGCCCAATCTGATGACGTTACTCTCATTAGGATCCATTAGGATTAAAACAAACCAATAATGATCATAAATGAAATGTTTTCATGCTCTCAACTTCGCAGGCAACTGCTGTGGGATTGCATTTGTTTTTTTTATTTCTGTTCCGACTGGTTCTGATCCGTGAAGCGATGCGTCACGACTCGTCAGCCGGTCGCCGGAAGGGCAGAACCCCGGTACGGCGACCTCCGATGCCAACGCCAGGGGGCTCTGGTGCGACACCATCGGCCCCGAGACGAAGCGGCCCTTCCAGTGAGTTTCGTTCATGTTGAGCCGCTGTGAGGATCAGGGTTTCAAAAAACCACACTAGCAATTAGAACTCTATAAAGGAAATTATAAGAACATTCAATGTCAATGCAAAAATACCTCCTGACTGCCTGTAATTATAAGCAAGTGCAGTTTTCCTAACACATGTACAGTAGGTAATCATCAGACAGCAATGACGACCAGGCAATGACTGTGCAAACGCTCCATCATGATTCCTGAATGTCCTTAAATGCAACATCACAAAGAGACAAGCAAGTTGTTTCCACAAATAACATTTTGTTTCCGCTGCTGCTGCTTTTTGCCTCGACTGGTTCCAAATCTCACCAAGTGAAATTGTCTCATTTCCAGTCAACTGATGGAACTACACTCAGTAAAAGACACAATCAGCCAACCAGTAACACTTCAGTTCGATATTGGGTCTTGTTTTTATCTTAGTTGGGGTCAGGTGATGAACTGCGCTTCCTCTCCCTGTTACTCAGCTACTCTATGTTGTTTCGATGATTCTCCAGGCTTGGTTTAGACTGGACTGCAGAACAGAACAGCACTGTTTAAATACAGAAGTGATGAGAGATGTCAACATTGTGAAGGTTCTCTAGTCCCTGACTGACTGACTGACTGACTGACTGGTGCTGGCACAGGAAGTGGTGTGTTTGGGTTTTCAAAACTAAACATGGCAATCCACAGAAGAGCAAACCAAAACCAGCAGCTCTAGACCTTCTGTTGAAGGCCTCATGTGCTGCCACCTCAGAAACCGTGTGTGTGTGTGTGTGTGTGTGTGTGTGTGTGTGTGTGTGTGTGTGTGTGTGTGTGTGTGTGTGTGTGTGTGTGTTGTGTGTGTGTGTGTGTGTGTCAGGGCCCTCGACATCTCCCAGGAAGAGAAGGTTCCGACCCGGGACCAAGGCCTTGATGGAGATCCGCAGGTTCCAGAAGAGCACGGACCTGCTGATCAGGAAGATGCCCTTCTCTCGCCTGGTGGGTCTCATCTCCTGAGACGAGACCACACAACAACCTGACCACTAACGTCACATAAGAAAACTGATCTGGTTGCAACACATCTATGAGTAACATTTGTGAATTAGCTATGAATGGAATACTATGGTTAATATATGATGTATACAAGGTTCATACATACATTTACCATGTTTTGTTTCCTAAGTAGCGTGTAGCCACGCAGCCTTTGCCAAACCTCCTGCTGTCTTTTTCTGCTGTTCAGGTTCGAGAGGTGTGCCAGGGTTTCTCCATCACTGCCCTCCGGTGGCAGGTGGTTGCTCTGCAAGCACTGCAGGAGGTACCAACTCTTCACGCGCCACTCTTGAAGCGTCTCTGTGTCGTGATTCTAGGGATGCAACAACAGCGGATATTTTAGCAAAGCGTTTGCTTCAACACAACAGCAAACGACGTTCTGTTGCTACGTCTCGGCCAGTCACAAAACTTTATCAGAACCCGGTACAAAAGATCTGCTCAGCAGCGCAAACTAGTGGTGACGACCTGCCGGTGCCGCAGTGATCAGTGATTTCGCTCGTCACATGTTTAGTTTCAGCCTGTTAAAAATCAACATTTGATCATTAAACAGGGAGAACAGTTGAAAGTCAATGACTTCCACATGTTTTGTGCATTTGTGAAATAGTTAAAAGTTCAGTTCCTTCATTTCAGTTTCCTTGTTCATGACATTTCTGAGTTCCCTGAACATTACAAAGCTGAAAAAAACAAATCCAATTTTTGCTCTTCTTCTTCTTCTTTTAAAAAACAACAACAACAAAACAAAACTATTTTTAGTTAATAAACACACAATGAAGTTCAATTACAAGCAGATGCTGAAAGTTGAGGTTATTCTAAAGAAAAGGGGCTGAAACAATTATTCAGTGCTCAAACTGTCTTGACAAACTGTTGTTCATTTTTATTGGGTAGTCCTAAACTTTATATGTAATATGTGTGGTTTAATGTTTGTTGTAATTTGATCAGACAGTGCAGTCTTTAAAACTGGAAACTGGACGGTTGCGTCCTCCGCGCCGGCGTTGGCAGTGTTTCAGAGACGACTCACAGCTTTGAGTTTCTCTTCCCCTCCAGGCCACCGAGTCGTTCCTCGTGCTCTTGTTCTCCGACGCCAACCTGTGCGCCATCCACGCCAAGCGGGTCACCATTTTCCCGCGCGACATCCAGCTGGCCCGCAGGATCCGCGGGGTGGACTGCCTCTGACTGAGTAGCGCCACCAGCTGATGGTTCTCCCTCGTCACCGTCGCCCTGGATCCTACAGTTTTATGTGCAGTTCATATTGCAATTTTTAAAATATGAATTGGTTGTATATTTTTATACGATATTCAGAAAATCTTTGATAACAAACTTGGTAAACTTGTTTTTTTCTGGAATAGTATAGTAGTGTTTTTTGTGTTTATTGTGTAAATATTATATTGTTTTCAAACTGTTGTAGCGTAACACACGTGGTTACGTTTTTTTTTAACAAAATAAAATTTCAATTAAAATCCTTTACAATATATTTATAATTATTACGTGATACTGGCTTCGTTCTTTTTTCCTTTGTGGCACCAACGCGCTTCCGTATTTTTAAATTATTATGAGTTTTTTTTTCCTCCACAAGAACTTTGTAAGTTACTACCTCCCGTAGTAAAAGCAAACGAATCCAACGTAAGCAAGCTTCCTGTCCCTCCCGAGCCACTGTATCCTGAGCAGGTCCGGTGACCAACACTGGCCAATCACATTGTGAAGCTGCGTGGGGATCATAATAGAATGCCCTGGCATTTGAAAAGGGGCTGTACAACCGGAGCCTTTTAATAACATGCACATTTTTGATCTAATTGATTTGAATATTGTCGATACTCGGCTCGGTGTATCGATACAGCGCTGATTCCTGGGGAGAGCTCGGAACCGGACGACACCGACACTGTGTTGTTGTTTTTATCGAACCGTGTCTTCATGTATCTGGAGCGGAAATAATCACTGCGCTCCTAGTTTGTGATCCCAGCGGTGCGCTACATTATTATTATTATTATTATTATTATTATTATTATTATTATTATTATTATTATTGCAGCCAATCGGTGAACCTCGGACATTAGTTCACTGTCTGCCAGTGGCAGGTCCGTGAACACACAGATTATACACAGAAGACACAGTGGCAGGTCCGTGAACGCAGCATCCATCGCAGGCTCTGATGGATGCTGCTCGGCTCTGAAGGACCATGTTCAAGAATGTGTTCGGCTCGGGCTTCCTGGTCAGAACCGCTCACGTCATTCTGACATGGGTCATCACGCTGATCCTCTTCCTGCACGACACCGGTGAGTCTCAACTTCTCCAGCCTCTCCGCTCTCTCTCGCTCTCTCTTTACACCCACACACACACACACACACACACACACACACACACATATTTGTATATAAAGTGTGGTGTGTCCCAGTGGGATTCCAGTATGGCAGTAAGCTGTGTGTGTGTGTGTGTGTGTGTGTGTGTGTGTGTGTGTGTGTGTGTGTGTGTGTGTGTGTGTGTGTTTTCTCTGCAGAGTTGAGGAAGCAGGAGGAGACGGGTCAGTTCCTGGGCCCAGTCTTCTTCGTCCTGTTGGTTCTGGTGTCCGTGTTGCTCTACTTCGCTGTGTCTCTGATGGATCCAGGCTTCATCCTGTCCAATGACAGTGATTTACAGGTGATTTTTGACCCGCCACTTATTTTTGAACATCCTCTCAATGTGGCAAGCAGGTCAGGGCTGGTAAAAATAAATAAATAAATTATATATATATATATATATATATATATTAATTGCAAAAACGCCCTAACTGAAAACCTCTAGGTGATGCATAGTGTGCAGTACCAGGCAAAAACCACTGGCCAGACTAGAATGGCCCTAGTGGCCTGTATGAAGGTCATAGAGACGTGGGACCAAAACCCAGGCGTTGGTCTGATCCAGTTTGATGTTTCATATCCAGGTGCTGAGACTCTATCTTCAACAGGAGAAGCACAACTTTCACTAATTTCACCATTATGGTGCAAAAATCCAAACAATTTTTAAAGTTCAACTCAAAAAAATCTGCAAATGATGGTGGCTTGAAAAGCCTTTTTATTTTTTATTAATATTTCCGTTGCAGGTATCATAGTAAAGACGACACATCGCAGTATTTTTGTGGAAATTTGAGGTGTTTTATGTTTCTCATGCTCAGCTTACATTCATTTAAAAATATTGAGACATGTATGATGTGATGGAATGAGCATCAGGCCACAGACCAGGGTTTGAGCCACCTTCCTTGTGTCTTGTTTGGCATCAGTTTACACTGGGAGTGAGCGAGGAGCAGCAGGACATGATCCCACCCGCCAGTAAATCTCTGCGCCAGCGACGCTGCGGACACTGCCTCCTTCAGGTGAGCAGGAGCCACTGCAGCCACATCACGTGACTGTCAGCCAGGAGAAGATCTTCACTGCTGCTGGAGCCTGACTTCACCTGAACTCTGGTGACTGGGCCTCCAATACTTTAGCATCAGGAAGCTCTGCATTCTTGGAGATTTCTCATCTTTTTAATTTTCCATCTGGGAATAGATAACAAAGGACGAGAGTCTTTATTTCAACTGTGAACGTGTAGGTTTTGGTGTAATTGACAAGGACGGTAACTTTGTATACACACACAGTGTTTGTCGTCACCTCTCTGTACTGTATCAGTGCTGCTGTAATGTGACACTGGAGGGCAGCGGCAACAGCATCGGTAGCTCTTGGGTGTGTCAGTGGTTTAGAATAACAGTGGGTCACTGCTGAGCCACACTGCTGCGCCACCTACAGGCAACGGAGTTTAGAGGCTAATTAGCGTCACACACCTGGACTATAAAAAAAATATATATTGTTGTAAAAAGGAATTCAGAAAGTTGGGCCTTGAAAGTTCAATAAAGTGAACTGGAGAGGAGAGAGTGAGACTCCACATCAGCGAGGCACTGAGCTCCACCCTACACACCAATGAATGGAGGAGATGGTTTGCTGAAGAAAACCAAGCGGCTCCTGACCAGTTCAGGTTACCACAGTAATGTAACCACTGGAGAGTTTAGGTTACTGACTCACTCTTTAGGTTACTGACTCACTCTTCACAACAGGGGCTGGAATTACTTCTCACTTCATCCAGCACAAACCCTCATTTCTCACTTGACAAACTCTTGGCATTCATTAAAGGTCCAGAGTGTCAAATTTGGCCTAATTTATGTTTTTCCTATTGGTAAAAGCTCAACATCCATCCATCCATCCATCTATCCATCCATCCATTCATCCATCTTCCCGAGCTCAGGGTCCTGGGGGTCTGCTGGAGCCTCTCCCAGCTGTCATAGGGCAAAGGCAGGGTGACACCCTGGACAAGTCGCCAGTTCATCGCAGGGCCACATGGAGACAAACAACCATGCACACTCACACTCACATGCACACCTACGGACAATTTAGTGTTCAATTGACCTCACATGTCTGTTTCTGGAGCGTGGGAGGAAGCCAAAGAACCCGGAGAGAAGCCAGCAGACACAGGGAGAACATGCAAACTCCACACAGGAAGGCCCCAGCGCCAACCACTGAGCTACCATGTCGCCCAAAGCTCAACATACTGCCCATAAATACATTCATGTATATATATATATATATATATATATATACATATACATATGTGTATATATAGATATATACACATATGTATATATACATATATATATATGCAAACTCGGGAGGGGGAGGAAGAGTAATAGACGCTGCAATCTAATATCTAACCACTTGATGTCGCCGTTTCTTCTCAAAATCTCCAAATACGACATACTGGACCTTTAAAGCAAATATGTGTATATATATTGAAGTGATGCTGCCCTCTGAATACCTTGCCATCCATCTTCCCCCCGAGCAGCAGCCAATGAGATCCAAGCATTGCCAGACGTGTCAGCACTGCGTGCGGCGCTACGACCACCACTGCCCCTGGATCGAGAATTGTGTGGGCGAGCGGAACCACCGCTGGTTTGTGCTCTACCTCACCGTGCAGCTGTTGGTGCTGCTGTGGGGGCTGCACATCTCCTGGTGAGTAGTGCGCCCTCTGCTGGACCCTACCAGTGGTGCTACACTAAGCCCTGAGCCTTCCCTCTGCTCTTCTCCACCCAGGACGGGCTTCCACGACGCCCCCGCCTGGCCGCTGTGGCTGCACTCCAACGGCACGCTGCTGACCGTGGCCACGCTCATGGCTCTGCTCTCGCTGGTGGTGCTGCTCCTGCTGGCCTCACACATCTACCTGGTGTCCCTCAACACCACCACCTGGGAGTTCATGTCCCGCCACCGCATCTCCTACCTCAAACACTGCGGGGCCGACGAGAACCCCTTCGACCGGGGGACCTTCCACAACCTGTGGAGCTTCTTCTGCGTGTGGGGCACGGTGGTGTGGGAGCAGGTGTACTTCAGGGAGGTCAGGGACCAGGTGTAGGACCACACCACTGCTGCTGCGGCTGCTGGACTAGCTTGTACTGGTAATACTTGCTTGTATTGTGTAATGTTATTCTCATGACCATTCCGGTTTGCTGTCCTCCCCCTGACTATAGAGGTCCAGAGTGGAATATCTGTCTTGATTAATGATTTTATATTGGTAAAAGCTTAACATACTGCCCATGAATATATTAATACAAGTGTGTACTGGCAGTATGATAACAGTAATGTGGTTTTCCTTCCCTTAGATCGGTTCTCATATATACTGTATATGAGAACCTCCATAGATCAGTAAGGGTGTCAGTGCTCCCAGTTAGCTGCCATCTTGCACCAGCATATTTCTAAGGAAGCCTGGTGTGGACAATGAAGCTGCCTGACAGCATAGTGTTTGGTATTTAGGCTGAATACCAAGAAGAAGAAGGAGAAGGTGGAGCAAGTATCCAGGTTTGGGTGTGCAGGCCACCGTAGTTCACTGGCAAGCTCAGGAGGGGGCGGGAGAGTGAAATACGCTGCAGTCTGAAATGTAACCACTAGATATCGCTGTTTCTCCTTTAAAATCCTAACCCTACCCTTTAAACAGTCCCATAATACTGCTGTCCCACAGAATGAAGGTCTTTGGTTGCATCTTACCAGCACTGCAGACGTATCCAACAGTTGTTTACATAGTTTAGTCTAACTGACGATGGTCTTCTGCAGCAGGTTGGGCACCCAAACGTGGCCTAAGACAGACCAGGTGTCACGCCACCATAAACCTTTGTAAGCACATGCATGGACAATCCTCTGCTATGGTTAGCAGGTTTCTTCCTTTCTCGCTACAGTCAGATCCTGAAGACAGTTTCCAGTGTACATACAGTTTCAGTGTGAAATGATCCTCTTTTATACAACTTTGTGAGTCATTCTGTGGAAGCGTAACAAGGTTGCTTGTTTTAACAGCAAGAAAGAAACCGGGTTTGAGGTAAACAATGACCAATTAGAAATTTTGTCAACTGAGAAGTGAATATTTTTCTGTCCAGTGACGTTTTCTTGTGGAACCGCAGTGGACACAGTGTACACAGTGTACACAGTGTACGTTCAACTGGAATGGACAACATTTCATCTATTTTATACTGTATAGATTTAGAAATGAAAATGCATTTGGTAGTTAATGTCCGACTGTTATCTGATGAACTGCTGTGGACCAGTGGCGTCCAGTGAACGCTGAGCTCTACAGTGTTTGGCTTTTCTTGCACAACAGGAACTTTCAACGACAGCAATAACGACAAAGTTAGTCTACAACTGTCATGGTTAATGAGGTATCCAATACTTTTAATTGGCCCAAATACATTTTATTGTTTTTTTGTGAACGGAAAGCAGTTAATGTTGTGTTCTGCATTGTATGCAATAATGTCATTCAGTGTTTTGTTGTTGTTTTTTTCATTGAAATGAGTGCTTACACAAATAAAATCGGTTTCTTTCAGAGAGTCATCAGAGTTAATATGAGACCTATTAATGAATTCATATTCTCCATCATGTACACTTAACATTTCATATTCACATTTCATGTCTTCATTTAAAGTATAATGACAGTGTGATGAATGTCTTCTAGTTGGGGATTCTGACTGGACAGTGCATTGATGCAGTGTAGTGGCTGGAGATTGAGCAGCTGAACCTTCTGGTCAAAGAAAAACCAGAAGTGAGGTCAATTTTTTTA
This sequence comes from Nelusetta ayraudi, assembly GCF_046127955.1. Taxonomy (NCBI): domain Eukaryota; kingdom Metazoa; phylum Chordata; class Actinopteri; order Tetraodontiformes; family Monacanthidae; genus Nelusetta; species Nelusetta ayraudi. The sequence continues at coordinate 6,803,826 of NW_027466076.1, forward strand.
CACATCAATATTTCACTGAACAATAATAATAATGATAATAATAATAATAATAATAATAATAATAATAATAATAGAAAGACTGAATGATCTGAAATCGTGGAGACAAAAACCACAATGCGTCTCTGATGGAGGTGGAGTGTGTTGCAGTCACCAGGACGTTAGAGGAGCATGTGGTCCACCTTCAACTCAAACCCTGCCATGAGAAGTCAAAGTTGGCAAAGACCTCTTGCTGCTGGGCGCCGAGGACGGCGCCACCAGCAGGCAGGCTGAGGACGGGCTGCAGCCCAGTGAACTCCTGGTCAAAGTTGCTGACGTCCTGTGGAGCTGCGATGACTGGCAGGAAGGGAGGTTTGATCTTCTTGGCCAGCAGAGCCTCCCAGTCCATCCCCTGCCAACACAACATCCACTCAACTGTCAATACAACTCTCAGAGGGCAGGAAAAACTCCCCTGTAGTGGGAAGGAACCTGGAGCAGATCCAGACTGCAGGGGGTCAGAGGTCATCTGACCTTTGACCTTTAGCTTGGGGTGAAAAGGAAATGTAGAGAGAGACGGTGACCTGAAAGAAGGGCTGTGCTTTGATTTGCGAGGCGTCTTCCCGTCCTGCTCCGAGCCTCACCTCCGGGTTCTTCTCCAGCAGCTGCAGCATCACGGTGAAGACAAGTCACAGCGTCAGCCAATCACAGCGCCAGCCAATAACAGCATCAGCCAATCACAGCGCCAGCCAATAACAGCATCAGCCAATCACAGCGCCAGCCAATCACAGTACGCAACATCTTCCACCACTTATTATCACTGAGTGGCACCCGACACTGAACAAATGTTGCCCCCCCAACGTGGATGTAATAATATTGAAGTCAACTTGGTGAAATACACATATGGAGATTCATCTGCTAATAAGGCATTCTTCAACCTGATCATATGCATATATACAGTATATATTTATATTAGTTAGATATCACAGCTGTTTTGAAGACACACAGTTTGTGTGTTTCACTCATTGTGAACAAGACAGTAAAACAAGAAGCTTTTCTGCTTCTTCTTCGCATGTCAGGCGTCAAGTGTAGGAAACAACACTCGTCACCTCCAACTCAACACTGGAATCACAAATGAACCAATGATGGATGACGGATGTGTCGTCAAAGTGAAAAATGCTAATTTTTATATTATATATTAGATTAATATTATGCTAATAAGAGAGGTGGATGTCCCACCTGCTGGATGAGGGAGACAGACTGTGGAGTAAGACAGCGAGGGAAGCAAACTTCATCGTTCACAATGCTGTCAAACACTTCCTCTTCACTGTCACCTGGAAAAGGAGACTGGCAGAGAAGAAGAACAACACAAAGGTCATCAGCAACTTCTGAACAAAGCAGCAACCAACAATCTCACCGTCTCCCTCTGTCTGTGTAGATTCCCTGCACTGTCACCAGCGCACAGGAAGCAAGCAACGCACAGCAGTTTGCATCAGTCGCACAAAGACACTCAAGACACTGAGGCTTGCAACACACAGCAAGACAGGCAGGCAGGCAAGCAGGCAGGCAGGCAGACAGGCGGGCAGGCAGACAGACAGACAGACAGGCAGGCAGACAGACAAGTGGACAGACAGGCAGACAGGCAGACAGCCAGACAGGCAGGCAGACAGCCAGACAGGCAGGCAGGCAGACAGACAGACGGGCAGGCAGGCAGGCAGACAGACAGACAGATAGGCAGACAGGTGGACAGGTGGACAGACAGACAGATTTTCTTGATGCAGTTTGTCTGTGTCAATGTGTAGCAGCCACTGTGGTCCCAGCAGTGGGTCAGCAGTGGGTCAGCTGTTCTCTACGTGTTCTGACCTCTCCCACCAGCATCTCGTAGATGAGAACCCCGAGGCCCCACCAGTCCACGCTGCGGCTGTAGTTCTCCTCCGTCAGAACCTCTGGGGCCAGAAACTCTGGAGTGCCACAGAAGGTTGAGGTGCGATCACCGTGGCCCATACCTACAGACAGCACAGACACTTCAGCACCACCACTGACACTGCAGTACTGCCACCGCATTGGACCGAGGGTTAACTTCTCCCTCCGTTCTTTCTTAGTTTCAAGAGGTTCTGACCTTCTTTGCACAGCCCAAAGTCTGCTATCCTGACAAAACCATCTGCATCCATCAGCAGGTTGTCCAGTTTCAAATCCCTGGGACACACACACACACACACACACACACACACACACACACACACACACACACACACACACACACACACACACACACACACACACACACACCATATGAAGCTGACGACAAAGAGAAAAACACAGTGTTGATTGCAGCCACAGTGGCTTCTCACCTGTAAACAATGTTGTTCTGATGGAGGAACTCCAGGCCGAGCAGCACACACGAGGAGTAGAACCTGGAACCAAGACAGTGAGAAGAGACCATGGAGATACTGACTGGGTTTGGTGAAAAGTCTGAACGCTTGGAAGAGTACTCCTTCATAATAATAATAATAATAATAATAATAACAATAACAATACTTTTTATTTTTGAAAAGTATTGTTATTGCAGTGCATGAAGAGAAGTGCGTGTCAGTGCTGCTCACTGGGTCTGTTTGTGGCTGAAGATGTTGTTGTGGATGTGCGTCATGAGGTCTCCTCCAGGTGAGTAGGCCATGACGAAGCAGACGTGGTGGCTGGTCTGGAAGCAGCCGTGCAGGTGGACCAGGAAAGGATGACGTGAGGCGTTGATGACCTCAAAGATCCTCTTCTCACACACCAGGCTGAACACAAGCACACACACAACCACTGCCAGTCAATCCATCCTGCCTCAACCTTCCTCTTCTGAAGAGGAGACGCCTGGGGGGCACCAGCAGCTTCTCTTTACTCTAACCCAGGCGTGGCCAGAGCTCCAGTCTCACCACCACCACCACACTGACTGACTGAGCAGTGGGCCAATAAACACACATCAAAGCAAAGACACACAACTGTGTATTACTAAAAGACCCTCCAGTGACTTCTAATATCCTCAGTTAAAATGAACCTGGTGGTTTACTGGTCTCACATTTCCCCTCTGAGTCGCAGTGGTCTTCATGGCTCTGAAGAGCATCATAGACTTCATTCTCTTCACTAATGTTCCTCACAGTCCGTGAGGCTAATTGCACTTCCAACTGTTTTCCGAGAGATCACCCACCTGTCCACTTCATCACGGCTTACAATGTCTGCTTTCTTCAGGGCTTTGATTGCATAGAGTTTTCCAGACTTCTTATGTTCTGCAAGCAGCACCTTGACAGAAGAGTGAAGGAAACAACTGTGTGAAAACGCAGCTCCATGGAGCAGGAAAGAAAGAAATCCAGGAAGATGTGGAGCGACGCGTCAGGCTGTGACGGTGAAGAAGAAGCACCAGAACGAGCCTTGATGTACCTTTCCAAAGTGACCTCGACCCAGCACAGAAAGGCACTCGAAGTCCTCTAGTTGCAGCCCCCCGTTTCTGATGAGGACAGAAGAGAAAACCAAGTCAATGTAGAAGAACCTGGCTGCTCAATGTAGAAGAACCTGGCTGGTCAATGTAGAAGAACCTGGCTGTTCAATACAGAAGAACCTGGCTGTTCAATACAGAACAACCTTCCTGCTCAATACAGAAGAACCTGGCTGCTCAATGTATAAGAACCTTCCTGCTCAATACAGAAGAACCTGGCTGTTCAATATAGAATAATCTGGCTGGTCAATGTAGAAGAACCTTCCTGCTCAATACAGAAGAACCTGGCTGTTCAATATAGAAGAATCTGGCTGCTCAATACAGAAGAACCTTCCTGCTCAATATACAAGAACCTGGCTGGTCAATGTAGAAGAACCTTCCTGCTCAATATATAAGAACCTGGCTGGTCAATACAGAAGAACCTGGCTGGTCAATGTAGAAGAACCTTCCAGCTCAATACAGAAGAACCTGGCTGTTCAATATAGAAGAACCTGGCAGGTCAATACAGAAGAACCTTCCTGCTCAATATACAAGAACCTGGCTGTTCAATACAGAAGAACCTGGCTGGTCAATACAGAAGAACCTTCCTGCTCAATATACAAGAACCTGGCTGCTCAATACAGAAGAACCTGGCTGGTCAATGTAGAAGAACCTTCCTGCTCAATACAGAAGAACCTGGCTGCTCAATATAGAAGAACCTTCCTGCTCAATACAGAAGAACCTTGCTGGTCAATGTAGAAGAACCCTGATGGTCAATATAGAAGAACCTCGCTGCTCAATGTAGAAGAACCTTCCTGCTCAATACAGAAGAACGTGGCTGGTCAATGTCGAAGAACCTTGATGGTCAATATAGAACACTGAACAGTCCCAGCAGTGTTTCAACCACTGCTGCACTACACCAGTGCTACACAAGTGTTACACCAGTGTTACATCAGTGTTGGAATGCCACTGCCTGTGTTGTGGAGCTTCTCCAGCCACAGACGTCTTCATACACTGGTTGTTGTATATCAAATATAGAAAAGTCTTGCTTTCAAATGTGAAACCTCAACACACCTATTTTACAATCTCCCATTGGAAAACTTGGAAATATCATGGAGAAGGATTCCATTAGAGTCCTTCAACAGCTCAGCATCCTTTTAGTTTGGACAAAACCATGATGGGACTTTGACGCTCCACAGCTGTCTAATGTATCTACTGCAGGAGCACTGCGGAAACACTGGATGGCAACTTGGAACTAACAGAACAACAACAAGGGTGATGATGCCGGCTGAGTGTTGACCTTCATGTTGACCTTCACACCTACACTCTGCTTTCAGCTGTGGAACCTCAGCTGACTATCAGCTCTTGACATCATGGATACATGACGCCATAATCATGTTCAGGGAACCACTCGCTGCACATCTTTGGTGTCCTTCATGTCACTTTGCCAGCATAAGAAAATAACTGTAACTTTTAGACATTGAAGGAACAGAAGAGTGGCGTTCAGGATGAGCTGCAGGAAATGGAGCCTTTCTATTGAAGACGACTTACTGGGTTGGTGGAGGACGACCAGAAGGTGGCTGCTTGACTGTCGTGGTCTGAGTGTCATCAGAAGACAGGTTTGATTATGAAGACACAGAGGGAGAAGGATGCAGTGTCAGTCAAGCAGTCGTTCAAACAAACAACCTGATTGAGTCTCACCAAAATAGAACCTCAACATTTTTACTCTCTGTTGCCACTAGTGGTGGCTGCTGGACTTTCAAATGGAGAAGCTCTTTTTTAGCCAACACAGTGTTCACTCTACGTTGACTGTATGATTTCTCTGGTGTGATGCTGTGAATGTTAACGGAGGTGGAATCCAGTCTGGCTCACCGGCACCGACTCTTTGCTTTTCTTTCCTGTGGAGTGAGGAGAACTCGCAGGAGGATCCTCACAGACGTTCAGTCCGACCACAGGAGGATGTCTGAAAAACACAGATGCTGACTTCTACTGAAACCATCACTGACTGACTGAGCAGGTGTCTTCACTCTACTCTGGCCAGCTTTCATATATACTTTATTTCTAATTTCTAATCATTGGGAACTGAAAATGAAGAATTATTGAAACAAGTTTAAAGCTCCTATTTTGCACAATTCTTTTGATCCAGGGGGTGCCAGAGGCCCTGACTGACGCTCACCCAGACGCTGGGCTGGAGCCTTGGTTCCAGCCCCCTAGTGGAGGGCTCAGGGGCTCCAGGGAGCTGCAGGGAGGCAGGATGCTCATCATCAAACGTCCCCAAGTGGCAAAGTTCATGTTCATCTGAGCAGCACGAAGGAAGTTCTTCCCTGTCAGGAGAAAGGAGCGACCATTCAAAAGCAACTCCTCACTGATACTCTCCAAAAATGTAAAATACACATTTGGAAATGAAATACGGCTCCTGAATGAATACATTTGTTTCTATGTGGTGCTCATGAACCTTGTACCTTTTTCTTTGGGGAAAATTCTTCTCTGCCTTTGGAGTTTATGACGCCGCTCAATGACTGGATTGATGAATTTCACCTAAATAACAAAGAGTTGATGATGGGAGCTGATGCAGAAGTGCAGGTAGCCACTGGAGGGGAGGATTATGGTCAGGGAATGCAGTGAGGAGATTCCTTGCTGTCCAGTGTGATGGTGCTGACCTCAATGAACAGGACCCCCTGCGGCTCCAGCTGCAGACACATGCCGTGACGGCGGTTATCCAGGAAGTCCTCCAGCCGCAGGAACTTGAGGCCACACAGAGCTCGCCAGTCCCTCCAGTACACTCCCATCTCCAGCTCCCTGGACTGGCAGGCAGCAAACACCAGGTTAAACACATCCCATCAGGGCCAGTCAGCAATAACACTCAAACTGTGGATTATAAGAGAAGGAGCTTTTATTCTGAAGCAGTATAGCTCAAGGCCAAGTATATAAACTAAGCATATTAATGATGAGGTCATGTGATGACGCTGTCAAACTGCAGGTGCTTTTGTATATGAAAGCTTCTGCTCAATGCCTGGACTGTGTGTATATAATATATAATATATTTATATAAATATATATTTATATTTATATACATATACGTAAACACTGTGTTAAATGAACTGACGTGTCAATTATTTTGTTCTTAGAAGGCCTAAAGGTCCCTGTTTGACAGACAGAACAGAGCTAGTGAATGTGTGTGTGTGTGTGTGTGTGTGTGTGTGTGTGTGTGTGTGTGTGTGTGTGTGTGGGTTAACTCAGATGAGGATTAACAGTGGGATTATTGAGATGGATGAGGTTAACAGATAATCCAGGCCAGACTAGTGGACTGCAGCGCTCTGAGAAGACCTCTTCATCTCTGATGATGAGCGGCTATCAGTGGAAAACTGCCTGCTTGGATGCAGCAGCGCTGCATCTGAATCACTACTGGCACACGCTAGGGAGGCTAAACACACACGTAGCCCTATTCCCTCAGCCAATCACATGCTAGCAGGAGCTCTGAGGCTCACAACAGCAGCTGACACAACAGTAAATTCCCCCAGTGGGGAATAAATAACGAAAGGCACTCGGTTCTATTGCATTCTATTCCATCTAGGATTTTAGCAATTTAGCATTAGCATGACCTTGACAGTAGAAAAGAAAATAAGGAAAGTGAAAAGTGACACAGTGACGCACACATGAATAAATAAAAAAAAAGTGTTCCTTGACATTCCTGAAGGAGCGCTCATCATTTTAAAATTCTAAATCACTTTCTGTTGAAAATATGAATTTCCCTGACGGAATTGAAACAACAATTTTCTGAATGTTTATTGTGAGACAGTGCGACTCACCCGTTCCAGCTGGACGGTGAAGTTCTGGTCCCAGGCCTCGTTGCTCACATGTCTCCAGTGAGTGCGGCCCACAATCCTGCTGTCCACCTTCAGCACCACGCTAACCTCCGCTAGCATGTAGCACGGACACACACACACACACACACACACACACACACACACACACACACACACACACACACACACACACACACACACACACACACACACACACACACACACACACAGCAAACTGTGACCAACTGGAAAATGGAACAACGATAACAAAGATCTCGACAACTTCAATCGATGGACCATCTGGCAAAAGCTAAAATATCTTTCTGTCTTTCTTGTCATGATACGGAACTCAGTCGTCCACAGATACAATTAAAAAATACACTTCAGTATTTTGTTACTCACGTTTAAGCCACATAACATAGGATTCAAAACCTTCCAAACCCCAGAAAACCACAGACAGTTTGAAAAGAGCATCATCTGGATTCCACAGACATCAGACAGACAGTTAGATCGATGACAGACAGACAGACAGACAGACAGACAGACAGACAGGCAGGCAGGCAGGCAGACAGGCAGGCAGGCAGGCAGGCAGGCAGGCAGATAGACAGACACAGACAGGCAGACAGACAGACAGCCAGCCAGCCAGCCAGCCAGGTCCATGGGTGTGAACTTACAGGAGAGGTCTTCAGCCTTGGCTGCCCTGCTGCTGGCAGTGCGTCCCGACACTCCGGTCCTCACCTTCACATACTTGCCATAATGAGCAGGTCTGAGGGACGAAGGCAAGTCAGGACCTTCCAGCAGGTCCTGGCAGCCCTTCAAACACACCTCCAGACGACCTGCATGAAGAAGCCAACATCAGTCAGTCCAGTGCAATCAGCCAGAGGTTGAAACCACCCTCATCACTTCTCCTTCTCTTTGCAACACTTCCTGTTGCTGTCAGGAGCAACTTTGCCCAAGGTGGGATTAATAAAGGTGCTCTATTATTTTCTATTCTATTTGAGGTGGTTACAGGAGAAGTGCAGTAAAGTTCCAGTATGTGGCAACAACCTGTTAGACTGGCTGGTTTAAAGAAGGAGGACAAGGTGGTGGTGGAGGAGGAGGAGGAGGAGTGGCTGGGCGGCTTCCTCGGACTGGAGCGGGAAGGTGAAGCCAGCGAGGACAACTCCTCCTGGACGGCTGCGTGCCTGGGATGGTCAGCAGGAAGTTCACTGAGGCGTCTCTCCAGGGAGGCACGCAGCAGATCCACCTTCTGGGACGACTCCTGCATCCGAGTTTGAGCCTGCAGGAGAACATCAGCAGCAGCACTGACTCCACTCTTCACAGCAACAAGCACACTGGCAGCTTGGAATACAATAGAAGAGATGTACTTTGTTGATTTGAGGAAACTACAGCACGCTGGCTCAGTGAAAGCTGTCCAGGTGCCTTCACTGAACCTTCTACTGCACCACACTGCCTGCCTCCAGCAGAACCCCTCTGCTGGTCAGCTCATCACCTCTGCACTGTGTCTGCTCCACTCTTCACTACTTCCACCTTCATTACTATTCTAGTGTGACTGTTTAATGAGTGAGTTTATCTGCTGCTGCTGCAGCTGCTGCTGAGGAGCAGGTGGCTCCTGGTCAAAGACGGCTCCACCTCAACATCTCTTCTATCTGCTTCAAGAAAGGTGGAATTTGATTCTTCCTGTCAAATCAATCAAACATTCCCAAGAGGGAACAATGGTGGACTACTTCCTGGTGCAACAGTGTCAGCCAGTGTGAATGCACGTGCACGCTCAGCCACCTCGGCCAGCATGCGTCGGTCCTGGATCTTCTGCCCACTCAGATATTTCACCACGTTTTTGGCTCCTTGGACCACCGCTGATTCGATCTTCATGTGATGAAGGAGTTCAGCCACACGCAGTTCCAGAGAGCCAATCAGCTCCATCAGGTGACCTGGGAGAAGGAGAGGCTCAGGTTAAAACTGTTCCTGAACTCGTTGGACCACTGACACTCAGTGATTTCTCCAAGGTTGAATATTGAAGCTCAGGTTTAGAGTTGACTGTCAATGAAGGAACTGCCAGTCAGTCCTCTGCTGAACCCAGTGGATGCCAAACTACTGCAGTAGTATAGTATAAATATGTATAAACTGACTCGTCAAACTCCAGTATATGCACTTTGATGAAATAATGATGTTGATGCTCTGCCATCACTGAGTGCATGAAAAGCAGCCCAGATGTGCTGAAGCAGTCTGGGAGCATTAAGTGTTAATGAGAGAATTCCAGATGTTTTCTAAAATCTGAACCATGATGCTTTGTTGACTCTCGTGGTTCAACACAACACAACACAACACAACTAAGAGTGATGAGAATTCAAAGCCGTTTTAGAAATGTTCACATTTTACAGCACTGTTGAATCATTCAAGTGCTGTGATGATGGCTGCATGTTGCACTCTCAATCAGACACTGAAGGCAACAGCTGTCAAAGCCATCCCATAATGAGTCTCCTGCACTGGGGATGTTCCAGTAGATGATTCCATCCAAATGGAATCATCTACAAACGTTATAATAATAACAGCAATCTGGATTCTTGGATCCTCTAGTTTGTATTGATGAGTAGCTGGTGTAGTTGTCTACACTGGAGTTGGGGAGATGTACCGTGAGCTCCATCCAACTCTCCACCTTTGACTTGACTGATCTTCACCATCTGCATACGCAGCAGCTCGATCTTGGTTCGACTGTCCTGCAACATCTGCTGGGCAGCAGAAAGCATCTTCCTGTCCTGGAAGACAAACATGACAACATGACAACATGACAACATGACAACATGACAACATCGCAACATGACAACATGACAACATCGCAACATGACAACATGACAACATCACTTCTGCTGCAATCTGAAAAATACAGACAAAGAAAAGTCAGGAAATGATCAGGGGAACGTTTCAAAAGAGGAAGTTCTTGGCTGATGGAGTCGTTGTTTAAAGTCTTAAACTTGCCTTTCATTCGTCAGTGTTGACAACATCCACCATCTCAGTCTGCTGCTCTGACGTGTGAATGATTTTAACTGAAGCGTTGCTCAACTGGCCTCTGCTAAAGTGGTGTCATGTGTGAGTGTGGTTCTCTATGGATGCTGGAGTGGTGCAGCCATACTGGTGGCATTATGACTGACGAGGCGTTTTAATGTAGGCGGGGCTCACAGTGACTGACGTCCTCTGTCATTTAGCGTCTGATAAAGACAAAGACGCGTTGACATCGGCTTGAACAAGCCTGCTGTGCGGTGCTGTTGTGTACCTTGACTGAGCCGCTGGTGTAGGTCTTGATCATATTATCAGCGCCCTGTTTGACCTTGGTTTCCATGGTGAGCTGCTTCTTCAGGGTTCTGAGGCGACCGGCAGCCGGTGACGTCACCTCGTCCCACTGACGCGACTCTGCAAAGTGCTGCTCTTCCTCCGTTGAAGCTGCACAAACACAAGTCACATGGTGGCCTCAGCATCACACACGCTGAGACAGAGTCATCAGCGACCAGCAGCTTGACCAGCAGCTGGACCAGCAGCTGGACCAGCATCCCGGCAAACTCTACTGGTCTGCGTTACAAACCAGTAGAGTTTTCACAAAGATGTTTGAGTGACAGATGGAAAAGTTCCAGTTCTTTGTTCTCTGAGACGTCCACGCTCGCTCCAGCAGAACTAAACAGTTTTTCATAATAACTTTTATCAACATGATGGAGGCCTCAAGTTGAGATCCACTTTCAATCAAACCTTGGAAAACAAAGTTTAGCAATGAAAATATTCAATATCTTGTAAACGTAATTTACACATTTTCATTCTTTGTTTTTTCAAAAAAGGTTTACGTTGCGTGTCGAAGTTAAATCGACGTCGTTGTCAACGTTTTATTGAAAAGATTTTTGGTGATTCAAATCTTGTGCAATAAACACAACAACATAACAAAAAATGAGAAAAACCAAAGCCAAGGCGCTGCTCTCTGTGGGACTGATCTTTGTGTTGTGTTGCCAATATTCCAGTAGTGATGACAACCTGCGGCGGCGGCGGCGCTCTCCTTCTCTGGTGCCATGGCCCAGGCGTTGACCTCCTGCAGCTCGCTGTGGAGCCTCTCCAGCTTGCGGCGCGACGCCTTCAGCTGGCCGTCCACGTCGGCCGCACTCTTGCGGTTGGTGATGGCCCGTCTCATCCTCTCCGCCGCCTCCTTGATCTTCAGCTCCTTCTGGATCTCCTGCCGCAGGAGAACGCGGGCGTCCTCCAGACGCTGCTGGAACACAGGGTCCAGGATGTTGCCTTCCTCCAAATCCTGCAGGTGAGACAAAGGTCAGAGGTGTTGAACGTGAACGTCCGGATCGTTTGAACAGCTCTGCTCGAGTCTTTTTCAGCTGCAGCAGAATCACAGAGTCTTCAGTTGTGAGCCGTTGGCCACCACTCAATGTTCACACCAACAATAACAACGACCAAGGCTGCTTTCCCTCTGAAACATCATCCAGTTTTACACTGAACCACACAGCAGCGTAGTCCAAACAGCTCCACTTCAAGCAACAAGCACAACAGTCAAAGTACACAGTTGTCAGCAAAAGAAATACTCTTAGTACTGATACCTGAAAAACATACTGTAGTACAGTAACAAAGTATTTGTACTTGGTTACTTGGCACCCCTGTTTGTATTTCCCAACAGACTCAAAGGATAAAAGAAACTAAATGGCTCAATGGCGCCCCCTATGGCATACTGGCTCTGTGCTGAGTGTCATGTATGAAAACCATTCATTAATGACGTCATCTGCATCCCACCTTGTCACTCTAAGAGTGCAATGTCCAAAAACATCAGCTAGTAGAGGTCTTGCTAAGCAACAATACACATTTTGACACAACTTTTACAAACAATCTCTCAACAAAATGGAATATTGATTACAATACAGACGGTCCAGCACTGCTTTTCACATCTCATACTCATTTTCATTCGGGAATAATTATTATTAATTATTTTGAGATGAAAGTTATCCAGAAAGTTCATAGAGACTCAAGATTCTCTTCTTTTTTAACAACATGTTGACTGAATTCTAGTTTCACACCTATTATTTTACATATATTCATTCTGTGATCCTCAGCATTGGATCTTAATTTGATTAAAAATGATCTCCATAAATGTGTCTTTCTAACTTTGAACCTGAATATTGTTTTAAATAAACGAAATAATTACATTTTAGTATTAACCTCAACAGGCAGCTGATCTGTCCTCAGAATACACACACACACACACACACACACACACACACACACACACACACACACACCTTATTAAGACCACCTTTAGAACAGCATCTTGATGAGAAAGGTACCGACAGACGTCACCTGTGACTGTGTATTTCTGTGTTGTGGAACTGCAGTTATTAAACTCGCTTTTCTTACCGATCCGTTATGTTATGGATTTAAAAAAAAAAAAAAAAAAAAAGACAGAAAGTCTGTCACGCGGTGTCAGCGCGCCAGTTTAAACAGGGGCTTTGCTTTGGATCTGAGAAATATATGAATATAAATATGAATGACTTGAATCTCCAGGTGGACGCTCAGTGACTCGGTAGGAATTTGACCGAGCAGGACCAGCAGGAAAAGCGAGGCGCCTCCTCTGTGTGTGTATGTGTGTGCGTGTGTGCGTGCGTGTGTGTGTGTGTGTGTGTCCCAGGTCCCTTCTGAAACAAGTTGCGACTTTACCTGGAGCGGAAACCCGGACATGGCTGCTGTCAGTTGACGGTCCGCGCGCCGGGGGTCCAGGTCACGAACTAACCACTAACTAACCACTAACTGACACACAAACCCCGCCGTCAGTAAAAAAGTTCTCGCTTTTCGTTTGGCACTTCAAACACCGACAGTAGCGTTTGTTTCCTTCACCGCCTGGTCCCGCTCTTCCTCCCGCGGCTCCTCATCGGTGGATGTTCTTGGGATCAACAGTTTGGATGGAGTGTGAAAGCAGTTTGACTGGCGGGCCCTTCGTGACGTCGACTTACGTCAAGTCTGGGCGCGACCGAACCGGTTGGTGGAGCGACAGGAACCAACCAATCAGCTTCGACTTCCACCTGCACCTGCCCAGGTATCCAGGTGATGCGTTGACGGCCGGGTGACCTCGGTGAAATGTATGCAGTTCGCATGAAAATCAATGCAAATGGGTTTTCAAATGACTGGATTGCCTTTTCTTCTCTTATTCTAAGGTTTCTCCAGGCAGTTGCAGCAATGACGTCATATTCGCGACTCACTTCAGCCAGGTACTTCGGGTTGTGACAGCCGTTCTTGGCTGATTTTTTCATGACTGAACTGCGGACACGTGAATCTCACCGTCAAACTGCTTTGACTCAACTACGGCAACCGAATTGGAACATAAACTAGCGCTCCTCTCTCCGCACCAAGAAAAAAATAATTGAAAAAAATTATCTTTCATATGTTTTTTTCCTTGGCACAATAACGGCAATATTCAAAAATATCCTACAGACCGCGAGTGTCAAAGCATAGCGTTCAAACAAACCGTTGAGGCGTCGCTTCATGGTGAAGTGAAAGACCATTTGCAGTCAGTAAAATAAAATCTTATCTTTCAAAGACTGTTCAAACTTGTGCCGTGTTGTCAGAAACAGTGTGGGATTGAGTTGTAATGGATTAAATGTTTTTATAAAGTAATGAAATAAGAAAATGCATAAATCGGATTAGTTATTAAAAACACGTCCACGACATCAGGAGCAATTAAAAAAAACCAAATAATAAAATAAATAATAATAATAATAATAATAATAATAATAATAATAATAATAATAATAATAATAATAATAATAATAATAACAACAACAACAATAATAATAATAATAATTATTATTAATGATTAATTAATTAAATATTATTATTATTATTATTATGATTAATAATAATAATAATAATAATACTTATTATTTTTTATTAATAACAACAATTATTATTATTATTATTATTATTATTATTATTATGAATAATAATAATAATAATAATAATAATAATAATGATTAATTAATTTAATAATATTATTCATTCATTCATTCATCTTCTATACCCGCTTATTCCTATTCAGGGTCACGGGGGTCTGCTGGAGCCTATCCCAGCTGTCTTAGGGCGAAGGCAGGGTGACACCCTGGACAAGTCGCCAGTTCATCGCAGGGCAATAATATTATTATTATCATTATTATTATTATTATTATTATTAATTATTAATTATTATTATTATTATTATTATTATTATTATTATTATTATTATTATTATTACCACGTAAAGTCAAGAGAGGAGAGGCACTGGCAATGAGGACCTGTATTTTTTTTTTTTCTTCTAGTTTTCTCATTGTTCAATGGTACTTCATCATTATTGACATCAGTATGAAGGTGGACTGACTGATTGATTGAATGGCAGCTCCAAGCTTGAGCCGCTACGTGACACGGCATGGCCCTGACTAGGGTTGTTCAGTCTCTGACTGCCACTGTCTCTCCTGTTGTATCTTCCTGCAGGACCAGCACCTGCTACCTCCAGGAGCAGGAGGAGGGGGTGGAGCCAGCTGCAGCCTATCAGCCATCATCACACCTGCTGCTGAAGGGCAGCAGAGAGAAGAGACTCCACCGGCGCTAGAATGCAGCACGCCCTGTGAAGGCAGGCAGCACTTCTAATACAGAAATTAATGAATGAATATAAATGAATTTTCCCGTTGAAAGCTCTGATCAGCGATCATCTCCCGGATATCCTCCTTCTACCGGAAGTGACCTGTCACGGGACCGCTGTAGCGCGCAAGCCTGGGGGCTGTAGTTGTCCATTCCAGGTCGCCCCACTGCACTGAGCGGAAGCGGGCCTACAAGTCCCAGAGTTCACCGCGGTGGGCGTCAACAGTTGCGCGTTGCGTTGCGTTGTTTCCTGCGTCCCGCAAGTTAGCGCCTCGACTCGAACCGCCGCATTAGATTCTATTAAAAACACAACGGAGGCGCAAAGCGAGCGGAAATGGGCTCCCGCATCAAGTAAGAACCTGAGTGTGTGTTGAAGCGCGCCGACTGTCCTCGATCCTGGTTGGTTGGTTTGATGATGACGACAGTGAGGAAGATGCAGCACAGCCAAAAGGGCCTGATGGTCCTGACGGGCCGGGACAAGTAGTAGTAGTTATATAGTGGTAGTAGTAGTGGTGGTAGTAGTAGTAGCAGCAGCAGTAGTGGTAGTAGTAGTAGTAGTAGTAGTAGTAGTAGTAGTAGTAGTAGTAGTAGTAGTGGTGTAATAGCAGTGGTGGTGGTGGTGGTATGAGTGTAGTAGCAGTAGCAGTATTAGTGGTGGTGGTATTGGATTGATTTTCCACGACTCTGTTTGTTTCCCATTGGACGAGTTGTTTTGTTTGTTTGTGTCCCAGGTTTAGTTGGTGGACAGTCACGTGACTGTCGTGGATGGACGGAATTGAGTTTTATTGATTTACGACTGTATTGATCAATGATTCATAAGCGTCAGGAGTGCATCAGTCAGGGTGTCTGACACTCTGTGTTGAATTGGCCTGATTGTGCTGGTGGAAACAGGTTGACAACTGGCTGGCTGTGCAGTCAGACAGCCAGTAGCTCAGCTGCAGATGAAGCGGTTCCTTCAGGAGAAGGTGTGGCTGACACCACTCCTGTCACTCTTTCACTGCTGCTGCTTCTCAGGTGAAGGTGCTCATTTAGGCTGTGACCTTGGCATTGAAAGGAAAAGTTGAAAACAAGGCTACGATTCACTCCTTCATCTTCATGGTGTTCACATGACTTCAGCCAGTCCCAGTGCAGTAATTAATGCAGTTGTGAGAGATAAATATCCTGCTGGTGATTGGCCCTCCCAACCAACGTCCCCAGGACGTTTGACTGTAGTTTGGTCGGTAATTTGCTTTGGTTCCATCCTGTTCGCCCAAAACCCTGCAGAGGAACTGGCTCAACATTTGGGGATGGAATCTGGAAGATCTGGACCTCGGTGCTGCCAGGGTTCCATGTCTGGACCACACACTGCTTTTGTCTTTCTTTCTTTCTTGCCCCCCTCCTCTCCCCTTCTCTTATTTGGTTTTCCCAGTGTTGCTGTTTCCACTTCTTTTAATTCCTTTTTGAAATTAAAAACAACAAATTGGATTCATTCTGAAGACTTGATTGAACATCCGAAACAGACACAAACACAAACACAGTGAACCAAGCCAACCAAGCCACTTCAGACCAGTCAAGTGGAGTGTGTGTGTGTGTGTGTGTGTGTGTGTGTGTGTGTGTGTGTGTGTGTGTGTGTGTGTGTGTGTGTGTGTGTGTGTGTGTGTGTGTGTGTGTGTGTGTGTGTGTGTGTTGGCTCTCCACATGCAGCTGGATGTGAAGTTCTCAAGGTTCCTGTGGTTCTGCTGCACTTCCTGATGGTTCCATGTTCTGTTGCAGGGACGGTCCTGAGTCCACCTTCCAGGTGTACGTGGAGATCAGCCACCACGGCCTCCACACTCCTGGTGAGAACTTTGATTGACGGCTGGACCTCCACAGTGTCACCACACCGCTGCAACTCGATCTTCAGACAGCAAAATGTTTTTGTTTTTTCCCAGAAGTCTGTGAAGGCTGAATTTTGTGAAAAAAACAGAAACGTGCGGCAATATCTTGTAAATTTCACTCCCTTGTACTTTCAGTAATAATACTAATAATTGATGTGGTCTCTGTGCTCCACGTTGACCAGGACCAGAAGTGCGACGGCAGTTTCCTGAAGACTACACAGACCAGGTGGGTACCGATCCGTCTATCTATCTATCTATCTATCTATCATCTATCTATCCGTCTATCTATCATCTATCTATCTGTCTATCTATCTATCCGTCTATCTATCTATCTGTCTATCTGTCTATCTGTCTATCCGTCTATCCATCTATCTATCTGTCTATCTGTCTATCTGTCTATCTATCCGTCTATCCAGCTATCCATCTATCTATCGATCTATCCATCTATCTGTCTGTCTGCCTGTCTATCAACTTTTATTTGTACACTCGTTAAATCACAACCAAACAAAGCTTCTTGGTACAATCAGAGAGAGAGTGCAGTAGTGGCAGTTGTGCTGCTGTTTTAGCTGCTGTCCATGTCTACAACGTGTTGGTTTCTTTTGGGGAGGGTCAGAGGTCAGAAGTTGTGATGGCACATGAGCTGCATGAATAATGATGAAGGTTCTTTCAACGTGTCTCCGCCACCAGGACCTCCTGCAGACGCTTCCCAAGTTCTGCTTCCCCTTCAACCTGGACAGGTACAAGCACAGACCGTCTGTTACCACGAGTTGATACGGTCGTCTGTTTCACCGTGAGCTTGAAAAACTGTTTTGACCTTGCAGTACCACCGTCCACCACTCGGCTCAGAACTTCACCTTCGTGTTGACTGACGTCGACAGCAAACACAGATTCGGCTTCTGCCGCCTGTCCCCTAGTGGCCACACGTGCTACTGCATCGTCAGGTGAGCTCAAATAACTAGTCTACAACACACTAGCCTAGCCTAGCTAGCTCGGACTCACCACCAAGACACTAGCCTAGCCTAGCTAGCTGCAGAGATGAATGGATCTTGGTTCTGAGCTTGCACCCACCCACTCGACTGAACCCTCTAGAACTTCGACCCTCGTTTCAAAACATGAAACAAGTTTTCATCTCAGAAGTGTTCAAACTAAGTCTTCTTCTAAACTCGAGCTCCTTGTCACAGCTACCTGCCGTGGTTCGAGGTCTTCTACAAGCTGCTCAATATTGTGGCCGATGACACCGTCAAGGGCCAGGTGAGTACGTGTCCAGGTGACGCTAGAACTAGAAGGTTCATTTGGGGCCAACTGGACTTGTTGCCATCTTGAAGGGTTAGGGGTCTTTTTCAGTTCTGGGAAGAGGGTGTTGGAGAGTCCCAAGTATTGAACCACCAGGAGGTGAACGTAGGTGGGGCTACAAGGCAGGTGGTACCGTCTATTAGCAAAGGTGTTGATTTCTTCAGCATTTTTCAACAAAAAGTGTTGATGCCTTCAAGATGTCAAGAACCTGTCCTGTTGCCCCAACTGAACCTCTTCTAACTTGAAGACCACCTGGATGACTGAGAACCTCCACATCTGTGGAGACCAGGCATGGGCAAACTACGGCCTAGGGGCCATATGTGGCCCGTTAAGCTTCTTAATACGGCCCTCTGAACTTCAAGAAATGATATCAATAGTCAGTCAGCCATCAAATAGCTGAATTTCCTGCATGTTTTCAGTGTTGAGCTGAATAATGTGGGGCTGTAAAGACGCTGATTTGGTTGCAACTTTGCTTTGTGTCATTTTACATTGACATTAAAGCAACATGTTGTCTACATATCCCATGATAGATTGTTTCCTCCTTTTTAGAATCCATTGTGGCCCCACCAGTCCAAACGTTTAGCCCACCACCTGGTCCAGACTCTTTAAATGAACCAGCTTAATGGTTGAGTTGTCTGTCATTTGGTCCGATGGTATTGATTTCCTTGTCTTGTCCATGTTGTCAGGAGAGCCAATGGAAAGAGCTCCTGGTGTCCTTACACACCCTTCCAATCCCTGAGCCCGGTGTCTCGGTTCATCTCGGTGTGGTGAGTGAGTCGCAACTCATTCATTGGCTGAAGCTTCTCCTCACGGCTCCACAAAATGTGCAGCGTCAGCTGAAATAAAGTCTTCTGTCTTCTGTCCATCTCCAGCATTACTTCTTCACTGTGCCGGACACACAGGAGCTTCCCAGCATTCCTGAGAATGTGAGTTGTTGTTGATATTTCATTTGTTCTCTAATATCTGCTAATCTGGCCAAAATAATGGACCCCTCGTTTGTGTTCAGTACCGCAACTTATCACGTAAAATGTGGAAGTTTCACGTTATAAACGTCAGGATTTTCACGGAAAAACATGAAGGTTTCAAGTTACAGCGTGAAAGTTATGAAACATGAAGGTTTCACGTTTTTATGTGATTCTCAGCCCTGTTTTTATTCTAGGATGGCAGCGATGCAGTAGTAGTGGAGCAAGAGAACGTGAACAACGGTGGTGGCAGATGAGCAGCGGTAACGGAGCTCGGCTTGCTAAAAATAGCCTCACGGTGTTTTCCTGTCTTTTGCCTTCTAGAGGAACCTGACCGAGTACCTGGTCGCTGTGGACGTCACTAACATGCTCCACCTGTACGCCAGCATGCTGTATGAACGACGCATCCTCATCTGCTGCAGCAAACTCAGCACCGTGAGTGAAAACATGACTGCAGAACCTCTCCTTGGTTTCTGGAGATCCTCATTAGATGATGATGATGATGATGATGATGATGATGCTGGTGGTGGTGGTGAGGGTGATGATGGTCATGTCATGTATTGATGATGATGATGGTGATGGTGATGATGATGACGATGATGGTGATGATGGTGGTGGTGATGATGATGGTGGTGGTGGTGAGGGTGATGATGATGATGATGATGGTGGTGGTGGTGGTGGTGATGATGGTGGGGGTGATGATGATGATGATGATGATGATGGTGGTGATGGTGAGGGTGATGATGATGACGATAATGATGGTGGTGGTGAGGATGATTATGATGATGATGATGATGGTGGTGAAGGTGAAGGTGATGATGGTCATGTCATGTATTGATGATGATGGTGATGGTGATGTCATCATCTCTCTGATGTGCTTCCACCAGTTGACTGCTTGTGTCCACGGTTCTGCCGCCATGTTGTGTCCAATGTTCTGGCAACACGTTTACATTCCTGTCCTCCCTCAACACCTGCTGGACTACTGCTGGTGAGTCCTGCACTTCTCCTCTGTTACAGCAGCGGAGTCCAACTCAAACACTCAGTGAGTTAAAGTGTCAAACATTGGGTCCAACATTGCTATTGATCAGTCAACCATCTCATATGGAGCCAAACAAGCTGAATATGGATCAAAGCAAAGCTGAATACGAGACAATATATTGAATCTCATATAGAAAACTAATCAAAATAAATAAAATGTCAAGAAAAATCCTGTGGCTCTTTTTTATTTGCAGCCTTCTGATTTAAATTTCAACAGGAACCTTTTTCCACAGGCTGATAATGCATTTCAAAATAAAACAACAACAATAAGCCAATGAAGTCATAATAATAATAATATCCTTCAGTCTACGTCCTGTCCTGATTGACGCACCAAAATACCAGCAGAGCATTCTGGGAGTTGTAGTATCAGTGCTGATGATAAAAGTGATTTGTCTTTTTCTCAGTGCCCCAATGCCTTTTCTTATTGGAGTGCATTCCAGTCTGATGGAGGTAGGTGCCAATCAATGTACATCAACTATTGTTCACCACACCAAGTTTTGTTTTTGCAAATTGCAAATTTCATAAGTAGTAAATCTTTTCGCAACACAGTGTAAATAAATATACATATATATATATATATATACATATATATACAACTGAATTGCGTTTTTCTTTGACATCAGCGCTGTGATTGGTTGGTCTTGCTCTTCTCCTCCCCCTACAGAGAGTTCGTCGGTTAGCTCTGGATGATGTCGTCGTCCTCAACGTGGACACAAACACTCTGGAAACACCGTACGATGACCTTCAAAGCCTGCCGAGTGATGTGGTGAGACACTACTGTGTTACTGTGTCTTCTCTCTACCCTTGCCAAAGACTTCCTCAGGATCTCCTCCCAGTGGCCCAGGACCCCTCACCTGGGGAGGTGTCTTGAAGGCATAATAACCACCAGATTGTCCCGAACCTCCAAACCTCTTCTGGAACCTATTCTGAGATCCTCTCCGACAAGCCCAGCTTCTCACATCATCTAGATGGGAAGACCAACAGCTCAACATCTTCAGCTCAATGACCTCCCTCACCAATACTGGTGTCCAACAGTGGTTTGCAACAGGACAGGTGCTAGTGCTAACCAACCTGGCGGCCACAGCTCCAGTTGGACCCCTCAACTGTGGAAGTACCTAACGTGGTCTACATGTCCTGCTCCTCCATGACATGACTGAAGCTCTCCTGTGGTGGGAGTTCCTTCTGACTGGAGATGCCTCCATTAGACCAGCACTTTAGCAACATTAGCATTAAGCTCCATCTGTGGACCAGGAGCTCATGCAGCATCGGTGTGGAAGGTTTATTAGGCCACAAGCACAGAAAGATAACAAGCTTGTGAGTTTACTGTTTTTAGAGAAAGACATTAGATCGATCAATCAATCAATCAATCAACTTTTATTTGTACCACGCTAAATCACAACCAAAGGCGTCTCAAAGCTTCTTGGTTCCACCAGAGGAGAACCCACTGGGCCTCCAGAGCAGCAGGATGTAGATGGACTTCGTTGAGCGTCTCCTCTGCTACGATGTCTTCCAGATTTCATCTTTGAAAAGTCGCTTGAAGAAAGTTTCAACCACGACGGGTGACGGCGTGGCCCGAGCCTTCCTCAAGAGTCAGGCCGCCTTGTTTGGCAGCTACAGGAACGCCCTGCAGATCGAGTCGGTCAGTAGGTGGCGCACACCAGTCTTCATCACTTTTTTATGATCTTACTGGTTTTGTCTTTTCAATTTACTGATTTCATCTCTGTTCGGTTATTATAAATGGTTTATTGCGGCAGCGACAGCGGGTGACCCCTCTCGTTCTTATTGGTCGTTCCCCTGTTGACTGTTAGACTCATCATGAAGTTGTCTCATAGTCCTCTACAACTGAGTATAAATACATCTGACTGGTCCACGCTGGAGAAATGGTCAATGGTACAGCGCTCTTTCCAACACCTTGACCGTGGTCCAATGTGCTTTACAAGGCTTCTCATTCACCCATTCAACCACACACATTCACACACCAATGGGTGGCGCTGCCTTAATTTCTCTGTCCATCAGATAAAGATACTGTTGAAGAAAAACAATAATATTAAGAATACATGGAAAAGATTAGCTCCATTTTGCCTTCAGGAACATCACGGTGTCAAAGGTCTTGATGGTTGATGTGCTTACCTGAATTTTATTAAGGGGGAGCCAATCACGTTCAACGAGGAAGTTTTCATGAACCACCGTTCCAGCGTCATGAAGCAGTTCCTCCAGAACGCCATCCAGCTGCAGCTCTTCAAACAGGTACAGACGCAGATCTTCTCAAGCCACGTTCTCCTCCCTTTGGTTCTCTGTCGTCTTGGTTCTCCAGCCTCTGTGTGGCTTTGACCTGAAGGCTCTTTCTACCTGCAGTTCATCGACGGCCGTCTCGACCTGCTGAATGCGGGGGAGGGATTCAATGATCTGTTTGAGGAAGAGATCAACTTGAGTGAGGATGCAGGTGAGTGAGAGCTTCTCAATTCCAATAGAGATGGATTCCATCTATCAGTGTAATAAATGTGGTGCCCTACTGAGCGGTGGAGTCCCGCGACTCTACCGGAATGAGTCATGAAAACCAAACACAAGTTCTTGCTTCATGCTTCAGTCCTCAAACTGAACTTTAATCTACTAGGACTCTCCAAGGCAGTGGTGGGCTAAACTATTACACTGGTGGGCCACAATGTTTTCTACATATCCCATGATAAATGTTTTCCTCCTATGAGGTGGCTCACCCAAACACTCCATCCATTTGCTGCTGCTCCGCTACCCCCCTCTGGCACACTGTCGAACCCACTGTGGCCCACCAGTCAAACAGTTGGCCCACCCCTGGTTTAGAAGGACCTACTTCCTGTCTGAGTCATGACTCAATGGGCTGATGTTTCCAGCCAGCCACCAAAAGCATTGAGTGAGATGTTATGAACCGTTGCTACAGTGGAGCTGCTGGTCCGAGGGAGACGTTGCTTCTTGTCTGCTAAATGAAGCCTCAAGTGTCTGTACAAAACCCCAGGTCATCTCCATGATGTTGTCTTTCCCCAACAACCCACAGGCAGTGACAAGACCTACCACCAGTGGCTGCTGACAATGAAGGTGAGCTAATGTGGATGTGGATCTTAGCTTAACGCTGTCTTGCAGCAAGGTTGCAGGTTTGATTCCCCCGGGGCTCCTGGGGCCTTTCTGTGTGCTAGTTTGCATGTTAGAATAGAATGATGATGATAACATCTAGATGGATTGAGAAGAGCAGCAGGTCTGTTTCAGCTGTGCACTGGCTTGATTGGTGCTACTGCAACTGATTGACTGATCCAAATGGTTGTCAATTTGTTCCTTACAGAAAGGGGGCGGAGCTATCTTCAACACCGTCAGGACCAAGGCCAATCCAGCCATGAAGACGGTTTATAAACTTGTAAGCACATTGGTTGAAACAAACCTGCAACCAACAAGAATTGAGCTTCCTCTGAACTACTTCCTGTTTCATGGACAGGCTAAAGACCACGCCAAGATGCGCATCAAGGAAGTCAAGACCAAACTCAAGCAAAGGGTTTGTAACTATCCCCTGCCAGTTCATCATCATTATTATTATGTTTTTTATTATTTATTTATGGAGCTGTTTTGATTGGGACGTGGTTTTGTGTGCAGTTTGAAATGTATTTATTTATAGAGAAAGTCTTGCTAATTTATTTTGCAGGACACAAAATTCAATTCAGTCATTTCTATCTTTTTATCGACAAGACATGAAAGAAAAGTGGCCATTAAAGCCTTTTGATTTTGGTGGAATAAATTTGCGTCTTTGCGACTTGATGATGAGAAAAAGGCAGATGATGGTCCTGAGACTCCACCGCCAGGTCAGAACCACTGGTCTAGAAGACAGCAGACTGACACAGACCTTGACTGGAGAAGCTCAGCTCCCAGAAGCAGAGCTAACACCACTGTGTCCATGCGTAAATGTCAGAACAAAAAATCAGTTGTAGTTTCTTTGAGGGGGATTTTGCTTCATTCTGACTCTGGAGGAGGAGACCATCTTCTGTGCTCCTCTGTCCTCCACCATGATGACCTCCAGTCAGCACTGTAGCACCATGAGGACCTCCAGTCAGCACTGTAGCACCATGGTGACCTCCAGTCAACACTGTAGTACCATGATGTCCTCCACCATGATGACCTCCAGTCAGCACTGTAGCACCATGATGACCTCCAGTCAGCACTGTAGCACCATGGTGACCTCCAGTCAGCACAGTAGCACCATGATGACCTCCAGTCATCACTGTAGCACCATGATGACCTCCAGCGGTGTCAGCCTCCACCTCTCTTTGTCGGTTCCTCCAGGAGCAGTCAGAAAACGGCTTCTCTGTAGCAGCGCTAACCGTCTTGAGTGGTGACCACCCAGGAAGCGCGCCCTCCTATGATGATGTCATCAGGGGAATGGGACCGTCCCAAACTCTGGATGGCCGCAGACCCGTCAATGTGCACCATGGACAAGTAAGACTGTTTTACTGTTGCAGAGAAATCTCGCCAGAGCCTGACAAGTTTTATTGCTACATGCTTTAAAAAGTAAAGTAAAGTAAAGTAAAAAGTACAAATTACATTCGTTTTCCTTCTCATTTGTTTAGCAAAAATTGCATATTTTGTGTATATTCAACATTAAAACCTTTTGGTGTTGTTGTTGTTTTTTAACTACCACAGGCTCGACCAATCATGTTGAAGAGAGCAAGCAGTAATATGAGTCTGGAAAGCAGCATTAGCCAGTAAGTCTCCAACTATATTCATATATGTATAAGACGGCCTTGACCTTTGTGTGTAAAAGAGACACACAAGTTAAATGCTTGATTCATCAGCGAAGGCTCCGCTCAGTGTATATTAGTGTGTATTTGCATGAATTTGTATTTGTTCTTTTGATCGAGCTGATATTCACTAACTTTGATCCGGTGATTCATCTCAAAGTGGTCTGACTTGATGACGGAAAAATTCAAATATCATGAAATTTGACCCATTTTAAACTTTTGATAATAATAATAATTCTATTGGCTCATGTGATATGAAGGTTTTTTGTTTTTTTTGAAGTTTTGAAGTTTTGAATTCTGTCCCGCTGATGTCTCACAATCTTAGAATTTATCTATAAACGTCGATAAAACGCGAGATGGATTCACTGCTTCACTGGCAGAAAACTTCTGCTGTTGCAGAACTCAAAACTGACTTTATTCTTTGCTGAAATCGCTTTTCTCGCTCCCTCCTCACTGTGTTTCCTCTTTTTTTTTTTTTTTGCATGCTCGCTTCCTCCTCTGATGAGTCACTTCCTGTCACTCCGTCCATCACCAGTGCACTACTGCGGCCTCGTTTACACTTGAACCTACTACTACCACTACTACCACTACTACTACCACTACCACTACCACCACTACTACTACTACTACTACTACTACCGCTACCACTACTACTACTACTACTACTACCACTACTACTACCACTACCACCACTACTACTACTACCACTACTACTACTACTACTCTAAACTCTTCATGACGTCTGACGCCCCTTATAGTACTGATTACTACAGTTGTTGATATGTAGCACCTCTGCAAGTATGACAGTACATGTAAAGTTGAGGCCAGGACAGCAGTGTTTCTCTCTGTCTGGAATGTGGGATGGAAAGAAACAGAAAGACTGGACGGAGGTTAAAACACGACAACGACTCGATCCCAACAGTTTTATTCACAACTGTGCAGGTTATTTTCTGTTGCACTGATGGCAAATATGTCAAACGAGCCGTGACTCACCCGTTGTTTCTTCTCTCTCACTGTAGCTCTGTGCGTCCTACTCACCACTACAAAATCTTTCTTTCTGAGGATTCGTCCGGAGACGAACTCCAGGACTCCATCTCTGCCTTTCCTCACAGCTGTCTCTTCTCCGCTCCCTTCGACTGGTCACATCTGTACGCATGATTTACACATGAGTGATTAATCATCTAACCTGTTTCCTTTCTAAAAAAAAAAAATGAACATGTGTGTGTGTGTGTGTGTGTGTGTGTGTGTGCGCTTTATATGTTCTGTTTTAAAGCTTCACAGGCGAGAGCGTAAATTATTCAATCATTTAAAGTCATTGAAGGTCACTTAGAGCCCTTCAGAAGTGCCCACCTCTGGCACGTGAGACTAAAACAGGTGGAGGGCAACTGGTAGACTGGTGGGGCCACAGTGGGTGGTACAGTGTGCCAGAGGGGGGTAGTGGAACAGCAGCAGATGGATGCAGTGTTTTGGTGAGCCACCTTATAGGAGGAAACCTGTTGCTTTAATGTCAATGGAAAATGAAGCAAAGCAAAGTTGCAACCAAAGCAGTGTCTTTGAAGCCCCACCAGGGTGTTTAGCTCTTAGAACCTCCTAGAACCATCCAGAACCATCCAGAACCACCATGTTTAGCTCTTTATTGAAATGACTCTGAAAACACTGCAAACATGGAGGAGATGCAGCTGTTTGATGACTGACTACTAAGATCATTTCTTCAAGTTCAAAGGGCCAAATTAAAAAGCTTAATGGGCCACATATGGCCCCCTGGCCGTAGTTTGCTCACGCCTGGGCTAGCGTGTTAGCAAGGATAGAATGTTAGCACAGAAGAGATGAAGTACACTGTGGTATGTGTTTGACTGGAAAGTGACGTGAGGAGGGACAAATTAATTCTGTGTGGTTTGAAACTGTTCCAGGCCACAGCCGTACCAGTCCCTGAAGGAGGCCGAGCCTCTAGAAGGAGACGCCTTTGGTCTCGGGCCCGAGAGTCACACTGCTCCTCCCAGCCCCGTCAATCAAAGGTTCTCCAACGTCAAGCTGCTGGGGGACATTTTCAGCTGCCAGGACGAACCTGACAGCCAACAAGTGAACTTAACCAAGAGCCTCGAGGACCTCAGGACCAGCAAGGATCCCCAGGACCTTCAAGAAGGGAACTTCAGCTACCAGGTCAGAACACTAAAGGTGAAATGCAATCAGTAATTCCCCCAAAAAATTGATTGATCTGCACGTGTTGACTTGAGGTAAACCAAGGAGCATCCTCTTCATACTTTACCACCACATCACAATGTATTTGCCACCAAGGATGCCGGTTGGCCGCCCATTTCTTTGAAAATGATTATTGAAATCAATGGTCTTTCTGTTGCAGCAGATGGAACTCTGTATGGGAGGACACGCACAACCCCTTCCAGGCCTGAAGCTCCCAAACACTAATAACAAGTTGTGGAGGACGGGGACGGAAAAATCCACCCCTCCTCCTGCTACCTGCGAGGGAGCTCAAGCGCAGCCAGAAGCTCACACTGCTCCAGGCTGCGAGAGCTCCAGGTCGGGCCTGAACCGCTCGGACACCTTCACCTCCGGCAACATCACCATCCCCCGCCCGCATGGGAGGAAGACTCCAGAGCTGGGGAGCGTCCTGGTTGTTCCCGCCGGGCAAATCTGCTCCAGAGGAGCGGCTGAAGGAGAAGAAGAAGGTGGCAATCTATCAAGTGGACGAGAGTTTCAGCAAGCCCTGGACGTGACCCCGAAAGGAGGTCACATGCAAAGGTCCACAACGTCCACTAGAGACATTGTAGACCTGATCAATCTGGACCCTCTGATGGACCCTGGGCCTGCCAATTTTGACTCCATGAGTAAAGTTGGGAATGTAGGTGTGGTGTCATCGACGTATAGAGGAACTTTACCACTCAGGTCTTACCCGCACGGCTCGTCTCCGTTGCCTCCGCGTCCTCATTTAGCGCTCAACCCTTTTGCCCAACACCTGCTGCACCTGCACAACACGTGCAACTCACCTCAGATGCACTACGCACCCCCCCGACAGGAGAATCCGTTCGCTCCGGTTCACGTCCCTCGGCCCGGGTCGTACTTCCACACTCCACCGCAGCCGCAGTCTTTCCCCGCCGTCCAGGGCCTCTACGGACTGCAGCACTCCTTTGGTAGTTTAACGCATCCCTCTGTCCACGGGAGGCTCCACTCTGCCTTTCCACACGAGGGCGCCACGAGGTCTCCGCTGCCCTCCTCCGCCAGCAACAGCGCCCTCTCCGGCTCGGCAGACTCCCCCGCGGCCTCCGAGGGTGACGCTCACAATCGGACTCAGGACCCGTTCGCAGACCTGCTGACGATGGTCAAGGAAGACGCGGCTCCAAAGGAGACGGCCGCGGACCTTCGATGGAAATGGGAAACGTTTGAGTGAAAACTGATGGAGGAGTCGTTTGTGACCAGCAACAAATGTCCAGGACCTTCTTTCAACGACCTTCGTAATGCTGCTGTGGATCAGATGAGGCAGCAATCAGTCACTGGAAGACATTACAGTACATTTCACAGTAAAAGACTGTAACACTGAGAAGGGGCTAATTTATTTTTCAAAATATTTCATTGTGTATATTTTATGCAAAGGCAACTGATTCCTGTTGATTTCTGCTTGACTTTGTAATCCTGTACATCAGCGACAAAATAAGTTGACAAAAACAATCATACCATGAATTCTTGGAATTTCACCTATAAATCCATAATCCAACATTTGGACTTGCTTAAGTTCACAATAAACTCGATATATATTTATTTTTAATTTATTATGTAGCTCTAATGATCTCTATAGGGTCGTTGCATCACGGAACATATAACACTTGAAAAAAGCAAACGTGAAAATGCAACATTCAACAGTGGAGTACCGTCAAGACATCAGGCAGAAGAAAAATGATATATTTCAAAAACAACAACTACAACATGTATTTAGATTTACAACTGTTTCTGCTGACACAGAATTACATTGTTAAAGTCGCTGTGTTGTCTTGGTAAACATTAAATTGACTTTTCGTTGACTTGGTAACCAGCTTTTTGTCACCGTTTCACGATTCATCGTCCAGTGATGTCATCATTCAGTTCATAATTACAGCTCCCCATAGCATGTTAGCACAGTTAGCTTGACATGCCGCAGAGGTGGTTTTCAGTCGCAGAGTTCAGGGTACTAGAAGCTTTTACTCCTCTATGGTTTTTATTCTGCCAAACACATGCAACAACACACAACAGTTGTCAAAATACAGTTGTATAAAATGAATCATTTTCCATCACCGAGCGCGTCCACATTTGTAGTTTTTAGTTGAATTATGGCAGCCGTTAACTTTTCCAGCAAATAAAACACACACAAAAAAATAACAGCTTAGAACAGCTGTGGTCCAAATGTTTGACTGCTGGGGACACAGTGGGTTGTACAGTGTACCAGAAGGAGGTAGCGGAGCAGCAGCAGATGGATGGAGTGTTCTGGTGAGCCACCTCATAGGAGGAAACATGTTGCTGTAATGTCAATGGAAAA
Organism: Nelusetta ayraudi; assembly: GCF_046127955.1. NCBI lineage: Eukaryota > Metazoa > Chordata > Actinopteri > Tetraodontiformes > Monacanthidae > Nelusetta > Nelusetta ayraudi. The sequence goes on from NW_027466076.1 coordinate 6,833,125, forward strand.
TGAAGCGAAGCAAAGTTGCAACCAAATCAGTGTCTTTGTGTTTAGCTCTTAGAACCACCCAGAACCACCAGGGTGTTTAGCTCTTAGAACCATCCAGTACCACCCAGAACTACCAGGGTGTTTAGCTCTTAGAACCATCCAGAACCACCAGGGTGTTTAGCTCTTAGAACCACCCAGTACCACCCACAACCACCAGGGTGTTTAGGTCTTAGAACCATCCAGAACCACCAGGGTGTTGAGCTCTTTATTGAAATGACTCTGAAAACATGGAGAAAACACAGCTGTTTGATGACTGACTGTTGATATAATTTCTTCAAGTTCAGAGGGCCGGATTAAAAAGCTAAATGGTCCACATATGGCCCCTGGGGCGTAGTTTGCCCATGTCTGCCATAGACAAAGATCTGTCCATGATGTCATTTTTAGTTAAAATATATTAGCTCTACAGTGCATGGCACCGTTACACTATTTCATTGCACTAAAGATGCAACTAAACAAGAAACCAACACAACAGATAACACGTGAAGAGAACATATACATGACACAGCATCAAGACACTGAGATCATTCATACATTGATGCCGGATGTGCATTTTTAGAACACACTATTTCAAACTTTTTAACAGCAATATTTGCACCAGAATAACGACAGTAGTGCAGTTGGAATAGCCAACATCATGTGGTCATTATGGAGGTCATTTATGAGTCACTTATAATTATTAAAGTGGCGTTCCTGTTGAAATAAATGACTTCATTGGACCATCGAGCTCGGCTGCATGTTGATGAGAAGGTGAGTCCAGACTGCCCCCTGTAGGCTAGCTAGCAAATGGCCATTTTTGTCAATGGCCATTTGTCACAATTTGCATGATTCTGGATACATGATTATTGATACAAATGAGACTAACTAAGGTCCATGGGCCTGTGCTTCACTGCCTGGTATAGATACATAGTTGACATTAGGGGATGAGAGCAGCAGCAGCAGCAGCAGTAGCAGCAGCAGCAGAACATCAGACCATCATCCAAACCGCAAGTGTCAAAATATAATGAGACTGCGGGGCCAAATTTGGCCCACGGGCCAGAGTTTGGCACCCCCTGATCTAGAGTGAGGCCTTGTCTAGTTGTGGCGTAGTGCAGTTGCACCTCCTGGTGTTGTCCGATCAGATGAGTCTTTCCTCTGGTGGAACCTTCAGCATGCTGTCCATCTCCAGCCGAGCTCCAGCCACCTCCTGAGCGCTGGGGCTGTAAACCCCCTCCGACTGACGCTTCTTCCTGGCCGTCAGCACCATGTAGGCGGAGCCCACCACCGCCAGCAGCGCGCACAAACACAGCAGCGGGACGGCCACCGTCAGCCAGTGCGCCCCCTGCCTGTGGGCCTGTTTCTGCAAAAATGGAACGTCAAAAAAAGACGCGATCACGGTTATTAAAAGTGTCTGTTGTGTTTACATCAGTTGTGACAGAGGGCTGCTGTCCAGAAGTGACTATCAATAAAAAAAAATATTTACCTTTATGTTAAAGTGGCAACAACCATAATTTCATGATAAATTCGGCACCCAAATTTTTTTTTTCAGAATTTGTCTGAATTATTTATAATTAATCATAACTTGATAAACATTATGTCAACTGCGCATTTAAAAAAAAATGTATTCACTCCCTTATGATGTTCATTAAAATGAGACCTGCATAATAATTTTGCACACAGTGTAAATCTGTGGTTGCTTTTTGTGCACATTTGCTGCTTTTTATGTCTGTTATGTCAAATAATATTTCCAAACAAAAACATACGTTAGAGTCACAGGTGGCGCCGCTGAATCCTGGTGGACAGTCGCACACAAACATGTTGAATCGATCCAGACAGGAAGCGCCGTTTCGACAGGGATTAGACTCACACTCGTTAATCTCTGTCTCACATCTGCAACAAAAAAACACAATAATTGTTGGAACAGAGCGTAAACATAAGACACAACAGCTGACTGCAAACATGAAAAAAATGAATTCAATCAGTTAGATTCAATTCAACTATTTGTATGGCCGTGCATTGTAACAAAGTCGTCCACATATCATATTATTTACACAACTGTAAACACTCCATCCACCTGCTACTGCTCCGCTACCCACCCACTCTGACCCTGTCTGACCTGTCAAAAAGCTACATCATTATTATTATTATTATTATTATTATTATTATTATTATTATTATTATAGGGCCACAAAGAAGGACAAATAAATTGAAATAACAATTTGCACTGTCACACACACCCACGGCTTCCAGTTTGCCTCACATGCATGTTGTTAGACTGTGGGAAGAAGCCGGAGAACGCGGAGAGAACCCACACACACATACACACACACACACACACACTCTCACACAGAAAGACCTGGGATCACACCTCAGGACCTTCTCGGTGTGAGGCAGTGGTGCTAACCAGCGTCACCCCAGTGTATAACAACATGTCATTTTAGAATCAAGCAAAAGCAGCTGACCTGCTGCCTGTGAAACCTGGCATGCAGGTACAGTTGGCTCCCCACAGCCCGTCGTTGCAGATTCCGTCGTTCACACACTGCAAATCTTCACCGCACTGTATGGGGGGGTGTTTCCACCTGGCGGAGAAGAAGCCGTGGTGAACACTGGTTCAACGAGTGCCATCCATTTATTGACAGGAATATATGTTGCATAACAACTGCGTGCATCTGTGAACAAACTTAACTCCACTTCAGATGGTATCAGCACTGTGGCAGCACTGCCATGCTGAATACTATTGCTTTGTTGCTCTTGTTGTTGTTTTGCATTAGAATGGAAGATGTGTCCGCTACAGCGTGTTTACAGTGTACATGTTAAAGCGGTGCAGTGAAATGGCTTAGTGAGAACTCACTGGCAGAGTGGACCCCGGTAGTCTTTGGGACAGACACAGGTGTAACGGTTGAGTCCGTCCTCGCAGGTTCCTCCGTGCTCGCAGGCGTGATGTGCACAATCGTCAATGTCCACGTCACACAGTGGTCCAGCGTAGCCCAGGAGGCACTGGCACTCAAAGCCACCCAGATGATCCATACAGCTTCCATGAACACAAGGCTGAGACACACAATCATCAGTGTCCGTCTCGCAAGCCTCTCCCTCCCAACCCGAGTCGCACGCACACTTGAATTTGTTGAAAATGTCCTCGCACGTGGCTCCGTTCAGACAAGGGTCCGGGTCACAAACAGGTGCGCTGGTGCAACCCAGATGAATCCTCGGTTTTTCATCGGGATAAAATTGAGATAACTGAGGTGCTTTGAAGTCGTCCACGAAGGGAAGGTAGACCCCTCCTACTCGGATCGTACCCAAGCAGCCAGTGAAGCTCTCAGCGACAGTCAGCGTGGCCCCCTTTTGGTTGAGGAAGTTCAAACTCCCTGCGCGCTGAGGCAGACTACTGGCGTCTGTAATCCCGTCCACGGAAATGAGCCAAGCGGGAGATTTGTGGCCCTGCTCGCTGGTTGAGATGTTGACACGATGCCACAAGCCGTCAGCCACTCTGCGAACCCCCGAGAAGGCCAAGGTCTCGGCCCTGTCGCTAACGTGAATGTCCACCCTGACCGAAGAGTCCAGCAGGCTGACCATCAGCAGGTCCGTGGCCCACGAAGCCCTCAGCAGCACCGCGTTCTCCGAACGAGTGCGCAGCTCCATGTATATGTCCGAGACGGGTTTGGTCAGGGAGCCTCCGGCACTGTAGCGGACTTGGTCGTTGTCAAAGGTGGCACTGTACAAACCTGTGGAAAAACAAAACAATGAAAAACTGAAATATAAAACTAATACTAATACTAAAATATACGTGCATTGATATCTCTGCTTTTACTTTTAGGATTCAAAAATCATCTCTTCACCAATAGTTTAATGATCTTAAACCAGGTCTGTATATTTAAAATAACTATCAAAGGTGTCATGACATAAATGAGAATGAATTCTAGAAACAATTTTAGATTGGGGATTTTTAACCTTTCAAAGAAAATATCAAAGCCAGAAAATCGGATGCCATACACTGGCTGAGACTAGTGTACGTGCCAACACAGGCAGCCTAGTACGCCTAGTGAGTACCTAGTACGCCTAGTGAGTACCGAGCACACCTAGTCAGTACTTAGTACGCCTAGTGAGTACCTAGTACGCCTAGTGAGTACCAAGTACGCCCAGTGAGTACCGAGTACGCCTAGTGAGTACCAAGTACGCCTAGTGAGTACCGAGTACCAGTGTAATTATAACTTTTCCTTGTGTTCTTGCAGCAGATGACACAAGGTGCTTGATTCAGCTTGGGATTCAGCTTCCTTCTTCCTTTTGCTTCTTTGTTGTCCATATCTAACAAAGTCTTCTCGACCTCCTCCTGACATATGGTTTTAGATTGATGACAACAGCGGGCTCATGCTTTGTTTGGCAGGTGATCTTACATTCATATCCGTCAGGGAGGTCCACACACTGACCGCCAGTGACACAAGGATCACTGACGCACCACACTCTGGTCTCACACGTCTTGCCAGTGTGGTCCACTGGACAGGAGCACGTGAAGTCGTTAAATGTGACGGTGCATTCTCCTCCATTCAGACAAGGCTCCGCCTGCAAAAATGAGCAAAAGGTTGAGACGTCATGTGATTTCAAGCCATTCCCTGTTATCGTTGACATGTGATCTTATTATGGTTGTTGTTGTGAATCATGTATCAAGGCTTTTTTGTTTTCTATTTTTGGAAATCTAAACATAAAGCGGTTTCAGGTTTGAAGTAGTGCGTGTACTTTATAAAGGTATCTGTTTATAAAAACCTTGTTCTACTCATTAACTACAAGTTTCACAACTGACAGCTACTACGTTAGCTAGAGTGCAACTTTCATCAGGATGAACTGATCATTTTTTCCTTCACCTTGCATGCATTATCACTGACGCAGCCCTCTGTGATGTTTGAAACATCACTTGACAGATACACGTCCATCTCATCAGGGCTTCCCCAGGAATCCACCAAGAGATGCACCAAATCCAGGCGAAGGTCCTGCAGACAACCCTTGTAGTGCCCCCCCCACGCAGCAGAATCCACCTTTACTGGAAGTCCACCAACATAGGCCCGATCCCCACTGTTAACAGTCACTGCGGGGATCTCTCCGATTCCATAGCGAAGGCCTCCGTGCTCGAAAATCACCTTCCCATGTTGGACCTCCACCTGGACCAGCTGCCTCTGGCCGGTGCTCACGAAAACTGGAGCACTCAGGGGGGCGCCATTGGGTAGCGAACTGACAAAAACACGCCCCATTTCTAGGTAAACCGAGAAGTAGACGTCCCATTCCTCCTCTTCCTCCTCTTCCTCGTTGGGTCTTCTCAACTGAAACAGGAGGCCGTCGGGTTTAACTGTTCTCAGAACCAAGGACACATTAAAGTTGCTCCCATGAAGCTGTGGAATATCGTAGGTACTGAAACTCAATGTGTCCTCATGGTTATATGTCCATGAAGGGAACTCTGTAAGGACAGAGGAGAAAAGGTAGTAGGGTTAGGGTTAGCGTTAGTTCATCAGTAGTTCATCATTTCTGACCTGTGTGTTGTAATATGGCAGTCAAAATATAGATTCATAGCCCAAAGCATTGTATTCCTGTTTGAAACATGCGTGTATGCATGAACTCTTTGTTCAAAATGATGCTTTCATTGATGTCAATCGCTAAATGTGTTGGTATGTTGTCAATAATCTCTGCTGGCCTGGACACACACACACACACACACACACACACACACACACACACATACAAACACAGAAGTAAATCATTTTTAAAAAGTCTGTAAAATTATTCTCCATAGTCTTCTTCTCCATGTTCTCTTCATGTCATATGATGATATTATGCCCACTAGATGGCGCTGCTTCCATCGTTACAATAGAGTTTTTTATCCAATCATATTTCAACTAGCTAGCTTGTGTTGTCAGGATCAACACTGCACAACATCCTCTTCGCTGTCAGTGAACGCACCACTGTCCGCTGTTCAGCGAGAAGGTCTGATGCTGAAGTGGACACATGGGCGTCCTGTGATTGGCTAAGCCAGGGGTGGGCCACCTGGTGTTTTTAATACAAGTCCTTGGTATATTTCACATATTAGGACTAGTTGGAATAAAGACGCCTACCTTCAGAGCAGCTCTCTCCATGGAAGGGCCGGTAGCAGACACACTGGTAGCTGGTCCACAGGTCCACACAGTGCCCACGTCCACCACAGGGGTCCAGCACACACCAGTCTGTCTTCACGCACCCCAGCTCGTACAGCTGGTCCTCAGGGAGGGTTCCGGGTAGGACAGGCGTGGAGTCGATCACAAGGTCTTCCATACATCCGATGAAGTTTGAGCCACTCAAAGAATACTTTAAGAGCTGCTCAGGTGCGCCACCTATATACGTCTGGGCGAACGGTTCAGTAGGCACGAGGGCTTCATCCATGTGACCGTCGACGACTTTGCACACTTCCCCGTCGCAGCCGTGGCCTTGGACGACCAAAACCAGGCTTTTGTCATCAACAGAAACACGAGCGTCCCACCAAACTCCGTCGCTCACCGAGCCGCTGAACGTCGCCTCCAGTTTGAAGCCGCCACAAAAGGACTTTGCATGAAGAGCCTGGTTAGCGATCTCAAGGAGGAGGTGATTTTCCTCATCGCCCCTGAAGAAGAGCAAAGCATTGGGTACAGTCGTTCGAAAGCGCAGCTGCAGGTCCGAACCCGGATGGACGTCCCTGCGGCGCCGCTCCGTCTCGACAACCTGGAGGTGGATGAATCCTGGAGTGGAGAAGGAGAAGGTGGTTCCTGTGGAACAGCGGTCGTCATAGAAGCCAGGAGGGCACGAGCACGAGTGACCGTGTTCTTCTTCTTCTCCTCCTTCTCCTCCCCGCAGCCACGGGAGGCAGGTGGCGCCGTTCTGGCACGTGTGGTCCAAGCAGCCAGACAGTTGGACCTGGCAGTGGCGTCCCCCCCAGGGCAGGTCGCCGGGTTCCGAGTCAGAACAGTGGCAGGTGTAGGAGGCTACGCTGTCTTCGCACCGGCCTCCGTTCTCACACGGTTGACTTTCACATTCGTCAACGTTCACCTCACACAGCTCACCTGGAGGGAACCAATCAGAGCCTTCGTTCATCGTCGTCTTTTACTTTTTAATACATCCAAAATTAAAGGCAACGCAGATAAAATGCACCCTTGCACTGTAATCTGGCCAACATGACAACTATGTCATTTAGCATTGAGGGTCTTTGTTGTTCAATTTCATTGTTGAAATATGAATCTTCACTTCAATAAAAACTGGTGAATATGTGTAAAACCCTAAAGTTGGAAAGTTTCCTTTGATGGACGGTAATTTGACCGAATCGATGCTTTAACAGACTCACCCAGGAAGCCGGCAGCGCAGCTACAAGTAAAGCCGTTGATCTGGTCCTCACAGGTGGCCCAGTTGAGACAGGGTTCAGACTCGCACTCGTTGATGTTCACTGAGCAGTTCTCACCTGGGGGAGGAGGAGTCAACGTTATCAGAAGACTGAGAGCAGTAGAGTCCGACTCATTCAGTGGCGCCAAGATTTCAAACTGGGACAAAGTCTCAGTCCAACACTGATACTTATTGGACAGATCTTCCTCCAGATAGAACAGTGAAGCTTTTTATATGGAGCCAAATAACCTGAATATGGAGCAAAGCAAAGCTTCGTGCTAGACAATCAATGACTGCATGTTGCACAAGTGTAGAATCCAAATTCAAATAAAAAAAAAACCTACAAAATAAATAAAATGTAAATAAAAACTGCATGTCACTTTTTCCATTTCATTTAACAGTGACCTTTTTCCAGGGACTGAAAACACATTTAGAAATAAAATAATAATAAACCAATATACAACAAAGCAAAATACCCAGCAGAGCATTCTGGGATTTGTAGTATTAGGGTTGTGCTGTATAATAGTGGCTGGCTATTGGCTCTTGTAGTGATTTGTATTTTGCCTCGCGAGCCAAATACAATTACACTGCAGGGCCCAAATTTGGCCCGCAGGCCAGAGTTTGATACCTATGACTTAGAAGGTGAAGAATTTGAAGTAGCTTTGTGAGGATAGAATAGAATAAAATAGAATGGAATAGAATAGAACACCTTTAATAATCCCACATTGGGTAAATTTGCTCAATACAGCAACAAAAAGTCGTGCGAAGGAAGGAAAAATGATCAAGACAAGATATGAACATGTTACAAAAAGTTTGATTATTTACGCTGACTGGTGTTCATTCACCTGCAAATCCCGGCTGACACTGGCACACGTATCCCGACGCGTCCTCAAAGCTGATCTCCCAGTCCGGCTCCCAGTCCAGGTCCCAGTTGGACCACTGGGAACGCTGGAAACACTCGCCGTCGTTCTCACAGGGACTCCCGGCGCACTCGTCAATGTCAATCTCACAGTTTGGTCCTTCGAAACCTGGAGAATGAAGATACAGAGCTCAAATTAAGACCTGAAGTCTGGACCAGCTCTTCTTTAATTAGAATAGAAGAGAATAGACCATACTGGGCCTCTTCTATCTTACATATATCAATAATAGCACAATTCCTGTGCTTTTTCATATCATTGAAGGAATGTTTTTAGTGTATGTGATTGTTTACCTGGCCAGCAGAGGCATGTATAGCCACGGACCCCCTCCATGCACACGGCCCCATGCTGACAGGGGCTGGAGTGGCACTCTGGGATGTCCACCTCGCAGTGCTCGCCCTCGAAGCCTGAATGGCTGCAGTCGCACTCGTAGCTGCAAGACACGTTTCAAAGAGCTGCAACATCAACACTTAAAGCAGAGGTGTCAAACTCTGGCCCACGGCCCAAATTTGGCCCTGCAGTGTCATTGTATTTGACCTGCCACTATAATACAGTATGTATGTAGTAGTATGTAGTAGTATGTAGCGCTAATACTACAAATCCCAGAATGCCCTGTTGGTATTTTGGTGAATCAATCAGGATCAGGATCAGTTATTTTATTTTGAAATGTATTATCAGCCAGTGGAAAAAGGTTCCTGTTGAAATTTAAATCAGAAGGCTGTAAATAAAAAAGAGCCATAGGATTTTCATTGACATTTTATTTAGTTTTTTTTTTGTTTGAAATGTGATTTTGCATGCGTGCACTGTGAAGTTATTGATTGTCTAGCATGAAGCTTTGCTTTGTTCCATATTCAGCTTGTTTGGCTCCATATAAAAAGGTTCAGTGTTCTATCTGGAGGATGTGTTTCTTCAATAAATATCAATGTTGGACCCAGACTTTGTCCCAGTTTGACATTTTGATGCCAGTGTTTGAGTTGGACTCCCTGATCTACAGCATATCAACGCTTTGTTCTGCTTTCTGCAGTTGCTTCACACTGTTTATAAGGGCGGTGCGGCTGACTATCGAGGTAAATTAGTAAGTCATCAAAGTCATCAAAAAGTCATCAAATGTAGTGACACGTTCAAACAGGTCCTTCTGCTACTCAGATTTCAGACCCTGGTGTGGTCTCACCTGTTCTCCAGGTCGTGGCAGACGCCTCCGTTCAGACACGGCTCGCTGGCGCACTCGTCGATATCCAGCTCACAGTCCAGGCCATCGAATCCGGCCGCGCACTCGCAGGAGTAAAAGCCAACCAAATCGTGGCAGGTGGCGCCGTTCTGGCAGGGACTGGATTCACACTCGTCAATTTCGTTTTCGCAGTTGATCCCTGTGGTGGGTGAGAAGAGCACGGAGATGGTGGAGGTTCGCAGTGTCTGGTCAATGTACCTCATGTTTGATCTTCTCTTGTTCCGAGTTGTGATACAAATCTCTCACGGAAGAAACGACTGTGAGCCTCTGTTGTGGTAGGAAAAACCTGCACTGGCCTTTGAAAGCACTTTTACATTGTCTTGCATTGGACTTGCTCAATACCACCTTCCTCTTCTTCTACTTCTTCTTGGTTTACTTGAAGATGCCAGTGTTCAGTCTAAATACCAAACACTATGCTGTCAGGCAGCTGGATTGTCCACACCAGGCTTCCTTAGAAACATGGTGGTGCAAGATGGCAACTAACTGGGAGCACTGGGTCATATTGTATATATATATGAGAAGCGTTCTAAGGGTTGGCTAAGGTACTTTTATAGTACTGCCAGTGTACACTTTTATGAATGTATTTATGTGTAGTATATTAAGGTTCTTTGCCAATACAAAAATCTTCAATCAGGCCAAATATTACACACTGGACATTTCAGATGACCTTAGGTTTGGCTTTTCAATATTTCTTAGGTATTATAAATATTCTGCATGCACAGTTATGCTGACCACAAAATAACTGTGCATGTGTGTCTGTGTGTGCGTGTGCCTGTAAAGTACCTGCAAATCCCAGCAGGCACTCGCACTGGTAGTGATCCTTCTCGTTGATGCAGGTGGCGTTGTTCTCGCAGGGTCGAGATGCACACTCGTTGATGTCGATCTCACAGTTGTATCCCTGGAAACCAGGCACACAGAAGCAGTGGAACTCTGCCACTGCGTCCACGCAGATGGCTCCGTTCTGGCAGGGCTCCGACGCACACTCGTCCACATTTTCCGTGCAGGTCTCGCCGTTAAATCCCGGCGCGCAGTGGCACTGGAAACCCTCTGGTTGCAACTGGCAGGTTCCGTTGTTCTCGCAGGGTCGGTCCACGCAGTCGGTCACACGTGTTCTGCACTGCCGTCCTCCATATCCCTCAGGACACCTGCAGAAATACCCATTGGGCCGGTCCACGCACAGAGAGCGGGGCGCGTGGCAGGGGTCGCTCTCGCACTCGTTGACTTCCTCTGTGCAGTTGTCGCCCGTGAATCCGTCCGGGCAGACGCAGGAGTACCGTGCCGTTCCAGGGACGCTGGAGCAATTTTCACATGGTGCAAACGAGCAAGCGTCGTACAGCTGGTCACAGTTCTTCCCCATGTATCGCACACCCTCCGTGGCACAGATGCAGGCGTAGTCGTCCACGGTGTCCACGCAAGAAGATCCGTTGTGGCAGGGCGCAGACAAGCACCTGTCTGACGTGGCCGTGCAGAAGATTCCTTCCAAACAAACAAACAAACAATCCAAAAAGATTTGACAGGAATATACATGACGTGCATGATGAACAATAAGCAAATAAACCCCCCCCAACAGTCATGATGCTGGTATTCATGTTTGGAACAGAGAAGTAGGCGTTTTGTTTTGTTGCATGTTGGATTGTAAAATAGATCTCAAGCTCTTCAAGATCAATAGACAGTGTTACCCCTGTGTATGTTTATATTATATATATTTACATATTTTCCCTGAGCATTCTGGTGAAACTGGTTGGAAAGTAAACAAATACATTTCTGCTTGCTGGCTGCATCTGTCGTTGGAGTTTGATGATATTATTGGGTTTTGGGTTGGAAGATCTATTGGGTTCATTTTAATGTCCAAGTGTTTGTTGCCTTGTTGGTTTGGCCTCAAGTTGTCTGAAAAGAGGAAGAACTCAAGGAATATGCCCTCTCCTGAGTGAAGTGGACATGTACGTGCTGCACTGCCTGCTGTAAGAGGTCACAGTTGCGTGTTTGCCACCGACAAACTAAAATACTCCCCGCAGGATTAGTTTCAAGTCTCGTTAATGTAACCACGGAAGTAGGACAAACATGTTTATTAAGTGAGAAGGAGTGTGAGAATCCTTATTAAGAAAATGAGCTAAAGTGTTGTTGTGTCAAACATGGTTTTGTCGAGCGTGGTTGAAGCTTCCAGGTGCATACAGGACACGAGAAGCTTTATCTGTGGACGGTATTACAGTGCTTCTGTAGTGACCGGGCAGCAAATCCCCTCCCACAATCAAACTGTTGGTCAGCCCTTGATCCCATATGAGTAGCATCACAGGTAGCTAACCCTAACCCTAACCCTAACCCATCACAGGTAGCTAACCCTAACCCTAACCCTAACCCTTGATAAGTGATGGGACTGATGTCAATGCACTACATGTTCACCTGTCTTCAATCTTTGCTCTCCAGGGTTTCATCTGCTTACATGCACTCCAGCGTTCCCAAGCCTGGCACTCATTGGGTGATCCAACATCCCCAAGTACAAACCCAAATGCTTCCGACCTCAATGCCTCCCTGCTTGGCCCCTAGAATTCAGGATTGGACTTGGGGGGTTTGGATCGCTCAATGAATCCTGGGCATGGCACTGCTGCCCACCACTGCTGCTGCCACTGCTGCTGCCACTGCTGCCCGCCACTGATGCCCACCACCGCTGCCCACCACTGCTGCTGCCACTGCTGCCCACCACTGCTGTCCACCACTGCTGCTGCCACTGCTGCCCACCACTGCTGCCCACCACTGTTGCTGCCACTGCTGCCCACCACTGCTGCTGCCACTGCTGCCCACCACTGCTGCCACTGCTGCTGCCCACCACTGCTGCTGCCACTGCTGCTGCCACTGCTGCCCACCACTGCTGCCCACCACTGCTGCTGCCACTGCTGCTGCCACTGCTGCCCACCACTGCTGCCCACCACTGCTGCTGCCACTGCTGCCCACCGATCCTTCAGGGGATGATGGATCAAATGCAGAGGACAAATTTCACGTCCTTCGGGATGTGACTATCACTGGGTCTTTTTAACTTTAAAGGTGGTTGAGAGTCTGCCCTGAGACTGGGAGGTTGTGGGTTCGATCCCCAGCCGGGTCAGACCTAGACTGTAGAAATGGTGTCCATTGCGTCCCTGCTTGACACTCAGTGTTTGGAGTTGGACTTTGTGGGTTTGGATCACCAATGATTCCCAGTGCTCCCTCAGGGGATGAGGGGTCAAATGTGGGGGACATATTTGGCATCATTTGGAATGTGACACTCATTGGGACTTCAACTTCAGGTAAAGCAGTGTTTTACCTACATGGTGGCCACTCCACAACACTAAAAGCTCTGTACGTACACAGGTACGGTTGTTTTTTGGGCCACAACTTTGAACTTTCCCCCAGAACTTGTTTTGTGGCCTCACATTTTTGGTTGCAGTACCTCAAGTGACCACTATAGTAAATTGCCACTCCGCCGCATATAATAATGCACCTGTCGTGGCTTTTATGTTTATATTGGTGTCTTGCATGTTTCCATCGGTTTTCTTATCACTGTGTATTGCACTTTCATAAAGACTGCATCATAAATAAATGAATCATGTTATTAATAATAATAATAATAATATTATTATTATTATTATTATTATTATTATTATTATTATTATAAACTACTTGACCACATTCAGGTACGGGAAGGAACGAGGTCCAAACATCAGAATCGTGGTCTCCTTGTTTCACGCAGAATCACTGAAATCCCACGGGGGCTGGACACCATCTGGGGGGCAGGGAGGAGTAACCTCCCATAATCCTTTGCTGCTGAGCACGTGCTGTCAATTCAGGTGAGTCTATCTAAGTACAGTACTAGCACATTTAGGATAGTAGTTGATTTATATGTGGGGATTATTAGATAGCATTTTGGACACTGAAATAAATATGTTACTACTACTACTGCTACTACTACAGTGAGTACTACACTGCAGTATAAAACCTTCAAGAGTCAGCTGATGTACTGATGGACAGACAGACGTCCACCTCCAGGTTTCTGTCTGTTGTAAAACCAGTAAATTCCAAACATTTTGGAAACCTTCTTCTTCTTCTGCACCTCCATTCACGCACACAGTGATGAGATGAGAACGAGCCTCTCTCTCTCTCTCTCTCTCTCTCTCTCTCTCTCTTTCTCCCTCTCTCACCACAGTTTGCTTTGTTTCCGCACGCTTGACTGACCTCTGATTGTGAACCAGTCATGTGAGAAAAAATTTCAGAGGAAGGCTTGTAAAAAAAACTGAAAATACTTTATTAATTCTACCCAAACCAATGAGCTATTCTGAAGTTATTAGTGTGTAAGAATCCACCTTAAGCTATTAGAAAGAAATTATTTAAAAACAGGAATTATCCTGATAGAGTAAAGGTTTGGGTTGACAATGTGTGTGATCCCTGGGATTCTGTTCCATTGTTTTAAAAGGAACAAAGCTTTTCTTCTGTGGAAGCTACATAGCATAGCATAAAACAGCCCCTCAGAAAAAACACTGGTTCTACTGGTACCAGACGTGGAACAGCGTCACTCTCAGCCAATCGTGAGGCTCCACAGTTTACAGTTGGTCGGAGGAGAAAACTTCAACATGATCAATAAATGATGTGTTGTATTCGCAGCTGTTCTAGGAAGAGCTTCCTACGGTTCCTCCAGTACTGACCAGTACAAGCATGAGCAGGAAAAGCAGTGCAAAAAACACAGAACTTGGATTTGTCTTCTTCTGTTCTTCTGATAACGTCGTGTCATTCTTTACACCTCACGTTTCTCTTCAACAGGGTTAGGGTCAGGGTTAGGGTTAGGTCAAGGGTTAGGGTTAGGGTTAAGGTTGGGTTAGGGTTGGGTCAGGGTTGGGTCAGGGTGAGGTCGATTATAATCACGCCTCAAGAATATCGACCCAAACAATAGACGTTGATATCATCCTCTGAGTCCCTGACTGCAGTGAGCTGCCGTCATTCAAATCACCACTCAGAACACATCGTACTGCTTTACAGGACTATGTATGTAGAGAGAGTACTGCTTCATAGTCCTGCTTTTAATGTCTAATTACTGTTTTAATGTTACTTATTCACTACAATTGATACTCGCCTGTTTTCTCTTGTTTTTACTCAAAGTCTGCTTGGATTTATTTTGCTCTGTCGAGTTTTTAGGTATTTTTAAGTGCAAATTTTATTCCGATGTGTTTTAACCTTTTTTCCTAAAGTGTCTCTGAGGACTTTGAGAAGCGCTCTATAAATAAAATGTACAATTATTATTATTGTTATTCTAAAATGAAGGAGGAGCTTCTCTGTTTTTCAAAAAGCAAAGGATCCAGTTTGGGACTCACCCCACTTGAACATCATGGTCGTCAGCAGCAACGTCCTCAGGTTCAGGTGAACAGAACTCCCCAGCTCCATTGGTATTTTGTTCGGTACCAGCAGAACCACCAGATATTGTGTCCACAGTGGTGTGGTCACTGCGGTGGTCTGGAGTCTCCAGTGTGGAGAGCGAGCAACACGTTGCTGCCACTGGACTTAACTGCAGGCCGGCCGGCTCCGACTTAGAGTGTAATCAGCCATAAGAGTGACCAGCTGGCAGGAAAACACGAAGTGGAGCCATGACGCCCCCCGCCCCCCTCCACCGCCAGTCTGCTAACACACACGCGTGCGACTGGTAGGGAAAGACAGATGGATAGAAAGAAATAAAAGAGAGCAAAAGTGGTGGAAAAGATGAATTCTGTCAATTGAACTGCAGTTGAAAGTCTGCAGTTTCTTCTCACAGTTTCTTTATTTCATTGAAGATATAAAAATATTAGCAATTTCTGTTTCTTCCTGCGTGCCAACCAACCTGGCACAACAAGTTCCCAACAAGAACTGTGTCAGTGAGGAACAGAGACGCAGCCTGCTGCCTTCATCCCAGTGGTTCAGTGTTGATGAGTTCTGTCTGCTGGACTGGAATCCAGGTCGGGTTTTGGTTCTAGGCGTGCGGCCGGCACCTCGGCAGAGCAGCTTAGCAGATGGACGTCCAGCACTCGGCCTGAAGGCCACTGATTCACCCCCTGACACAAGCTTCGATGCAGTCTGTTTCCTCTTTATTAGCATAGCACCATGCTAACCATGCAATCAATCAATAATCCATCGATCCATTTTATTTTGCATTTTAAGTTATAACAGTTGCCTCAGAGAGGTTTTTCATTCTGCACACCGCTGCTCTGTCCTGAGGATTTGGTGAGGAAAAACCTGCAACAGAAAGCAACCAATGAAACAACAGCAGCGTCTAAACAAAGACGATTCTCACAGACAACAGGAGGACCTTTGGTGAATTTCAGAGAGCACAATTAGCTGAAAACGCTCCAGATGAATATTGCTTCTGCTAGTTTATATCACGTTTTCCTTTCCTTTAGACTAAATAAAGTATATCTATCTATCTATCTATCTATCTATCTATCTCTCTATCTCTCTATCTATCTATCTATCTATCTGTTCTGTTTTCTGTCATCTAGTTGTATAAACTTCACTTAGTTCATAAGTTAGTTATGTTAGTTAGGTATATATAAGTTTATACTTCTTCCTGCCCCTTTTCGGACATGAATAACATTATTCTCTTGTATATTTCACTGGTGTTTGCTTACGTATCCTATTTTTAATTTTTCTTTTGTGTGTTTTGGTTTTTTATCCCTTTTATTTTCTTTTTTTCCCTTCATGTTCCAAATAAATAAATCAAATCAAATCAAATCAAATCAAATCAAATCAAATCAAATCCATCTATCTGGCCAGAGGATGAAAAGGTTTGGTGCTGGATTTTCATCTGTAATGTTTATTAATATATTGTGGGAAAGGTTCGGGTAGTGGTGACTAAGTGGGCTAATAGTGACACTGGGCTCAGTTAGAGTTTCCTGTGAGTTCGGCTACAATGATAATAAAAAGAAATCTTGGCTTTTTGTTTTTGCAGGCCTCATATTGATGACGTGTGGCAATCTGAGCAGTCAGAGTTGTGTATTATGTACACATTACACTGTAGTTTGTGAGCCCAGTGTGTGAGAGCAGCGAGGCTGCTCCTCCGGGAGCCTGAAGGTGGCGCAGCGCCAGGCAGCAAAGTCAGGTCCTGTCCGCGGAGACCTGCTGACGTCACGTCATGGCGGCGCGAGACTAATTAACCGGACCGAACCGAACCGAACCGAACCATGTGAAGTCGATGAGTGAGACTCGCATCACATTGGTTTTCCGTCGCTCCAAAAACGACACATGTAGATTCGGCGGTGTGACGTCACAGCTTGAACTCACAGCCACACCGGAAGTTGTTATTGTATAGGACTGTTTCTTTTTTAGGGAGTCGTGTCTTACAGGAGATTCGGTACAGGAACAATTCAGAAATCACTCGGGAGCCAAAGCGAAGTGAACCTATTTGTACGGTGGCCCGTAGAGGTCATTTAGGTTGCCTTGTAGTTTTATATGGGGTTGGTCTCTCTTGTCTTATCTTTGTTTCGTGTGAGAGCTCCCACTCCTCCCCCTGAGTCTCCTGGCAGACCAAACTGAGCAGCAGCAGCCGCCGCAGCCGCAGCCGCAGCTCATCCGCCTTTCCATACACATCCTTCCAACGCCATCCCTCCCTACAACATCTCTTCTTCTTCTTCGTCTTCTTCTTCTTCTTCTTCTTCTGCTGTTTGGAAAACTAACAGGATATCGCTGTAAAGACCTCATGTGACCTCCGAGTGAGACGTCGCCATATTCACAGCATCAGATGTCGGCGCCGGAGCTGCTCTTCTCCTCGGACCGCCGCCTCGGTTCCGCTCGCTGACAGGTTAGCTTGCTGAGCTAACTGTGCTAATGCTAGCAGCAGATAGATACCGCCGCAGCCGTGTGTGTTTGGGGGGAAATGTCTAGTTTTTAGGGTTCAGTAGTTGCTTCTTCACGGTGCTGAGGTGTTTAGCAGGAGCTGTCATTCAGTGGAATTAAATCAGGAAGTGCTGCTAAACCGATAGATGCTAAAGAAGTTGCTAGTGTTACCAGCTGCTGGTGGTGCTGATTTTTATTGGTACGTGGACGCAAAATGTGGTGTTCTGCTAAGTAATATTGACATTGAGTACAGCTCGCTTCGAGCCGCTGTGTTTGTTTAGTCGAGTAGCTACATGAAGTCCGCGTGAACACGTCCTGTCACATCTCCACAGTGTTGATTCAATAAAAACACAAGCTGAAATAGAGTGAAAGTAATGTCGTCATCGTGTTGTTGATGTGTCCTGCAGCACATCTGCTTTGTTGGAAGCAATTTTCTTTGTCTATTTAAAGATTTTGTGAATAGGTATAATGACATAAAATGTGTATTTTAAAGTGGTTCAAACTTGCGTCATTCTATTATGAGTCAGAATCCACTTCCAAGTGGTCATGTTAGTTATGTCACAGACCCATACATCCATATACATCAACCTTCTTTATTTTCCTCCTTAGAGGTCAACTTGAGTCAGTAGCCAGTAACAACACGACCTGTAGTAACCCCCTGTCATGTGACCTCCCGCTCCCTGCAGGTGTTGCCGGTGGCTCCTCATGCCCCCATGGAGGACTCGGCCTTCGAGGGGTGGCTGGACTCGGTCTCCTCGGCCTTCCTGACTCTGAGCGACCAGCAGAGGAATCGAACCCTGGACCGGCTCATCTCCCAGAGCGGCGCCGCTCAGCTGCGCCACCTGTCGACCGGGCTGGAGACGCTGCTGAAGAGGGACTTCCTGCGCCTGCTGCCCCTGGAGCTGACCTTCTACCTGCTGCGCTGGCTGGACCCCCCCACCCTGCTCACCTGCTGCCGGGTCTGCAAGCACTGGAACAAGGTAGGAGCACCACGATGGAGAGAGAGCGGCAGCGCTGGGATGGTGGGAGTCCATCAGCAGCGCTGGGATGGTGGGAGTCCATCAGCACTGCTTGAAGGCCAGCGTTCAGGTTCTAATAGTCAGGAAGTCCACGGCCCACTAAATGGAAGTTGGTCCTAGTTTGCTGCTCTCTGACTCCATCTCACACGTTGCTCACGCCACTGGGCCACAAGTCAGTTCAAAGGAAATAAAAACTATTTATATAATGTGTATATTTAGTGTATATGTTATTTCCATGTCTAAATAAGTGACAACATATTGCTTTCCACCATGAATGTGTGGGATGAAAAAGGAGCCGACTCCTCGTGGTTCACTCCTGCTGTCATGATGGGAAGCATGAAGCATTTTCTCACATAATGAAGGAAAAACTTAAACACAACCACAGGGGTCTGCAGACTGGACAATGGCCCACAATACACAAGAAATATCCCTCAAAACTAACAACAAAGTCAAGTAAACTCTCCTTCGCTCTCTCTCTCTCTCTCTCTCTCTCCCTCCCTCTCTCTGTCTCTCTCCCTCCCTCTCTCTCTCCCTCCCTCTCTCTTTCTCTCTCTCGCCCTCTCTTTCTGTCTCTCTCTCGCCCCCCCACCCCTCTCTCTCTCTCTCTCTCTCCCTCCCTCCAGGTCATCAGCTCTTGTACGGAGGTGTGGCAGGACGCGTGTCGCCAGCTGGGCTGGAGGACGGTGGTGGAGCAGCACCAGGACCAGCAGGTGGACCAGCAGGTGGACCAGCAGGTGGTCCAGCAGCAGGACGTGGGCCACTGGAAGGGGGTCTACCTGCGGGCCCAGCTGAGGACGGCCCAGCTGGCGGACCAGGGGGCCTTCCTGACCTCGTCCCTGATTGGCCACAGCGCCAGGGTCTACGCTCTCTACTACAGGGATGGCCTGCTGTGTACTGGTGGGTACACACTGAGTACACACTTAGTACAGTACACACATATATAATATTAGCATATTGTTTCCATCAATGTGTGTGTTTCTTCTTCTTCTTCTTCTTCTTCTTCTTCTTCTTCTTCATCATCAGGATCTGACGACCTCTCTGCTAAATTATGGGATGTGAGCACCGGCCAGTGTATTTATGGGATCCAGACTCACACCTGCGCCACAGTCAAGTTTGACGAGCAGAAGCTGGTGACGGGTTCCTTCGACAACACCATGGCCTGCTGGGACTGGAGCTCCGGGGCCAAGACCCAGCAGTTCCGAGGCCACACTGGAGCAGGTGAGACTCACAGGCTCACCTCCATAGTACTGTAGGTAGGTAGTTAGGTAGGAAGGTAGGTAGGGT
This sequence comes from Nelusetta ayraudi, assembly GCF_046127955.1. NCBI lineage: Eukaryota > Metazoa > Chordata > Actinopteri > Tetraodontiformes > Monacanthidae > Nelusetta > Nelusetta ayraudi. The sequence continues at coordinate 6,852,774 of NW_027466076.1, forward strand.
GTAGCCACAGCCAGAGCAGCATCAGTGTCAGGTACCGGTACCAACACCAGGGTTGACGACTCAATTCACACTCGTAAAATAGTGTGTGTGTGTCTCCCTCCCTCCCTCCAGTCTTCAGCCTGGACTACGATGATGACCTGGACCTGCTGGTCAGTGGTTCTGCAGACTTCAGTGTGAAGGTCTGGTCCCTGACGGCCGGTTCCTGCCTCAACACCCTGACCGGACACACCGAGTGGGTCACCAAGGTCAGCTGGACCGTGCTGCTGGTCCTGGTACCACCTGGACCACCTCTCACTGTTCTCTATCAGACCTTGACCTCCTGCTGCTCCTGATCCACCAGGTGATCCTCCAGAAGAGCCGGGTGGAGTCGCTGCTCCACCGTCCTGGGGACCACATCCTGCTGAGTGCAGACAAGTATGAGATCAAGGTGGGTGAGGCACCCAGAACCACCACCTAGAAACACCCCTTGACCACCCAGAAGCATCTAGAACCAGCCCTGGTCTCACCCGGTCGCCTCTCTGCTCTCCAGGTGTGGCCTTTAGGCCGGGAGATCAACTGCAGGTGTCTGAAGACGCTGACGGTGTCTGAAGATCGCAGCATCAGCCTGCAGCCGCGACTGCAATTCGACGGCCGCCACATCGTCTGCAGCTCCGACCTGGGAATCCACCAGTGGGACTTTGCCAGTTTCGAGGTTCTCAGGTGAGAGATCTAAAGTCCCGCTGATTGTTGCATCGTCCCCTGAAGCAGCAGCACTCGGCCCGGCGGAGGAAACTACTCCCGGCCGCTCGTATCCGAGATGTCGTTCTCCTCGGTCAGCACCCAAAGCTCCTGACCAGAGGTGAGGGTGGGACCGTCGATCCACCAGTAGAACCAGAGCTTCTCCTGGCTCAGCTCCTTCTTCAGCACCGCTGATGGGTACAGCGACCGCATCAATCTGCCAGTCGATCTCGCGCTGCGTCTTCCCCTCACTGGTGAACCAGACCTGGAGGTACTGGAGCTCCAGGGTCTCTCCACCTCCCCCCCCCCACCCCCGGAGAGCACCTCCCACCAGAAGGAGACCCTGAGGAAGACCCAGGGTGGAGGTACTAGGTCTCTGGGTTGGCCTGGGAACACCTCAGGGTCACCCTGGATGAGCTGGAGGGCCGGGGAGGGCCGGGGAGGTCTGGCGGTCTCTGCTGAGACAGCTGAACCTCGTCCTCAAAACAGGTCCACGACCCACCAGTTGAGAAATGCTGCCTTTTTCTGACTGAGCTGAATGTAAACTCTTCACTCATTGTGTTTTCCAGGGTGATCAAGACCCAGGACCCGGCCAACGTGTCCTTGCTCGGCCTGGGCGAGGTCTTCGCCCTCCTCCTGGACAACAACTTCCTGTACGTGATGGACATGAGGACGGAGGTCATCTCGGGCCGCTGGCCCCTCCCCGCCTACAGGAAGTCCAAGCGAGGGTCCAGCTTCCTGGCCGGCGTCACATCGTGGCTCGACGGTCTGGACGGGGCCAACGACTCGGGCCTGTTGTTTGCCACCAGCATGCCGGACAACAGCATCCACCTGGTGCTGTGGAAGGAGAACCAGTAGATCCATGAACCAGTAGGTTCTTGAAACAATCGCTCCACGAACCAGTAGGTCCATGAGCCAGCGTCCCAGTCTGCTGGTGCTGATGCTGCTGCTTCTGCTGCAGCATCAGCATCCACCCGGTGGCCCGTAGGCCCGTGAACCAGTAGGTCCATGTCCCCGCGCCCCAGTCTTCTTCTGCTGCTGCTGGTACTCGGATGTCTCTGCATCACGCTGGCTGGGCAGCACCAGGTCCACCTGCATGGGCCACAAACATTGTTTTACCCTCCTCCTCTTCCTCTTCCTCCTTCTCCTTCTTCTTTCTTTTCTTTTCTTCTCAACGTAGAGTCGACGTCCAGAAACTCGTCTTTGCAGGTGGAAATGAGCGAGTCTCCAAAAAAAGCCCAAGTCCGGTTGATTCTGAGAAGAACTCGTTGCTTTTTTCTCCTTATTTCTTCAGAAATAATACTGGAGAAATGGACTCAAGACTCATGTATATGTGTGTGTATGTATGTATATGTATATAGATTTTATATGTGTGTGTGTGTGTGTGTGTGTGTGTGTGTGTGTGTGTGTGTGTGTGTGTGTGTGTGTGTGTGTGTGTGTGTGTGTGTGTGTGTGTGTGTGTGTGTAAATATATATATATATATATATATCTGGGGGTTCCCTGGGTTCAGATTGTGATGGCTGCTCTGCTAGCCTAGCGCCTCGGCTAGCCTAGCGCATCGGCTAGCCTAGCGCCACGCTGGTCCTCACAGCCGTTTTTGCCAAATGTTGCATTTCTGAAGTTTATGGACTTTGCCTTAAAATGCTGTTTGCTGTAATTGACTGTGTTAGGTTCCATTGTGACATTAAAGGAAATTCTCCTTTGAGCTTCTTTTACTCACAACCCAAGTGAATCTCACCACTGAGCCGTTTTTGCCAGGACAAAGACCCACATTTCTCTTGTGTCTCGTCACTGAATGAATTGAATAAAACTGTCCTGCAAAACACATGACCAACATTTTCTGTTTCTATAAATATGTGGAATGTAAAATGTGTTGTGTTTTGATTGGCTCACGAAGCTGCGACCCAATCAAATCAGCTCTGCAGAGACCCACTTTTGGGTCATGACCCACCAGTTGAGAAACACTGGGAGGAAGAAAAAAGAAAAATGTGCGAAATATACAGAGTCAAGTTCACTCGCTCACACATATATATACGTATATATATATATATATATATATATATATATATGTACCTATATGTATATGTATGTGTGTATAAATATCTGGTGAATGGACAGCACTTAGATCTGATGTTTCACGCCCCAAAAGCGCTTTACAATCTCACCCATTCACTCACACACTCATACACCACTATATGTATATATGTATGTATAAATATCTTTTCCCCCTCACTTGCAATGACTCACTTTCGTCACAAGATGGAGGCATTAAGCTGTGTGCCACGCACAGGAGGTTCTCACAAGTGATAGATCGATAGATGGATGGATGGATGCTGCTGCTGCTCTCTTGTGACCTGAATTACAACCAGGTCACTTCATCTGACTTGAGTCACACATTTTACAACAATGAGTTGTAAAACTGACTGACTGACTTGACTGACTGACTGACTGACTATTAATATTATTTCTTCAAGTTCGGCGGGTCGGATTAAACATTTTAACTGGCAGGACATGGACCGAGGGCCATAGTTTGCCCATGCCTGCTCTAGACTGGTGCCAATACGCTATTCACTGTTTGTCGTCATCGTCCAAGCTTTTATTTTGATAGCACTGCTGACCCGGAAGCAGCTAGCAAGTTCCTGAGAGTGGAGCTCATCCTGACAGTGTCCGCCGCGGCTGTCCGAGGAGAGGAGGACACAACAGAGCGAGGCTGGGAGGAGAGAGGGACGAGGGAAGACAAGACAGGGGGGAAGAGACTGGGCTCGGTTCGGTTCGGAGAGCCAGTGGGAGCCTCGCTGGTGAGATGCTAGAAGAGTGGAGCTCCGCTGGTCGCTGCTGCTCCTGCTCCTGCTGCTCCTCTGGTCTGTGAGGAGCATCAGCACAAAGCTTCCTCCTCCACACCGCTGCTCACCTGGAAAGGTGAGCAAGAAATCACAGTACTGGGTTAGTACTGACTGAGTACTGACTGACTGGCTGAATACTGACCGAGTACTGGCTGAGTACTGACTGACTGGCTGAATACTGGGTGAATATTGGCTGAATACTGATTGAGTACTGAATGAGTACTGGCTGACTGGCTGAATACAGACCGAGTACTGGCTGAGTACTGACTGACTGGCTGAATACTGACCGAGTACTGGCTGAGTACTGACTGGCTGGCTGAATACTGAACGAGTACTGGCTGAGTCCTGGTTGAGTACTAGCTGAATATTGGCATAATACTGAATAAGTACTGGCTGAGTACTGACTGACTGGCTGAATACTGAATGAGTACTGGCTGAATATTGGCTCTATACTGGCTGAATACTGAGTACTGGCTGACTGACTGCAGTGGACTTGATATTTGCTGTACCAGCACATATATATGTAGATATACATATATTTATATATTTTATATGTATTTATAGGACTACTTAACATGGTGATCTCTATATATATGTATATAGTGTCTGTGAAAATATATATGTGTATACATATGTGAATGAATGAAGGCTTTTATTGTCATTGCAACATGTGGACGTGTACAGCGAAATTGTACAACCGTCCAAACATATACAGTACAAATACACAACACAACACAACACAACATGACAGACAGCACAGCAGGATTGAGCATCTTCAGTGGGAGGCAGAGAGAGGAGAAGAGAAGGGGAGAGGAGGAGAAAGACGTCTGTGTCGTATATATGTATGCACACATACAGTATATAACTATATATACATATGTATTTTTTAAATATTTATATATAGTTATGTACATATATATATATGATGTTTTGTTGATGTTCTTCACCTGTACACAGTTGTATGGTGGTGAGTGTTTGTTTTGGTATTTTATATTTATTTTCACAGCAATGTGTTCCATGTGGAGTGTATTAATACACACTTCATGTTGTTGATATCATGAACATCAGTCATTCATTTTAGCGTTGTATAGTTTGGTCATAAAATAATAGAAGCAACAAAAAATCCAAGGAGCCTCTTGGGAGCCAAAAGAATCAGCGACTCTTTTTAGTGAGCCGAGCCAAAAGAACCGGCGATTCTTTTTAGTGAGCCGAGCCAGAAGAAAGGTTTCTGTGGGAGGAGCTAAAGTTCCCATCACTATTAGAGTCACAGAAGTGAATCTGGGACGGCCCAGGTCATCCTATAACGGGTGATCATGTGACACACTGCTGCCATCCTGTCTTATTTTCTCAGCATTTTAAGTAGAACAGCTGTGGAGGCCACGAACGCATCGCGAGCATCACTGTGTGGCGTTCGCTGTCGGTGCAAATCATGTGTTGATGTTGACCATCACACACTGTTTGCGCTCTGTTTGTTTTCTAAACAGTGTGTTGTGTTTGTGTCCAGCAGGTGTGTTTCCGTGGTTTGCCCTCAGGGGTCAAAGGTCAGTGTCATGACTGGAGCTGAAACCGAGGACGACGTCCCGCTAGGTGAACGCAAGACGGTGACAGACTTCTGCTACCTGCTGGACAAATCCAAGCAACTCTTCAATGGCCTGAGGCAAGTGTGCTGCTTCACGGCAATATATACATGCATAATGTGTATGAATATATACTGTATGTGTGTATACACACACACACACACACACACACACACACACACACACACACACACACACTGGTGTGAAAAGTGTTTCTCTCTTTCCTAAGTTCTCATTTTATTTTTCTTGTTTGTCAAATTTCAATGTTTCATATCAAACAAATTAAAATCAACACAAATAAACACGAAATGCACTTTTATAATATATTTATTATTGAGTAATATTCCAATGAGTTTAATGATCTGAAACATTTAAGTGCAAAAACAGCACCACTGTGTGTGTGTGTGTGTGTGTGTGTGTGTGTGTGTGTGTGTGTGTGTGTGTGTGTGTGTGTGTGTCAGACATACACGCTAACAGTAAACTTAAATTGGCACATTTGTTTTAATAAAGAGGAAAGCAAATAATAATAATAATAATAATAATAATAATAATAATAATAATAATAATAAAAGCATAATCTAATAATAAATGATAATCAGCAGTGAATAATAAATGTATTTGTCATGAATGGAGGAGATGTCTTGTGCTGCTGATCACAGCTCCAGGCTTCACTCAGATGTTTGCTGCTCAGTTCTTTCTAATCATTCTTCTTCTTCTGCTGCTGCTGCTGCTGCTGCTGCTGCTGCTGCTGCTGCTGCTGCTGCTGCTGGGATTGAACCATGTCTTTCCCACAGAGACCTTCCTCAGTATGGACACAAGCAGTGGCAGTCCTACTTTGGACGCACCTTTGACGTCTACACCAAGCTGTGGAAGTTCCAGCAGCAGCACAGGTTGGTGCAGCGCCCCCACTGGAAGTGCTTGCAGTGTGATAAGCGTGAGTTCTGCTCCTGTGCTGATGTTGCTGTGTGCTGTCCTGCTGGACAGACAGGTGCTGGACACTCGCTACGGGCTGAAGAGATGGCAGATTGGGGAGGTGGCCTCCAAGATTGGACAGCTCTACTACCACTACTAGTGAGTCCACCCCTGCACCCAGACCTGTTCACTGCTGAGCAGCTGTGTTGCTAAAAGTTAGCTGGCAGGGCTGAACGGAAGCCTTGTCAGACTGGACCCAGCAATGCTATCAGAAGAACCAGGCTGTGGTGTTGTGCAGGTTTTGGTTCTGACAACTAGAAGCTCCACTGTTGCTTGCAAGTCTGGACCCAATGTGGGCGACGTCATAGAAGAACTTCACCAGTCGACCTCATAGGAAAAGAAAAGTTAGGAGCGAGTTGTGTAACATATATGTACATGTGTATATATGTGTATTGTGTTGTATGTGTTTGTTCCCACCTCACTCCACTGCACTCCACTGCTAATCTCTTTATTGTCAATCTGATGGAACTAAAGTTCCTCGTTTTGCCGAGTATTGTTTCAAAACTTTAGCCAAAGTTGTCTGAACTGCGTTCCTCTGTTTGATTGTTCACACATGAATGGGAGATTGAGGAGCTTGACATGAAGGTCACTCCAAGATGATGCTTGACTGACTTTTCAATCTTGACTCGTCAGCCTGCGCACCTCAGAGACCAGCTACCTGAACGAGGCCTTTTCCTTCTACTCAGCCATCCGCCAGCGCTCCTACTACTTCCAGGTCAACAAGGAGGACAGGTTGGTACCAGAACATCAGCCTGCACTTGGTTGCATTGATTGAGTGAGGGTGCAGTGGGAAGACGGTTGCACCAGCTTCAGTCTGTCGCCTCCGTGACTCCACAGCCGCTCAGTCTTGTCAACGGCCTGAGTTTTAATGCCAGCCGTCCTCAAGGGAGCGCTAAATAGAGCCGCAGAACTAGCAGCAATACCAGCAGCAACTTACTATGAAGGCTCTCTGGTGACACGACGGCGATGTCGGCTCTCCGAGGGGCATTTCTTTTTTTCTTTTTTTTTCCCCCCTTGTCCGGTCTGGCCATACTGACAAGCAGAAGTGTCTCTGAATGTCTATGATGGCTGACAGATTTTATTCTCAGAGGTAGATCTTGAGAGTGTGAGCCACGTGGGTGGTTTCAGGAGCTACCTCTTCAGTGGTTTTATTATAATATTCTTGGTGACATTCTGGCCATGACCGGACTGAGGGGGATAGATAGGGGGGTGAGTAGAGAGGGGAAATGAGTGTGGGGGGGAGGGAGGGGGGGGGATGATGAGATGATGAGAGGGATAGAGAGAGAGGAGTAGAGGAGGCAACTGGCAACAATATACAATTGTGTTAAAAGAGAACAAAACAGATCGTAAATATGCATAGCTAATTGTCAGATAGTGCATATATACCCATACAAACATACATGCGAGTTCATACAGTGATGTTAATAATAATAGCGATGATAATAATAGCAACGTTAATAGTAATAATAATAATAATAGTAATAATAATAATAATAATGATGATAGTAATAATAACGATGATAATAATCTACTCATGGATAAATAAGACAATAAGCTATGCAATAGTGTACAACAGTGTACCCGCGCTTGTGTATATTTGTGTGTGTGTGTGCGTGTGTGCGGGTGTGTGTGTATATTTGCATGTGTGTATACTTGTGTGTGTGTGCATGTTTGCATCTGTGTGTGTGTGTGTGTGTGTGTGTGTGTGTGTGTGTGTGTGTGTGTGTGTGTGTGTGTGTGTGTGTGGATGGATGTGGATGTGGTGGTGTGTGTACCTGAATGTGGGGGTGGGTGTGTCCGAGGGGCATTTCTGAGTGCATGGAGATGTAAAACTCACCGCTGCTGCTTAGATTATGAGTTGTAGGCTAATATTTGGCAAGGAAAATTGTTGCATCATTTTACCTGGAATGCTTTCTGCCTTTCTTTCTGAATCAGACCAGAATTGGTGGTGAAGAAGCTGCGATACTACGCCCGCTACATTGTGGTGTGTTTACTGCTCAACAAGATGGACCTGGTCAAAGTTCTGGTGAAGGTACGCATGTTGAACCACTGCAGTGACCTCACGGTCGAGGCCGTGCAGCTTCACCTTTTGTTTGACATCATTTCAGCTTCAAGGAGAGGACAAAATGACAGGAAGGAAAAAGTGTTTGCTGCTCAGTGACTCTGAGCGCTTCTCCACGGTAGCGCAGTGTCACTGTTCACACAACACGACCGTTTCTTTCTTTTCTCTCCAGGAATTATCAGACGAAATAGAAGAATACACACAACGTTTCAACACCGAGGACCAACTGGAGTGGAACCTGGTTCTCCAGGAAGTGGCAGCTTTTGTCGAGGTGTTTGTCACCGTCTGCTGCGTCTCATTCAGTGTCAGGAGAGTTTTCACACACGGCTTTAAAGATGAAAATCAGTGGAGTGCAACTGCAACACTCAGCCAGTGTCACAAAGTCTGGGTCCAACATGGATGTTGATTGAACTAATCTTCCTCCAGACAGAACAGTGAGCCTTTTATTATGGAGTCAAACCAGCTGAATGGGGAGCAAAGCAAAGCTTCAACTGTACAGTCAATAACTGCACAGTGCACTCTGGAAAATCACATCTCAAATAAAAGAAATCCTCAAATTAATAAAATGTCAAAAAAATCCCACTGCTCTTTTTTATTTGCAGCCTTCTGGTTTAAATTTCAACAGGAACCTTTTTCCACAGGCTGATAATACTTTTCAAAATAAAATAACAACAATAAACCAATGAAGTCATTATAACAATAATGTGTTTCAATCAACGTCCTGTCCTGATTGACGCACCAAAATACCAGCAGAGCATTCTGGGAGTTGTACTATTAGCGACTACATGTGCTGTATAACAGCAGTGGGCCAAAAATAATGACACATCCAAATTTGGCCTGCGGGCCAGAGTTTGACACCTATGATGTAGATGTTGTGTTTGTGACCTGCCCTACAGCCTGTGTGTGTGTGTGTGTGTGTGTGTGTGTGTGTGTGTGTGTGTGTGTGTGTGTGTGTGTGTGTGTCCAGGCCGACCCGGTGGTGGTGCTGAGTGACAGCAGCAGTGCAGTGGCGTTGAGCAGCCAGCGGCTGCAGGAGGGCAGCGTCCCCCCACTGCAGCAGGGCATGGTGGTGGGTCAGCTGACCCTTGCCGACTCGCTCATCATCGGCAACTGCAACAACCAGGTACCCGCGCTGCACTACCGCAATACTGCAATACTGATACTGCACTACTGCAATACTGCACTGCTGATACTGCACTACTGATACTGCACTACTGATACTGCACTACCGCAATACTGCACTGCTGCAATACTGCACCGCTGCTACTGCACTACCGCAATACTGCAATACTGATACTGCACTACTGCAATACTGCGACTGCACCACTGCTACTGCACTACCGCAATACTGCAATACTGCACCACTGCGACTGCACCACTGCGACTGCAATACTGATACTGCACTACTGCACTATTGCTCTCCTCCACAAGGCTGCACTCACTCAGTCAGTGACTGAGTGTATAAACACACACACACACACACACACACACACACCTGTAATTAACTTGTTGCCATGTTGTCTTGATTCTTCTTCTTCTCCTCCTCCTCCTCCTCCCAGGTGAAGTTCAGTGAGTTGACCATCGATATGTTCCGCATGCTGCAGGCTCTGGAGAGAGAACCAGTCAACCTGGCAGCTCACACCTCCAAGCACCTGGCCACTACTGTGAGGAGTACTACTGTGTGGAGTACCACTGTGTGGAGTACCGTGTGTAGTAGAGACGTAGTGACAGGCAGCGTGTACTTGTCACGTGTTCTTCATGTCATACAATAACCCCATCTTCATGTCACTGCAGGAGTCCAATGAGAAGCCGGCTAAAAGAGAAAACCCTCACAAGTATTTACTGTACAAACCAACGTTCAGCCAACTCTTCACTTTCCTCTCTGCTTCCTTCAAGGTCAGTTTTCATTCATATTAATACCTCGCTTTCTCCCTTCAGACTTTACCAAAGCAGCCAGTGGGAATCTGTGCTTCATTTTCACTGTCCCAGTATCTTCATGCTTTGGTCCGATGCTCTGATTGACAGGAGCTGCCGGCCAATAGTGTGCTGCTGATCTACCTGTCGGCCACTGGAGTCTTTCCAGCCGGACACTCAGAGTATGAAGGTTCGTTAGCACGCAGTGTTAAACTCTGATGTTAAACACAAGGTGAGCCCAGGTTAGCTCACCTGCTGAGGACCATGCAGGAACTCAAGTGTCTCCAAACATCTTCGTAGGACCTTATGACTTTGGAGGCGTCCTCACCAACACCAACCGAGACATGACCAATGGAGAAGGTGTTCAGAAGAGGAACCAGGCCCAGAAGGAGATGCACTGGTGAGCAGCTTCATCCCTCCGCCATGCTTCTGACTTCACACTGCAGAGGTGGAAGGTCTCTGATGTATTAGAGCTTCACATTCCAATAAGCATCTAGATACACACTTTACAATACAAGTCAAAACAGCCAGGAGAGTTGTTTATATTTATATATACTGACTGTACAGACCAAATATCCCCCAGCATGGTTCCTACATGGCAGCGCTCTTTCAAAGTACAATGACAATTCAATAGAAATAGACTGACAGGACACTGAACTCACTGGCAGCCTGGTTTTCTCAGATCCCAGGGAGCCAGTGCAGTAGCCAGTGCAGTAGCCAGTACAGTAGCCAGTGCAGTAGCCAGTGCAGTAGCCAGTGCAGTCCATGGATAGCATTGCTAGCAATTGAATGATGCATGTGCAGCACTTGTATCAAAGTGCTTGATGGGTGATTGTTGTGATGTTGTTCCTCGTCACCATTGCAGCCTTCACCCAGGTGACCTGTTCCCCTTCACCAGGAAGCCTCTGTTTGTCATCGTGGATTCTTCCAACAGCGCCTCCTTCAAGGTAGACCTTCTGCTCATTTCCTCACACTCTGCAAGCCAAAGGACCTTTGGCTCCTGTCACTTTGTCCTCTGCCTTTTTCACAGCATTCTGCTCTCCTAGCAGGCAGTGTTTGACCTCAGCTTGTTCCATTTCCATCGTCCCTGAACTGCAGAACTCTGCAGCAGAGCAGCTTCTACTTCACTGGCTCTCAAAGTTGAGATCTTATTTCCAGTGGTGCTAGCCACTTAGCACTCATTAGCTCCAACAGCAGGTGACTGTGGGAACAACATTATGGCCACAGTCAGTTTGGCTTTGATGGACTTTTCTTTCATTCTTTTTTCCTTTAACATTTGGACTCGTGATGAAAAAATTAACCTGTCGGTTGCTTCGTTTTACATTTGACCTTAATAATATCATAACTTTATTCTCGTCATTTATGACTTGGTTGTCATTGTACTACAACTTTTTTCCTTGAACATTATGACTTTACTGTTGTGAAATATCTTCACTTTACATTTTCATCTCAGGCTCTCATTTTACGCCGCATTTTCATCGTAACGTTGACTTTGATGTCATTGTTTCCAAGGAAAATCTCATTCTAACAGGAGTGAGCACAGATGTTGAGATGTTTCCCTGCCAATGAGCTGCTGTGACGTCACTCTGATCGCTCGAGCCAAGATGTTTCTCTCTCAGTCTACGACAGGAAGTGATTGTCGGCCAATCAACTTTGTGCTTTTCTCTATTTTCTTGCAGAACTTTACGAATCTATTTGGTCAACCCTTGGTGTGCCTCCTCTCACCTGCAGTGTATCCCAAGAGTGTTCCAGGTGAGTGTGTGACAACATCAGGACCTTCTGTCGCTCCTTCCTCAGGCAGCAATGTGCCTTCACCTTCCTGTGAAACAAAGCAACTGCACAGAATGCATTGAACTCAAGCTGTCATTGGACTGGACAGCAGACTGTAGTTTGAAGAAATGTGTGCAACTGTGAGGATGTGGAGGTGGTTTGACAGCATCAGTCCAGTGGAATTCTAGTATCATTATTTAGACCAATGAAGTGAGATTGGATGGTTTGTGTAGCATTAGTACACTAGTGTGTACTAGTGTGTACTAGTGTGGCTGCAGTGCAACACTGGTCTATGCAGCGCTGAGAGGAAAAAGACAGAGCAAAGGTTTATATGGCAACAACAGCAAAGAAGAAAACTGTACACAATGTACACAATGCACAGTACTGTGTACAAATAATACTGCGTAATCTCACCATCAGTCATCAATACCATTCAGTTGCTTTCCATCAAGAAAACTCATGAAAATTATGTGAAGTGACATTCTGTGTGTGTGTGTGTGTGTGTGTGTGTGTGTGTGTGTGTGTGTGTGTGTGTGTGTGTGTGTGTGTGTGTGTGTGTGTGTGTAGACCAGTCCCAGCGTGGGAGCCTCTTCACTCTCTTCCTCTACAGCCCCCTGCTGGCCTTCTCGTCAGTGTGCGGTCTGAGCAGCCTCACTCGCGGCCTGTGGGAACGAGCGCAGGAGCTGCTGCACACAATCTACCGCAACATTGCACAACTCCTCACCCAGTCACGCAACATAGGTAACCCCCAGAGACCATGGTGCATATAATGAGTGTTTACGTGCTACTGGCAGCAGTGATGAAGTTCCAACATTATTACAGTGACTGCATAATCTGCACCTAATCTGTGCTTTCCTAAAAGACTTCCTGTGTGTCCTGTAATACTGATTACAGGACACACAGTGGTTGCACTGTGTACATCTGCGCTGCATGCAGGACTTCTGAATTCATTATTTTTGAGATCTTGTTTTTAATAGGAAAAAAAAAGATCTGATCCTTCTATAGAACCAGAACCAGAACCAGAACATCAGGCACACCTCTGGTTTACAGACAGATAGAAGTGTTTATTATGGCATATGAAGTAGCTGATGTAGACCAATCCACTGATGTGAATGTGACTCCTGGTGTCTCCTGATGACTCCTGGTGTCTCCTGGTAACCCCTGGGGACTCCTGGGGACTCCTGGTGTCTCCTTGTGTCTCCTGGTGACTCCTGGTATCTCCTGGTGTCTCCTCTCAGATCAAGCCTTCTTGCAGTTCTTCGGAGATGAGTTTCTGAGGCTGCTGCTGATCCGCTTCGTCTTCTGCTCAGCAACTCTGAGGCTGCACAAGCTCTTCAGAGTGAGTCACCGCTCTTCTCCTTTTCTTCCTCAAGTGCTGCTGTTGTTCACAACCAAAATGTAGTCACTCGGACTTCTCACCACAGAGACTTCTCACACTTTATTTTCTTCTTGTACTGAAAATGTACACAAAAAAACCCAAAAAGCCAAGGTTCAGTCCAGTCTAGTCCAGTCTAGTCCAGTCTAGTCCCGTTCAGTCCAGTTGAGTCCAGTTCAATCCAGTTGAGTCCAGTTGAGTCCAGTTGAGTCCAGCACCAGAACTTCCTGCAGACAGCACTTTTTCAAGAACTGTGTGAGCAGCCGCTAGTCAACATTTCAGCCCAACTCGTTCCTTCTCAGTCAACTCGGTGGAGATGCTCAGCAGTCTGAGCCCCTTCAGAACTCCAGGCTCTCTCAACCCTGTTGGGTTTCATTTCCTTTAGCCACCTCGAGTAACGGAGGAGAGCATCCACGGTGTGCCTTGTCATTGGACGGTGTGTCAGGTGATGTCACGTGATGTCATGTGATGTGGTGTCAGCGCAGTGTTGTGTTTGCAGGAGTCGCGCAGCTTCCCAGACTCCTACCCTGAGCTCCCCAAGCAGGACACGGTGGAGAGCGCCCTCTTGCAGAAGCTCATCCTGGAGTTGGCCACCATGCTGGACGTGCAGAGCCTCTTCTGGGACGACATGCTGGAGGCCTACTGAAGAGGGCGCCAGCGAGTAACAGTTCAACTGCCACAGGTGGCCCTGTCTTTGTCAACGGTACCAGGACGCTGTCCATTACTTTATCATTTGTCTCCTGTTTCTCAGGCCTGGGGCAACTCAGAGGGCCACCTGCTGGAGCTCTGAGGCACTACATCACATTTTAGACGAGAGGCTTTAAAAAATGCATGAAAAATGGATGCTTTCATGGAAGGAAACAGTCAGACATCATTTGTACAACACGTTGATGACTTTTGAAGATTCCAGCAGATCGGTGATGAGATGATGAGCAGCCTGGACGCTGCTGGCTGCTGTACAGGAGCTTCATCTGTAGCAGCTTCAGGTGCATGTTGGCCTTCTGTAGTGACTCGGCATTAGTGAGAAAAGAGGTCACCTTTTTATACACACACACATATATATATATATGTGTGTAAGGTTTTGTTTCAGTGCCATGTGCTTCAGGTGAATTCACTTGGGTTTGTTTCTTCAGTTCATTTTTTGTTTTTCTAACAAATGCTGTGCTACTCGTGTGTAAATGTGTCAAAAAAAAAAGTTTCTTAAAACTACAAAGACTCTAAAGAGCCTCAACAAGCTTGGAGATTCTTTATATGTACACACATAAAGGTGAGATGAGGGTGAGATGAAAGACGTGTTGCACAGGTTCGAAATCTGTGTTTGAGCCAATGAGAAGTACAGTTTGTTTCACTACTGCAGAGGATGGTGATGATGATGGTGATGATGGTGATGATGATGGTGATGATGGTGATGAAGGGAAAGATTATTATTGATGATCTGTGCAGCTGGAACACTGACAGCAGGTGAGGTTCCTCTGTTGTCCAGGTGAAATATGTAGCACTGCCAAGACTCAACAACATCATGAATTAATGTAGCGCTCAGATCCACAGTGGAAACGTGAAGAATTGTCGGCTCCTCTTCATTCATAGATAAGATGCACGTTAATGCTCTTAAGTTGAAATTAATTTATAGTAAAAACAAAAATGTTAGATTAAGGCACTAAAATATAGGAATTCAACTCACTCTTTAGAACTGGAGTAACGTATTTATTTATTATTATTATTATTATTATTATTATTATTATTATTATTGTTATTATTGTTATGTTGGCCATCTTGACAGCATGTTTATTTATGCCAAGTCATTTTTGTAAATTATTGGCTGTTGATTTTTGGCCAATAGAGGCGTAGAGAGGAGCCGACTGTACTTTTCCTTGATGGTTGTACTTGTACTTTACTTTTGTACATCATCCAGTCTGAAGAAGACTTTTACTCTCACTATAAATTCTTCATATCAACTGGAAACTCCAGACTGGAAACTCCAGACTGGGAACTGCAGACTGGGCTGGGAACAGTGGCCAAGCTGCTGTACTTCATTAATGGCTTTTCAGTTGACTTCAGTTGACTTCAGTTGTTTACTGGTTGGAATATTGGAGAAGCATGTCCTCTCCAACTTTGCAACATTGGAGAACCTTCTCATATAGCGAATAAAATCAAAGTGCGGCAGGAGCCCCCTAGTGGACAGAAGCTGCCATGGCTGAATGTGAGTGTGTGGAAGACTGACTGATGCAGCAGTGACTCTGCACTGCATTAATCATCCTACAGTCCACACAGAGCGACCTGCAGCTGCGTCAGTCTCACTAGTCTCGCTAGTCCTACTAATATCACCAGTCTCACTAGTCTCACTAGTCCCGCTAGTCCTACTAGTATCACTAGTATCACTATTATCACTAGTCCCACTAGTCCCACTGGTCCTACTAGTCCCGCTAGTCCTACTAATATCACTAGTATCACTAGTCCTACTAGTCCCACTAGTCCGACTAGTCCCGGTAATATTACCAGTATCACTAGTCCCGCTAGTCCTACTAATATCACTAGTCCTACTAGTCCCACCAGTCCCACTAGTCTCACTAGTCCCGGTAATATTACTAGTATCACTAGTCCCACTAGTCCTACTAGTCTCACTAGTATCACTGGTCCTACTAGTCCCGCTAGTCCCACCAGTCCCGGTAATATTACTAGTATCACTAGTCCCACCAGTCTCACTAGTATCACTGGTCCTACTAGTCCCACTAGTCCTACTAGTCCTACTAATATCACTAGTATCACTGGTCCTACTAGTCCTACTAGTCCCACTAGTCCCGGTAATATTACTAGTATCACTAGTCCCACCAGTCCCACTAGTCTCACTAGTCCTACTAGTCCCACGAGTCTCACTAGTATGACTGGTCCTACCAGTCCCACGAGTCCTACTAATATCACTAGTATCACTGGTCCTACTAGTCCCACTGGTCCTACTAGTCCTACTAATATCACTAGTATCACTGGTCCTACTAGTCCTACTAGTCCCACTAGTCTGCATGTTGCTGAAAAAAGAGTGACTGCCAATGTCGCTGTTGTCCCACGAGCAACAAAACCAAACACGTGTGGTGAAAAAAGTCCTTATTTTCGGGGGGGGGGGGCAAATTAATGATAAAGAATAAGTATGAAGAATAGTTGACGCTACTAAATAGAACACAATCTGAAGTGTTTCTTGTATTTATTTTATGTACAGATGATGTTGCAAAGTGTTTTGAGGAAAATGTGCGTATTTATGTGAATTTTAACTTTAAGTTTAAATTATATAAGGAGCAGAAATGTAGACGAGGCCAAGTTTGTTTTTTTTATGGTGTTTGTTTAAAAAATACATTCCAGCTGGAAAGACGAGTAGCAGAAGTGCAGAAGTGCAGCTGCTTTCTCCATTTGAACAGTTTTCTATTTCCTTCTATTGTCACTGCAGCCAAGCTGCACGTTGCCCAGTGGTGACGACTGCACTGCTCAATTCTATTGCTGTTATTATGATGATGATGTTATTGTTGTGCTTCATCACCTGTTGTTCATGCACCAGACTTCACATCTGCTGACTTTCACTTTTTCAACCAAACCAACACAGACGCTGCTTGGTGGCAACGTGTTGATTTTCCAGAGTGATTGTGTGATTGTGTGGAGCAGCTTTGTTCTGAAGGAGTGCAACAACCAGACCACTGGGATATTCCAGCGTGATATAAGCTGAATACAAACTGAAGGAGAAGACGTGTGTTGAGCTCTTTGAGAAATATTCCTTCAGTCGTCGGTATTTCCCACAATTCAAAGCTCAACATAGCAAACGCTGTCTCCCACTGCAAAATCACATATTTACATAAAATATCCTTTTAGTCTGAGAAGTGAAAGTTTGCTCTGCTCAGATTTGGAACCATCAACAGGAAATAAACCGAGCACTTCTTCATGTTTCTTTCCAGTATTAATGTCTTGTAAGTTGACGTGTGAAGAGCCAAAGCTGTTGTGTGCTTTTGCAACAAAAGAAGAAGAAGCCGATGATGCTTGTATTCCTTTTTAATGCTATTATGCCTTTTGTATGTCCGTGTGTGTAACTTTTTATCCCACGTTTCAGAGCAGCAAGCTGCAGTTTGCTGCTGAGTCAGCATGATGTAAATGTTACTTTGTGTCTTGTCACAGGAACACCTGCAGTTGATATGAGTGTAAAGTGTTGATTAAATGATGTGAATGATGTATTTGAGGAAAAATGTTAAGTGAGAATGCATTGATTTTCCATCCACATGGGATCCTGCTACAGTGTGACCAGCACTGCACAGGCATGGAGGTTCCAGGCTTTAGCTGGAGCCCAGTGCGGATCAGCAGCAGTCTGGGAAAGAGACACACTGTAAATATATAAGAGTGAAGATCAGCTGGACCACTGTTCAGTTTGTCAAGTGTCATTGTTTTGAACAACAGTAAAGTAACACAGTGAAAAAGAGGGAATATAAACACAACAACATGTTGAATTGTTACAAAATCCATGGTTTGTGTTGCAAAAAAAACAGTGTATTGTTGACAGCGTGCACAAATTGTAAACAATGACACACGAGAGACACAGAAACAACAACGTGTTGTTTCTGTCTGATTGACTTGAATGGTAAATCCTTGCATTCGATACTGTGACTGCCCTGAACTCCTGTGTGTTGAGATTAATTGCGTCACCAACCAGGACTTTGTGTGGTTTCCAGCTGTTGCGTTGAAACATCTCCCCAACAGCATTGTGGGGGAAAAGTCAAAATAAAGCCGTACGTTTTCACTCTTTCCAAAAACAATCGCTCCATAATGAGCAGATAAAAACTGAGAGAGGAGCCAGAGGCAAAAGATTCAGGACTGGCGGCCGATGGTTTTCACATGAAAAGCACAAAAGTCTCCGGAAGTTTCATTCTTCATTTCCTGCCGTCAGTTGGCGACACACTGATGGAGAAACGTGTCAGACCAGTGGCCACGGCTGCGTCCTGCTTTCACTTCACTTCTATTCAAGTCCAGGGGGGTTTTCACTTTCTTTCTTTCTTTGCACCTGTAAAAACAATGTTAAAAGAAAAGATGGCTGTTGTCATGATTGCAATGACTTTCACGTCCTGATGGAAGCAGAACCTGATGTGTTTTCCAAATGAAACAGGCAGTTGTGTTTGAACCAGCATGCATGTGTAGAACAGTGAGCCAAAGACTGCTAACTTCCTTTGACGAGGTTGAGGTGAGGTCCACTTCCTGTTGAAGCCAATAAAGAACATCTGGCTGTCGGGACAAAGTGTGTGTGTCAGTGTGTTTGTGGTGGCAGTGGCACTGAGGTCCGGCTGCTTGGCTTTGCTGCACTCTTCTTCATCACATGCAAACCTGCGATGACATCTGCATCTTCATCAAGCTGAACACTGTTAGCACTGCTTGACCCCTCGTTTAGTGATGGAGATTCAGGCTTCTTCATTGTCCTGTGCTCAATACTACTACTACTACTACTGCTACTGCTACTACTACTACTACTGCTACTACTACTACTATTACCGCTATTACTACTACCATTACTGCTACTACTACTGCTACTACTACTACTACTACTGCTACTGCTACTACTACTACTACTGCTACTACTACTACTACTACTACTACTGCTACTACTACTACTGCTACTGCTACTACTACTACTACTGCTACTACTACTACTACTACTACTACTACTACTACCACTACTGCTACTACTACTACTACTACTACTACTACTACTACTGATGATGATGATGATGCCTTTGCTACCAGCAGTGACAGGTGCTGTGCTAGGGTCACTGTTAGAGTGGAGACCGCAGGAAGGAACAGACAGGTGGAGAAATTCATAGCGTATAAAGGCATACAAAGGTAGCTCAGTGCCTTGGGGGCCCCCTCGAGGCAGGCAGAGTTTGACACCGATGCCTTTGAGGCGGTGTTGGAGGTGTCCAGGGAGAACCTGGTCTGGACCTCCTTACTGAAGGCCACTGATGAGACCTGGAGAAGCAGAGGACACCGAGGTGATGATGATGTGATGATGATGATGATGATGATGATGATGATGATGATGATGATGACAAAGTCAGAACATTAATAAGAGCAGTGAGTGGAACACAGTCAAGTGATCTCCTATTGGCTGCTGACGCATTCTGGTGAAAGCATGTGATCCAGGCAGCAGAGGACTGGAACAGAAAACACAGTTCAGGGATCCTGATCCTGATCCTGATCAGGATCAGTGTTCACAAGGCAGCCAGTGTAGGTTCACACTTTGTCTTCATACGTGTGTGTGTGTGTGTCAAAGCAGACCTTGAACAATTTATGAATCAATGTCTTTAAAATAATTTAGATATATTTAATGTGTTCGGTTTAAACTGTTAAAACAAATGGTAATAAAAAACAATATGCTGCACCGGAAACTCCAACAATAACGCAGTAATGTTGTCTCAGCTGCACACTCTTACATGCTGGTTTCATTTGATTTCACGTCTTCGGCACCGATTTTGTTTTTTGTTTTTTTTTAACTCAATGTGTCGGGCGTCTCCGGATTTCATCGGCTGTTTCCGGATAGCTGCAGAAGATGACGTCACAGCAGTGAGAAGGCAGTCCAGCCATTGCAGAAGGGCTTCTCATCCGATCGCCGTTGATCGACCTCGACATTCTTTCGTTCAAAGCTCAGTTTTCCTCCTCTTAAGGTAACACAAACACACTGACCCGCTAACTCTGTGTTGTCTCTCAGCTACTGGCACGGACTAACTGGGCGATCTTACGTCTGCGTGAGCAGATTTTATTTCTTTTCATGAACGCTGCAACCAATTGGCTGCCGTTCGCTCGGAGGCTAACTGGCTGCAAGGCTAACTGTATTTATCTGCTGTGATCAGCTGCTGTAGTGTTAGCTCGGAGGCAAACTGTATCTGCTTGTATGTTGCTGTTGCAGAATGTCTGGTGACGTCATGTTACGGCAAATAACGACGGAAATCACGTTGCCCTTTTGCACATTTAATTGCTTCATAAATACCACCAAGATGCGTCGTTTTGGTGGTTTTATTCTCAGCTATGCGGCTGCGTCGTCGGTTAGCTTCGAGCTAGCAGTTCTAATGGAGGCGAGTCCCCCAGCAGCGACCAGAGGTTTCCAGTGTGACAGCGACCAGAGGCTCCCCAGTGAGAGCCGAGCTGGCGGCTTGTTGCGGGGCTCAGTGTGAGTGTGTTGGCCCTGGAAACGTCCAAGTCCTCCCCAGTCCTCCATTACATCTGTGCTGGTTAGCTATCGATTTTTTTTAATTTTTTTTTTTGCTTCTCCTACCATGAAAAAACATTATATAAAATGTAAATACAGAATCGTCGTTTATCCCCCCCACACGCACACACGCACACTTTAAATCAAAATAAATAAATATATAAATATTTTGTTTTTAAAAAGAGAGAGACCGGAAATGATGATGTAATGCCCATCCCGAGCAGCAGTGCTATCCGTGCTAAGTAGCAGCTAGCTGTGCTAACAGGGAGGGGAGCCGCCCAAAATAGCTGCAGCAGCTCTGGACTGTTGTCCGACTTACTGCAGCGGCTGTCTGCCGTCTCTCCGATGCCACAGCTGCTGGATTCATAATTCTCTCTTCTCTGCTCACATAAGTTGGGGGGGGGGGGGGGGTTATTCGAATAATACTTAAAAAAACAAAACATGAAAATAGCTCAAGACCCGACAGCCAATCAAAGTGTCTCATGCATGATCTGTGAATTTAGGCTTATATTTGATTAAATGACGTCATAGTTAATGGCACGTAAGACCGTTTCAGTCGCAGTAGTTTTTGCTTTCTAACTGATGCGTCGTTGAAGCTCCATCTTCTGTGTTCTTCCTTCAGTGAACCAGTTCAGTACCGTGACCCAGATAGGAAATAGGACTCTCAGCTCCTGCAGGGAAACACTCGTACAGTTGTTGTGCAAGTGTACAATACAAGCTGCAGACATGTTTGCACTTTGCTTTTTATTTCCAATACTTGATTTGATATCACTTTTCAAAATAGATTGTAACTAAAACAACGGCTGCTGCTGTTGTTGCTGTTGCTGCTGCTGCTGCTGGTTATAACATGATATTGAACCATTATCACCATGCAGTTATTGATTATTCTGTCCTTGCTTGTATTGTTATAGCACTGTTGGTTACTTCTTGATGATTGTGTGTTCAAAGTAGCCAAATATTAAAATACAGGCAAAGGCCTGGTGCAGTGAAGCTGCTGTGCTCCTCTTTCACTGCTGCCTCCAAAGTGTGTGAGTAGATGCTCAGAGGAATGTTGAGTGCTGGTTTTGCTGAGTCAATGTGGGGCTGGGTCGGGCACGGGGCCGGGCTTCATCTTGGCTCCCTCCACACCTTCGTCATTGCGGATGCACTGCGTCTCTGCTGCTCGGGCTCTTCACTGGTGGAGCTGCTTCACCTACGAAGGGCTCAGTCCAGGGTTCCACCCTGACGCTGCTCCACAGATGTGGGATCCTGACTCGGAAACATTGACGTTCGTACGTATTCCCTCTCCTTCTGCTGCTGCGACACTTTAAAGCTTTGACTCGGTTTGAAATGTGGCTCGGATGAGTTTGAATGTTGTGGAAGATTTGTGATCTGAATTCTGAGGAGCCCCGTGTGTTCGCTGATCACGGATTAGTGGGTGGAATTGCAGAATTAGCAATGAAAACGTATACAATGTATTTTGAACAGAGGCGTCGGGGCTTTGACAGTGGGTTTTGTGTGAAGAGGAACTCACTGCGAGTGGGGAGGAGGAGGAGGATGTGCAGTGCAACCCTGCTGTTGTCTCCGCCTTTATTGAACAATTTGCTCCGTCGCTAGATGACATTTGAAAGCTCCTGGCAAAGACCAGCCATTGTAATAATGGAAGAGGTGTCGCCCCCATGTGGCTGCCAGGCAGAAGATAAAAGATGCTCGATGGAGTGTTTGTGTTGTTGATGTCGCTCGTCTTGTGACGCTGATTGTCTGGACCAATCAGCCGGCGGTGACGTCACGCCTACTTGCCGAGCCGACGCTGTGAAAGCAGCCTGCTGTGCTGCTCTGTGTGCTGAAGCTCATTGATTGGTCAGTGGAAGAAGCTCAGACACTGGACATGAACCAGAGGCGCCAGTCACGCCAGCTGACCTGGGATCTGCCAACTTTCTGGTGATTACGAGCATGAAAATATCTCCATTGGCCGCTTATTGCATTCATTAAAGACTGAGAGTTGAGTTTTGTCCTCCGCTGTTTCACTCCAAAAGGAAACACTTTACTTTTTGTCTCCTGGAAACACTGGAAAGTGAATTCTTGGCTCAGTTCCAGTCCGAATGGTTTGTAGCCATCGCTAACTTCCGATGCTAACAGTTCCACCTTTAAAACATGACATCAGGTTGCCTAAAACAAGCATGCATTGCAATAACGATGTGGGACACATCTAAAGAAAAAAGAAGAAAAATGGATAAATAAAATAATAACAATAATAATAATAATGATAATAATGTTAATAATATTAAAGCATTAAAACAAAATGAAATTCCTCAGTGCTCAGTGACTTGCAGAGGAGAACACACTGTGTGTCCGACCCACACTGTCACGTAGTCTCTAGAATTCTGACGTGTGGACAAACCTCTACTGCTAGCAAGAATGCTGTGTTTTCTCTGGAGTGTGTGTGAGTGTTTGCAGGCCTTGCAGATAAAGCAGTGAGCCTGCTGCTGCTGATAAGAACGCTGCTTCCATCCGATCTTCTGAGAGCAGCTCGTTATCTCCTACCTTCTGCTGGCCTGGACACCCACAGCTCACCCTTGCACTCATGCACTCTCATCGTCTCTGACTGGAGCCGTCGGTCGTGTTATGCAATAATATTATTTGTCCGTGTATGACGCCGCTCAATACGAGAAGGAGAAGAACATTGAAAAAGTCAAGGTGAGAAAGCACGCAGGTGAAAGCAGAATAAAGTTCTGATTGTTCGGATGCAAAGAAGCAAGGAACGTGTCAAGCTGCAAGCAGTGGTGGCGCCAGAGTCCCAGATGGCGGCCCATTCATTTCAATGAAGGTTTTTGACTTCCGCATTATTGGGTCAGTAGAAGATGCGCAGCAGTGTCACTTCAATCAGAACAATCCTGGAGAACCTCACTCACAGGCACGACAGGACGCAGCCGATCAGAACGAGCTGAGACCGAGCCCATGGGTTTTTATGCTGCAGTACCTCGAGTGGCCACTTCAAGGGGGGAAATTATTATCCTTCTTTGTGAAATGAGACAAGTTGTGGATTTTGTTATGGAAATGAACATTGGCACAGAGGGTTCATAGTGAATTGGTTTCCAAAATAACACAAATGTGAGTGTTTGAAATGATTTTGTTGATTCCATCGTCACCTTGTTTGAGCAGAGAGATGAAACTCACTTAAATTGAGGGAACGAAGTGTAAGAGTTGGATGATCACTTTGTGTGTGTGTGTGTGTGTGTGTGTGTGTGTGTGTGTGTGTGTGTGTGTGTGTGTGTGTGTGTGTGTGTGTGTGTGTGTGTGTGTGTGTGTGTGTGTGTGTGTGTGTGTGTGTGTGCCAGTGGTGTCAGCTGGCTCCACGTGAAAGCCCTCTCCTGCTGACTGCAACAATCCTCTATTGAGAGACTCCCATGGTGTTTCAGCCATGTCAGCCATTCACCAGAAGCTCAGCGTGGCCATCACACACTGCACTGAGGGCGGGGCTAGTGAGACGCAGCAGCAGGTTGACATTTCTCTTCACCACAAAATCCTAAATGACTCTGTATTGAGTCCAAATCTTGCTGCTGTCACAGCAGCTCCACTTCAGTTTTCCTTTCAAAATAAAAGTCTGAGGATTACGTGACAACTTTAGGATGATTGATATTCATACATTTGCATAGAACAGCAAATAACACGATATTGGTTGATGCCTGCTAGTATCGTCCTGAGCCTAGTTGATGGTGGGGTCAGTCTTTGCCTCATGCACTGGTCATACGCTGGTCATGTACTGGTCATGTACTGGTCATACACTGGTCATACACTGGTCATGCACTGATCATGCACTGGTCATGCACTGGTCATGTATGGCCGTCACCCCAGGGCCAGTTGTTGATCTTCACCTCTTCCACACTGGGAGTCTGGCATGACAGTGGGTTTTTAGAGGTTCTCCTACCCCTTGAGTCCCCAATCCAGAATACTGAGGTCCAGCAGGGGGCAGTGGGGAGGTTTACAGTCTGGGGTCAGACCCTGCTGGGGTTTGAACCCACAACCTCCCAGGCTCAGAGTGGACACTCCATCACTCCACCCTGAGCTGGAGGGAGTTGACGACACTGTGACTGGGGCGGTGCCGAGATCTCATGAGATGAAACTGTGACGATGTCCAGCTGTTCTCCTGGCTTCAGGCCAGCAGCCAATCAGACTGGCAGCTGTCCATGTCCAATGTCCTATACCTCGTGTAGTTTGCCAGCGACTGAGAGGAAGGAGTCAGAGGGGCAGCAGCACATTGATCAGAAGCTGCACCTTCTTGTCAATATTCTCTTTGCAACCATTTCCCAGTCGCCTCTCCACCTGCTGCGTTCTCATTGGCCGCGAGCCGTCGAGGAGGAGGCAGTAGTCAACCCTATCCATACTGAAACTATCTAAAGTTTTTGATCCTGGCACGGTGATTGTGTCAACGCTACATAAACTCTGACGTGAGGGGATTGGCTCGCTCGCCCGGCCCAGTGGGGCGAGAGAGAGGCTGACTGCAGAACTTTCATTGTGTTCTAGCAGACGGAGGAATTTCCTGTCCCACCCCTCTGCGGTATTCACTCTGTCAGCTGCCGGCCTCTAGACTCCACCCACTCTGAGTGGGGGTGGAGGGGCTGGGGTGAGGAAAAACATCTGACTCTTCACATGTTTGAAATAATCCCGTTGCTGGCCATGTTAACCAAAGTAGAATCATCATCAGGAAGTTCAGGGACCTTCAGTCCAAACTCTACACTCAGAACCTTTGACTTGATTCCTTCTCTGACCTCTGACCTCTGCTCACCTCACGGATTGCTCTCGGGGCATACATACACATGATATGAATTACAGCCTCCACATGTATCATCAACAACAACAATGATGATAATATTGAAGCTCAGCTCTAAAGCCAGCTCTGGTATCGGGACAGTGCTGGCAGAGACCCAGGTTCCAGAGTCTCTGTGTCTTTGGGCGTCTCTGTCAGTCTGTTGGTTAATGAACAACATCTGAGCAGAGATATGACTTCCTGTCTCTTTCCTGGGTTGCTTGTCTTCCTGCAGAAGATGGACAGCGCAGGGGCGAAGGTGCTGGAGACGGCCGAGGACATCCAGGAGCGTCGGCAGCAGGTGCTGGACCGCTACCGCCGCTTCAAGGACCTGTCCATCATGCGGCGGCAGAAGCTGGAGGACTCGTACCGCTTCCAGTTCTTCCGCAGAGACGCCGACGAGCTGGAGAAGTGGATCCAGGAGAAACTGCAGATCGCCTCCGACGAAAACTACAAGGACCCATCAAACCTGCAGGTACGTCGGCCTTGCCGCTCACACTTGGAATGGAATAGAATAGAATAGAATAGAATAGAGGCCTTCATTCATCCCACATGGGGGACATTTGCTTCATTACAGTGATGTCCATAATATTGAGAGACAGAGGTCATTGTTTTATTGCAACTTCATGAGCAGTGCGAGCTGGTACCATTGACTTCCTGTCTTGTGGTTGCCGCAGGGGAAGCTGCAGAAGCACCAGGCCTTCGAGGCCGAGGTCCAGGCCAACTCTGCAGCCATCGTCAAACTGGACGACACCGGCAACCTGATGATCAGCGAGGGTCACTTTGCATCTGAGACCATCCGAGTAAGACTCCTCCTCCTCTCTCTCCTCCACACTGATGTCAAGCTGCTCACCTGCTCCGTTTGCTTCAGTCTTACACGCCCTACCGGACTCAGCACATCCCCATAGTGACCAGCGTCATCATGGTCCAGTACATACAAGTTGGTGCTGCGCTGACACTGACTGCAGTGCTGTCAACTGCCTCCCTCCAACTTCTCCAGTCTTTCCCTCACTCCCTTTACATTCACTCTTGATGATGTACTTGACTTTCATAGTCAACTACTGTATATCAGGCTGACTGCACATGAAGGCCTTGGGTTTGTGGTGCTTGCTGTCTGTGTTGATTTCAAAGGAATGATCAGAAACGTGAAGCTTTACGACTGACGTTGACTTTTTTATAAATGAACGATGACTTTTTCTAACTTTTTCTTTTGTTTTGCGTCAGACTCGTCTGGAGGAGCTGCACCGTCTGTGGGACCTTCTCCTGCAGAAGACCAAGGAGAAGGGCCTGCGTCTCCTGCAGGCCCAGAAACTGGTGCAGTACCTGCGCGAGTGCGAAGACGCCCTGGACTGGATCAGTGACAAGGTGACAAACAAAGTCCCAGCAGCTGTTTGTTTGTTATGCTCAAAAACCCTTTAAGCCTCATTGTATCCTTAGTACCACCCAGAAGCACCCGGGTCTTTTGCTCTTTATTGAAATGAAGCTGACAACACTGGAGGAAATACCGTAGTTTGCCCACGGTAGCCGATGTTAAAGTCCGTCCGTGACGTTGCTCTGCCGCAGGAGACCATGGCCACCTCGGAGGAGTTGGGTCAAGACCTGGAGCACGTGGAGCTCCTGCAGAAGAAGTTTGAGGAGTTCCAGACGGACCTGGCTGCCCACGAGGAGCGCGTGAACGAGGTCAACCAGCTGGCGGCTCGGCTCGTCCAGGAGGCCCATCCGGAGGCCCAGCTCATCGTCCGCAAGCAGGACGAGGTCAACGCTGCGTGGCAGCACCTGAAGGACCTGGCCCAGCAGAGGCAGGCCAAGCTGTTTGGAGCTGCCGAGGTCCAGCGCTTCAACAGGTCAGCAGCATTTTAAACCACACGTCTGAGGTTTTCATTTCAAGGTCCAGTGTGGAATATTTGATCTTTGTATTGGTAAAAACTCAACATACTGCCCATGAATACATGAATACAAGTGGGTGATTGCATTACAAACTAAGGGAGCCTGGTGTGGACAATCCAGCTGCCTGACAGCGTTTGGTATGGAGGCTGAACGCTGGCGTCCTCCAATATACCAACCAAGAAGAACAGAGTAGAAAAGAAGAGAGTAGAAGAGAAGGGAAGAGAAGCCTTCATTTATTCCACATTTGGAAATGAAAGTTGTATAATTCCAGCACCAATACAGTGCAAAAGAAGAAGAAGGTGGAGCAGCTATCCAGGTTGGGGTGCACGGGGCCAACGTAGTTCACTGGCAAACTCAGGAGAGGCAGGGAGAGTGAACTACGCTGCAGTCTAGAATGTGACCACTAGATGTTGCTGTTTCTTCTTCAAACTTTCCAAACATTCCACAGTGGACCTTTAGATTGTTGTCAATGTGTTGGAGTAAAAGTGCTGTTGAAGACCTGAAGTTTCACCAACAGGGACGTGGACGAGACCATCAGCTGGATCAAGGAGAAGGAGCAGCTGATGTCCTCAGACGACTTTGGTCGAGACCTGGCCAGCGTTCAGGCTCTGCTGCGCAAACACGAGGGTCTGGAGCGAGACCTGGCCGCCCTGGGAGACAAGGCAAGGACTTCACCGTCTCCCCCCGCCCCCCCCCCCCTCTCTCTCTCTCCCCCCCCCCTCTCTCTCCCCTCCCTCTCTCTCTCTTTCTCTCTCTCTCTTTCCCTCTCTCTCTCCCTCTCTCTCGCTCCCTCCCTGTCATGTATAGATGAACCCTAACCCTAATGAATAGATGGTCTTTGTTTTGAGAGAACGTCCTCAGCTGCGTGAAGAGGGTTCATGGTCACATGATTTGTGTTTGATCATGAGGGGAATGTGACACCATGTGATGTATTGTATGGAGCTGCATAGCAACCCTGTGTGTAGATCTTCAGATGAGTCTCCTACTGCTTGCTGTCAGGGCAGAGACCTCCAGCACCTTCATCCTGCTTCCTCCTGATGTTTCACACTCCGCACGTCTTCTCTGTCTGTGGCTCAGGTGAACACGCTGGGCGCTGACGTGGAGCGTCTGCAGCAGACGTACCCCCAGAACGCCTCCCAGATCCACCTGAAGAAGGACGAGCTGGTTACCAACTGGGAGCAGATCGGCACCCTGGCGGCCGAGCGCCACTCTCGCCTCAACGACTCCTACCAGTAGGACGCCAGCACAGCTCAGAGCTTCTCTGTGTTGTGAACAGTAGATGATTGGACGATGATCTGCAGTGTGTTTGTCCTCTTGGTGCAGAAACCTTCTCACCTGAGGCCCCTTTCAACATCATCGCTGCTGTTAGATCAGCATTATGGAGACAACTGTCAATCATCACACTGTTCATAATCATCAAATATTTCATTTCTTTTCTCTTTGCTCTACTTTGGCTGCAGTAATGATGTAAATGTCTGCAACGTGGGATGAATAAAGTCCCTCTTTTTTCTGCTCTCCAGCCTGCAGCGCTTCACTGCTGACTTCAGGGATCTGACCAGCTGGGTGACGGAGATGAAAGCCCTCATTAACGCTGACGAACTGGCCAATGACGTGGCTGGAGCGGAAGCTCTGTTGGATCGTCACCAGGAGCACAAGGTAGGATGTGGTAGCTTAGCACAAAGCTAAAGGCTCTACCCTATCAGTGATCACTTTCATTGGCAGCAGCCAATCAGAATGAGGAAGCTGCTGCTTCACATCCTGGCAGCAGTCATTAACAGTGTTATTATATTGCAGTTCCACAATAGTGTGGCTTAGTAGAGTGACCACACACACACACACACACACGGTGTCCTGACTCTCTGGTGTGTGTGTGTGTGTGTTTCTTTCCAGGGGGAGATCGACGCCCATGAGGACAGCTTCAGGTCCACTGATAAAGCCGGCCAGGCGCTGCTCGCCAGCGGCCACTACGCCTCCGAGGAGGTCAAAGAGAAGGTGGGGCTGATCTCTCTCTCTGCTGCTGAACATTCATCATCACCAGAGTTGTAACTCTGCTGGTGTCCGTCTGCTGCTGCAGCTGGAGGTCCTGGGCCAGGAGAAGGAGTCCCTGCTGGAGCTGTGGGAGGTGCGCAGGCAGCAGTACGAGCAGTGCATGGACCTGCAGCTCTTCTACCGAGACACCGAGCAAGTGGACAACTGGATGAGCAAGCAAGAAGTAACTGGAAACTCAGACAGAGGTTTTTGTAGACTCTGTGAAGTTGCACGAACCAGATGAATGATTGTGTGCGTGTGGTGTCCAGGCCTTCCTGCTGAACGAAGACCTGGGGGACTCCCTGGACAGCGTGGAGGCTCTGCTGAAGAAACACGAGGACTTTGAGAAGTCGCTGAGTGCCCAGGAGGAGAAAATCACCGTAAGTGGTGCTTCAACACCTGCTGCGTTCTCTCTTGCAAGTGTTTTTCCTCTTGAGCGGTTCAGAAATGGACTGAGTGTCTTGGTTCTGCTCGTCTCCAGGCCCTGGATGAGTTTGCCACCAAACTGATCCAGAACAACCACTATGCCAAAGAGGACGTGGCAACACGCAGAGACGCTGTGAGTACCAAAGTCATCTAAAAACACCTCAGATAGTTACAATACAATCATACATTTCAAAATAAAATGACAACAAGAAACCAATTAAGTCATAATATTAATGTCCTTCAATGAAGGTGCAACCATTCAACCATTGCAGTCTTAGAGCAGCAAGCAAACGTTACTGATGGTCTGTTAGAGTCGATGGTCTGCCAGCACAGCAGCAGAGCATTCTGGGAGTTGTGGTAATAGTGGTTGCATGTTGATAGCAGCGGGCCAGCAGCTCTAGTAGTGAGCAACTACATTGAGTTCGACCCCTCCAGGGTCTTGGCCATCCTAACGCGTCTCTCCTGTGTTTCTCCTGTAGTTGCTGAGCCGCCGCAACGCCCTGCACGAGCGCGCTCAGTGGCGCCGCACCGCCCTGGAGGACTCCTTCCACCTGCAGCAGTTCTTCAGGGACTCGGACGAGCTGAAGAGCTGGATCAACGAGAAGATGAAGACGGCCACGGACGAAGCCTACAAGGTCCCCAGTCCAGAGCTTTGAACACCTTTCAAGTAGAAAGGTTCAGTTGGAAGAGGCCAAGTGGACCGGTTCTTGACGACCTTCAGGGTCCAAGAACCGGTCCCGCTGGCCTCCTCCAGCTTGACTGGTTCTTGGCCACCTTCAGGGTCCAGGAAGCGGTCCCGCTGGCCTCCTCCAGCTGGACTGGTTCTTGACGACCTTCAGGGTCCAAGAAGCGGTCCCGCTGGCCTCCTCCACCTGAACCCTTCTACCCTCAGATGCACCGAATGACTGAGAACCTTCACGGACGTTTCGAGACCTTCATTTTTCTGACATCATGGCCTTCCAGTCACCGCTTTCTTCCCTCTTGCGCCCCCTGCAGGACCCCTCCAACCTGCAGGGCAAAGTGCAGAAACACCAGGCCTTCGAGGCCGAGCTGTCGGCCAATCAGAGCCGCATCGACGCCCTGCAGAAGTCTGGACAGGAGCTGCTGGACGGGAAGCACTACGCCTCCTCAGAGGTGGCTGGTCGCATGGAGGACGTGAGCTCCCAGTGGAAGAAGCTGCTGGAGGCCACCGAGCTCAAAGGTACCCGGACCCTTCAGCTGAGGCTCTGCCCGGAGGGGAGAACCTGTGTGAGGTCGTGAAGGATGGACCTCCATCAGCAGCACTGATTCAGTGGGTCTCCACTGCTGGAGTCTCAGGACCAGCATCAGTTTTTCCTCTTCATCAAGTCACAAAGACGCACATTTATTCCAGCCATGATAAAAACAGCAGCCCACTTTCTATCATGTTCAGTTAATCAGTGATTGAAATGAATTCTCTAGAAGCTTTTAAGCTTCAAGTAAAGTGTCAGCACTTCTGGAAGAATGCAAACCCAACCTCACACTGCTCACACTGTCAACTTCAACATGTTTTTGGAACTCATCAAGGCTCTATTATGCATCATACAATAGAGCTTGATAGAGAAGCTGAGAAACGATTGGTTGATTGATGGTGGTGTCATTTTCTGTGTGTGTGTGTGTGTGTGTGTGTGTGTGTGTGTGCGCGAAGCACAGCCAGAAGATTGACAAACTACTGCTGTACCTGCTCTCTCACTGGGCCACAAGGACTCCATTGTTTAGTCAAGAGGAACCTTGTGCATCACAATGAGTTTGTTTGAGGTCTCAGTTGTGATGCTGGTGTTGTTGAATCCCTGCAGGCATCAAGCTGCGTGAGGCCAACCAGCAGCAGCAGTTCAACAGGAACGTGGAGGACATCGAGCTGTGGCTGTACGAGGTCGAAGGTCACCTGGCCTCAGACGACTACGGCAAAGACCTGACCAGCGTGCAGAACCTGCAGAAGAAGCAGGCGCTGCTGGAGGCCGACGTCGCTGCTCACCAGGTACCCGGGTTCAATCATGCAGGAGTGACGCTCACCTCATGGTCTCACACAGCAGTCGCACCTCCTCCATGGGTTGGAGGCTCGTACCACTGAGACTCAGGTGCCATTTATATATGTATTGAAATATAGAATTCCACAAATAATATTAATAATAATAATAATAATAATGATATATTTACACTGACTGACATGACCCAGGAGCACACATTACCTACAGCCGCCAGAGGGGGGCGCTCCAGGCGACTGGCGCTATGTGCTGCTCCTGTACCACTGATAATGAATTTACTCATCAACTCAAAGACACCTGAGAAAGAGTGAACACATAGAGAAGATTGTGCAGATTAGAAGCTGCAGCTGAAACTGAGCAGCAGAAAGAAAGTTTGCAGTGAGAGAGAAACTGAAGCCAAGGTCTGAGTGCAGTGAAGGAAGCGCAGAAAGCTAATGGCAGCTAATGGCGGCTAATGGGCTAGAGGCTAAGATGGTGGAGCCACTGGAACTCCACTGCTAATGCTAATGTTAGCAGGATTCACAATCTTCTACTAGTTAAAGTGTAAATACACAGTGAGTTACTGGCTACTGCGTTGAGCTACTTCTACAGTAAAGGTTCAAGTATACAGGCAGTGACTGTCATTTCCTACAGTGAAGTAAATATCAATAAATAAATAAATACAATTTCCCCCAAAATGCCGCTTGTGGCCCGGTGCAACTTCTGTGTTTTCCTTCTTCCTGAAGGACTTCTGGACCGAAGCGACTTTTAGTCTGAAAATAGTGGCACGAATGCTCTGAACGCAATCTTCAATTTGCAAACGTTTGATTTTCTTTTGATTTTGCGTGGAAGGATCGCATCGACGGCATCACCATCCAGGCCCGGCAGTTCCAGGAGGCCGGACACTTTGATGCAGAAAACATCAGCAGGAAGCAGGAGGCGCTGGTGCTGCGCTACCAGGCCCTGCGAGAGCCCATGGCCGCACGCAAGCAGAAGCTCTCCGACTCCCTGCGGCTTCAGCAGCTCTTCAGGGACGTGGAGGACGAGGAGACCTGGATCCGGGAGAAGGAGCCCATCGCTGCCTCCACCAACCGAGGTGAGAAGCAACCACTGGGAGAGTAGGACCGTGGTCCGCTGGAGCTGGTGGCCTCCACAGCGAGTGTGAGGAAGCACCCAAGCTAAAAGCAGCAGTTTAGTTCTGTCAAAGCCTCAGAAAGCCATGAAGAAAAACACAAATGAAGCGAAATCAGGTGTCACGAACTCTGTGTGTGTGTGTGTGTGTGTGTGTGTGTGTGTGTGTGTGTGTGTGTGTGTGTGTGTGTGTGTGTGTGTGTGTGTGTGTGTGTGTGTGTGTGTGTGTGTGTGTGTGGTGCAGGTAAAGACCTGATTGGCGTGCAGAACCTGCTGAAGAAGCACCAGGCGCTGCAGGCGGAGGTGAGCGGCCACGAGCCCCGCATCAAGGCCGTCAGCGTGAAGGGAGAGGCCATGGTGGAAGAAGGTACTGCGCTCTCATTGGTGGGCTTCCTGAAGCCAGCAGGCCTCAACGCGGTGTGCTTGAGCCTCCCTCTGTCTGCCTCGCCAGGCCACTTTGCAGCGGAGGAGGTGAAGGCCAAGCTGGCGGAGCTGCACGGCCGCTGGGACGTGCTCAAGTCCAAGGCGTCCCAGCGCAGGCAGGACCTGGAGGACTCCCTGCAGGCGCAGCAGTACTTTGCCGACGCCAACGAGGCCGAGTCCTGGATGAGGGAGAAGGAGCCCATCGTGGGGAGCCCCGACTACGGCAAGGACGAGGATTCGGCCGAGGTGAGCTCGTCAATACGTCAAGATCCAGATCTGTCAGCAGCCCCTCCTCAGGGGACGTCTTGAAACCAGGGCTTCTCGACTGGCGGACCCAATCTAAAAAAGAGCCTGGACCCACCAGTTGAGAAACATCCAGCAGTGATTGAATGAAAGAGCCTCGAGCGTCACCTGCATTGTTTGCTAAGCCTTCCACCAGGCCTGCGCCGGTCTGCTGACTCTGCTGCTTGGTCCACAGGCTCTGCTGAAGAAGCACGAGGCCCTGATGTCGGACCTGAGCGCCTACGGCAGCAGCATCCAGGCCTTGAAGGAGCAAGCCCAGTCCTGCAGGGTAAAGCCCCAGCCAACCCTCTACTGCCACTATGCATGTTTGTGAATGTATTGATGGGCAGCATGTGGACCTTTCTCCAATGTGAAAATCATAAATCAAGCCAAATTTTACACACTGGACATTTTGAAGCAGGTTATTCAGGACAACGTTACCTTGATGGTCAGAGACGTCAGCATCACTTCCTGTAAATGCTTGTGTACCCCTGAGCAGCAGCAGGTGGCGCCCACTGATGACGAGACGGGCAAGGAGCTGGTGTTGGCTCTGTACGACTACCAGGAGAAGAGTCCTCGTGAAGTCACCATGAAGAAGGGAGACGTCCTCACGCTGCTCAACAGCACCAACAAGGTTGACACTGACGCAGCTTCACCACATCCTGCTGTCACAGTACCAGCACACCAGTCTGTGTACATGCATCTAGACCAGGGTTGGCACCTGGTAGACTGGTGGGGCCACAGTGGCTTCTGTAATGTACCAGAGGGTAGCGGAGCAGCAGCAGATGGATGGAGTGTTCTGGTGGAGGAAACCATCTGTCCTGGATATCCTGGAGGAAACATGTTGCTGGAATGTCACTGGAAAATGAAGCAAAGTTGCAACCAAATCAGTGTCTCTGAAGCCCCACCAGGGTGTTTAGCTCTTAAAGCCATCCAGAACCATCTAGAACCACCTAGAACCACCCTAGACCACCAGGGTGTTTACTGTATCTGTTAGAACCATCCAGAACCTCCTACAACCATCTAGAACCACCCTAGACCACCAGGGTGTTTAGCTCTTAGAACCACCCAGAACCACCTAGAACCACACCTAGACCAGCAGGGTGTTTACTGTATCTGTTAGAACCATCCAGAACCTCCTAGAACCATCCAGCACCACCCTAGACCACCATGGTGTTTTCTGTATCTGTTAGAACCATCCAGAACCTCCTAGACCACCAGGGTGTTTAGCTCTTACAGCCATTTCTTCCAGTATTGTAGGGCCGGATTAAAGAGTTAACGGGCCACATATGGCCCCTAGGCCGTAGTTTGCCCTCATTTCAAATCTGTATTTCCACTCAAAGTTCCTCAATAAAGTCCCGTGAATGTTGAGTTGGAGGGCTCTGACTGGCCGTGGTGGAGGTCCAGCGAGCCTCTGTGACCTCTGACCTCTGCCCTGCCGCAGGACTGGTGGAAGGTGGAGGTGAACGACCGGCAGGGCTTCGTCCCCGCGGCCTATGTGAAGAAACTGGACCCGACCCAGTCGTCGTCCAGGGAGAACCTGCTGGACGAGCACGGCAGCATCGCCCTGCGCCAGGAGCAGATCGACAACCAGTAAGAAGCTCCAGCTGACTGTCTCACCCCCCAGTAGCACCCCCCCACCCCCCACTCTGCTTCTTAACCCTTCCAGTCGCCTCCTCCTCTCTTTCAGTTCTGATTCACTACTAACTTCCTGGCCCTGGCCTCTCTTCTTCCTTTCCGTTTTCTCTCCTCCTCTGCCTCTGTCTTTCACCTCCTCACCCTCTTCTGCTGTGCACTGACCTGGCTTGGCCTGGCCTGGCTTGGCTTGGAGCAGGCTTGTTCCCAAGGAGGCCTGCAGCGTGTCTGTGCGCATGAAGCAGGTGGAGGAGCTGTGAGTACCAGCCAGCATGTCTCGTAGCATCAGCGTGTCTTCTGATTGGTTACTGATGGATTGACTTGACAGGAAAACTCTGTTTGGCAGTTTATTCCCAGGGTACCTCAGCAAATCAATGACTGCCTGATTATAATTCATACATCAGCCGCTTCATGTACAGCACATCTGTGCTGTGTTCAATGTCCAACACTCACGTTGTGAGTTGCCACATCATTTCTTCCGGGCTTCATGAACGCTGAACAACATCAACTTAAAGTATGAAGCAGATTATTGAATATGAGTTGGTGTTGGCACTGTTTCAGTCTCCCAAGAGCTTCCTGACTCAGTGTCATCACCCAGTGAGCTCCATTTTACAGCCATCTATAATAAAGTCTCTATCTATCTATCTATCTATCTATCTATCTATCTATCTATCTATCTATCTATCTATCTATCTATCTATCTATCTATCTATCTATCTATCTATCTATCTATCTATCTTTTATTGTAGAACTTTATGTGTCATATGCACACTGGTTGTGCAGTGAATGTAAAGGAGCTGCAGCTCAGAGGGAATCTGGGACCTGTGTTCTTCTGTCAGTTGTGTCTTAAGAAGGTTTGAAAGAAGCTCTCAGAGCTTCTTAACTCATCTGGAAAAACCCCAATGTTGATGTTTATTCACAAAAATGATCAATCAAAATGCTATTGCACACAGGTGATAGCGGGCTAGCTGATTAGCAAGACCACGTGTGCTAGTAACAAACATTTGTATTGATTGATTCCAGGATCAAAGCATCGCTTCTGGTTGTATTTGCAGCGGTGTTTTAATGTCGACAATCATCCTGTCCTATTAAATAGTCAGTCAGTCAGTTAGTGAACTGACTTGATTGGATCACTCGCTAGTTGTCCAACTGGTGGTTGTCTCACTGCTCCTCCTGGATTTCCATCTCATCCCAGTGGAAAGCACAGAAGGTTGCACTGCTAGGAGTGATTTGGAGACATTGAATCTGCTGACTGGCCATATTCTCCACTATGGTGATGGCGGTGTAGTATTGGATGGTTGCAAACACCGGGCTAATGTGACGACACTGTGTGGCTGCAACAACACTACAGGTACAGCACTCTGCTGGAACTGGGGGAGAAACGCAAAGACATGTTGGAGAAGAGCTGCAAGAAGTTCATGCTGTTCCGAGAGGCCAACGAGCTGCAGCAGTGGATCCGCGAGAAGGAAGGAGCGCTGACCAATGAGGAGGTGGGGTCCGACCTGGAGCAGGTGGAGGTCCTGCAGAAGAAGTTCGACGACTTCCAGAAGGTAACCTGGACTTTACATGTGCAGTTGTACTGTGTGTCCAAAATAAACTCAAACACTGCAGCGCTTGCATGGGCTTCATAAGATGAGCTTCTAGCACACGTTGCTGGTTGAGCTTCTAGCACACGTTGCTGGTTGAGCTTCTAGCACACGTTGCTGGTTGAGCTTCTAGTACACGTTGCTTGTACATTTATCATGAGCAATGTAAATATGAACTATTCCTTTAGAAGGAGAGATGGCCAAAGACTTTTATGAAGCGACTGAACTTCAACTTCTGCAAAAGAGTTTTAGAGTTTTAGTTCTGATGTGAATAAATGGATTGATGCAGTTTAGTGTGTTGTGTTGTGTTGTGTTGTGTTGTGTTGTGTTGAATCATCACTGGACCAAACCAATCACACAGTCGTCCTGTAACTAGACTGCGTCAGCAATGGCATACATGCATATATATTTCTTCTCTATGTTGGGTGCAGGACCTGAAGGCCAACGAGTCTCGGCTGAGGGACATCAACAAGGTGGCGTCAGAGCTGGAGTCAGAAGGTCTGATGGCTGAGGAGGCTCCAGTGCTGCAGGCTCAGGTACCTTCAGCTGCAGAAGGAACCTCTCCACTGCACCTCCATCCACCAGGCTGACTTCTCTCTCTCCTCTTCCTCATCCTCTCCCTCATGTTGCAGCAGCAGGAGGTGCACGGCTCTGCTCCCGGCAAGGTGCGCTCTCTTTTCACTATGGCCACTTTCTGCTCAACCTTTGACCTTTGACAAGAAGTTGTTTTGTGAAAGCATTGAAGTGGTTGACTTGTTCCTTTCAAACAGGATGAAGCTGATTCCAAGGGTGCATCTCCATGGAAGGTGATCTTCTTCTCTCTTCTTCTCACTCACTATCAATTCTAACAACGAGCGTGCAGTCTGGGGTGTTTGGTGGATCTGCTGCAATGATCTGACTGGACCTGGCAACCCACGCTGACCCTCGCAGCAGCTGCTTCACTGCTCAGCTTTGGCACCAGTGTGTCACTTCAAGCAGGGAAACTGTTGTTCTGACGTTTGGTTGTTGATTTTATCCCACAGTGGGCAAATTAACGTCATTATATATTGATTGTAATATTATATATTGATTGTACTATTACAGCAACATGTAGAGCGATAGAGAGGAAAACATCCGAGCAATGTCAAATAAAATAAACTATTGATGGAGTAAGAAAGGAAGGAAAATCAACTATAATCTATAATAATAATAATGATAATGATGATAATAACTTCTCTCTAATCTCAGATATGTCAGTGTATTCTGGCTGTTCAATGCTCTGGTCCCAGTAGCACCACTCTGTCTGAATGGGAATCTAGATGTGTAGATTGATGCGAGTCCCTGGACTGAGAGGGAAACCAGCTGAAAGTGGACGAGTGTGTCTGAATTGTGCAACCATTGTGTGTGTTGCCTCTTCTTCCTCCTTTCACTTTTTCCTGCCGTATTGTGTTATTTTTGACCGTAGAACGTTCGCTTGGCTGTTCAAACGACGGCTAACTTTAATACCATCAAGGTAAGAGTCACTGGTTCTGACCGCTGTGTCTGTTTTCTGTCGTCTTTGGCCCCCCAACATCTCTGTTTCTCCATGCACTTATTGTGTGGCCTGATTTCACAGTCTTCTGTAGCTAAAGTCTTGACACATGCTTTTTTGTCATGTTGCCCTTTTGATTGTGTTATTTTTGTGTCTATTGAACCCTGTGTGTTGCATTGTGTTGATGTGTGTTGCAACCCCCTGAGTGTGAGACTCTGTTGTCAGTTTTGCACTCCATGCATCTCTCCCTATGTCATTTATGTGCACGTTTCACTTGTAGAGTAGCGTTGTTGACCTGGTTGTCCTCCAGCCTCCTCCAGCTGTTGTAATGCGTCTTTGTGTTACTGGCATGTGGACTAACACACAGTTAGACAAACACTGATACCCTGCGCTGGAAACCACTTTCACCTCACAAGTCAAAGCTGATAATGTTGATTATGTTCACTTTATTTATTGATTGATTGATTGTTATCAATGATGCCTCTGCAGAGAGGGAATCTGCTTTTGTGAGGTTATTCAGCTTGCAACACAGCAGTACTGAACCAAACAAAGCTAGTTTATAGTTGGGATGATGACCCCAACCCCGGCCCTTTAGAGCTTAGTCATCAATTGGAAATGATGGGATTGATTTCAATGTGTCTGCGTCATTTTCATGAAGGAGGAGAAGATTGTAGTTCACCTCAGGACACATTGGAACACTCGTATTGACAGAATGTGCTTGTTAGTGGAAGTGCAGGCAGTGATGATGTTGTGTAGTTGCAGTAGCAGGTAGTAATTGTGTTGTGTGTGCAGGAGCTGAACAAGTGCTGGCGCTCGCTGCAGCAGCTGGCTGAGGAGAGGAGCAACATGCTGGGCAGCGCCCACGAGGTGCAGAGGTTCCACAGGTAGGAGGCACCAGGACTCCTCCCCCTCCTCAGCCTTCAACAAACCTCTTTCTCCTCCTGGTGGCAGCAACCACCGCCTGAACGCAGTTTAAAACTCCCCAACTGTAAAAACTGTGCCCTTGCAGGGATGCTGATGAGACCAAGGAGTGGATCGAGGAGAAGAACCAGGCCCTCAACACCGACAACTACGGCCACGACCTGGCCAGCGTGCAGGCCCTGCAGCGCAAACACGAGGGCTTCGAGAGAGACCTGGCCGCCCTGGGAGACAAGGTAGAGCCAGCCAGCCATCCATCATCCATCCATCATCCATCCATCCATCCATCCGTCATTCATCCATCCATCATCCATCCATCATCCATCCATCCATCATTCATTCATTCATTCATTCATCCATTCATCCATCATCCATCCATCATTCATTCATTCATCCATCCATCATCCATCCATCATCCATCCATCCATCATTCATTCGTCCATCCATCCATCCATCATTCATCCATCCATCCATCCATCCATCCGTCATTCATCCATCCATCCCTCCCTCCCTCCTGCTCTCAGGCTGTGGGGGGTCTGCTGGAGTCTCCCAGCAGTCACTGGGTGTAGGCAGGGTGACACCCTGGAGCAGTGGCCACTTTATTAGGGACACCATTCACACTCACACACACA
The DNA here is from genome assembly GCF_046127955.1 of Nelusetta ayraudi. Lineage (NCBI taxonomy): Eukaryota > Metazoa > Chordata > Actinopteri > Tetraodontiformes > Monacanthidae > Nelusetta > Nelusetta ayraudi. Next base: position 6,892,453 of record NW_027466076.1, read on the forward strand.
CATCTACGGTCAATTTAGATGGATAGATGGTAGATTGATAGGTTGGTACCACAGACACTGGATGGATGGATAGATGGATATATACTAGATAGACAGATAGATACTAGATAGATACTAGATAGATAGGCAGATATATACTAGATAGACAGATAGATACTAGATAGATAGATACTAGATAGATAGGCAGATATATACTAGATAGACAGATAGATACTAGATAGATAGGCAGATATATACTAGATAGACAGATAGATACTAGATAGATAGACAGATATATACTAGATAGATGGATAGATACTACATAGATAGACAGATAGATACTAGATAGATAGACAGATAGATACTAGATAGATAGACAGATAGATACTAGATAGATGGATAGATGCTAGATAGATAGATGGATGGATTTGTTACTAGATAGACAGATAGATACTAGATAGATGGATAGATAGATACTAGATAGATGGATAGATAGATACTAGATAGATGGATAGATACTAGATGGATGGATGGATACTAGATGGATGGATGGATACTAGATAGATAGATAGATAGATGGATGGATAGATACTAGATAGATGGATGGATAGATACTAGATAGATGGATGGATAGATACTAGATAGATGGATGGATACGAGATAGATGGATAGATACTAGATAGATAGATAGATACTAGATAGATAGATGGATGGATACTAGATAGATAGATAGATATTAGATAGATGGAACCCAGGCAGACACAGGGGAGATGATGTAGACGACTACAGAAGGCTCCAGGAGACCCTGGGAATGGAACCCACAACCGCTAGCCCCTGCACCACCGCATGCTCCCTGAGATGTCTTCAACCTGTCTCTAGTGTGTATATACTGGTGAACATCATGTTCCCCAACCAGGTGAACTCCCTGGGAGAGATGGCGGAGCGGCTGATCCAGTCCCACCCTGAGGCCGTGGACGACATCCAGGAGAAGTGCACCGAGCTCAACACGGCCTGGAGCAGCCTGGTGGGCCGGGCAGACCAGCGCAAGGACAAGCTGGGCAACTCCCACGACCTGCAGCGCTTCCTCTCTGACTTCAGGTAGGAGCGGGGAGGCATTCCGTCTGACTGACTTTTTACTGATTCTGAGTTTTTGTCATTGGTAGTGGGATTCAGCATGAGTGCAATATGAAGTCATTGATGATCTCTTCTCCCCCTCCCCCCCTCTCTCCTGGTCCAGGGACTTGATGTCGTGGATCAATGGTATCAGAGGCCTGGTCTCCTCAGAGGAGCTGGCTAAAGACGTGACTGGAGCTGAGGCCCTTCTGGAGAGACACCAGGTACTGGAGTCACACTGGAGATCAGCCGCGAGATCAGATCCTACATAGATAGATAGATACTAGATAGGTGTATAAATAGACATATAGATAGATATTAGATAGATACTTCCTGGCTGAACGGTTCTACCTGCTGCCGTTGACTCGGCCACTGCGTGGTGGTGTTGGCGCCCCCTGCATGTGGATCAGCCCAAAGATAACAGCAAAGTTCTATCTATATATTTTGTCCCTGCTTTATTTGCGTAGGAGCACCGTACGGAGATCGACGCTCGCTCTGGAACCTTCCAGGCCTTTGAGCAGTTTGGCCAGCAGCTGCTGGTGCGAGGCCACTACGCCAGCAGCGACATCCAGCAGCGGCTGGAGGCCCTGGAGCAGCAGCGGGCCGACCTGGAGAAGGCCTGGGTGCAGCGCCGCATGATGCTGGACCAGTGCCTGGAGCTGCAGGTACACACCTCAACCCAACCCAACCCAACTCACTTTAGTCAATTCAACTCAGTGTAACTTAATGAACTCACTCACTTGCTGTTGCAGCTCTTCAACAGGGACTGTGAGCAGGCTGAGAACTGGATGGCGGCCCGCGAAGCCTTCCTGGCCAGCGACGACAAGGGCGACTCCCTGGACAGCGTGGAGGCCCTCATCAAGAAGCACGAGGACTTCGACAAGGCCATCAACGTCCAGGTCGGTCACATTGATTGCCAGGTTGCCTTCCGTTGGCGTTTTAGGATTCGATTGGACTTCGGCAGTGTGTATTTTCCCAATTTGAACTCAATAAAGTTCATCTGTTTGATTGTACTGGAGTACTGTAGTGAGGCTCGGATGTGTTCTGGTCCTACAGGAGGAGAAGATCGCTGCTCTTCAGTCCTTTGCCGACCAGCTGATCGGCGCCGACCATTACGCCAAATCTGACATCTTCAACCGTCGCAATGAAGTCCTGGACAGGTAGAAGGCAAACACTTGCAGTGGTGCAGCTTCAATCATCTGCACATTAGTATGGCACTGAAGGATCCTCCAAGCATGTTGCTCTTTCACCTGCTACCAAGATGATCCAACATGATGTAGAACATTAAACACTTTGAAGAATACACTCTGCATGTGGGACGGTGACGTAGACATGGATTAGCCTTGTTGGTTAGGGTTAGGGTTGGGGTTAGTTAGGGTTACGGTGGGTTAGGGTTAGTTGAGCGTGAAGCTGGAAGAGAATCAGAGGAACTTCTAGAAGGTTCACGTCAGGAGAC
>NW_027466076.1:6900000-6930000 GCF_046127955.1 Nelusetta ayraudi
CATCTGTGTCGAGGAACATCTGTGTCGAGGAGCATCTGTGTTGAGGAACATCTGTGTTGAGGAACATCTCCATGTGTTCTCAGGTGAGAAGGAGAACAGCCTGAAGACGGACGACTACGGCCGGGACCTTTCCTCCGTGCAGACCCTGCTCACCAAGCAGGTGCTGCTCCTGCTCCTCCCCCTGCTGTTCCTCCCCCTGCTGTTCCTCCCCCTGCTGCTCCTCCTTCTGTTGTCCAGTGCTGATTGTGTATTCTCTTGGCTGTTTTGTGTGTGCGTGTGTGTATGTGTGTGTGTGTGTGTGTGTAGGAGACCTTTGATGCAGGTCTGCAGGCCTTCCAGCAGGAGGGCATCAGCAACATCTCAGCTCTGCAGGAGCAGCTGCTGGCCGCCCAGCACGTCCAGTCCAGGGCCATCCAGGCTCGGCACACCGCCCTCCTCAAGCGCTGGAACCAGCTGCTCTCCAACTCTGCTGCCCGCAAGAAGAAGCTGCTGGAGGCTCAGGAGCACTTCAGAAAGGTCACCAGAGAGCCAGCAGCTCTTCTCTTGATCCACGCAGTTGTTCTCTTTATTTCTGGGCAGTAAATGAAGCTTTTACCAATATAGAAATTCATCCATCGGGCCAAATGTCGGACGTCGTTGTCAGTTTGTCTTTCCACTTGATAGATGGACAGATCTTCATTATTCATAATGCAACTGATGATTGGAGATGATGATGGTCCATTAAAGATCCATGGAGCTTCCATCAACTGGCTGATGTTCAGAATATGATAGAAGTACCACAGTGGGGAACTGTGCAGTGCTTGTGTGAATGAAAGAGCTGGATGTTGTTGACCTTCCAGGTGGAGGACCTGTTCCTGACCTTCGCCAAGAAGGCGTCGGCCTTCAACAGCTGGTTTGAGAATGCGGAGGAGGACCTGACGGACCCGGTGCGCTGCAACTCTCTGGAGGAAATCTGGGCGCTGCGCCAGGCCCACGAGGCCTTCCGCTCCTCGCTCAGCTCGGCTCAGGCCGACTTCAACCAGCTGGCCGAGCTGGACCAGCAGATCAAGAGCTACCAGGTGGTGTCCAACCCCTACACCTGGTTCACCATGGAGGCCCTGGAGGAGACCTGGGGGAACCTGCAGAAGATCATCAAGGTCTTACTCTAGTTCATCACCTTTCCATGTTTCCAGCTCAGCTGCTCTCTTAGTGACCTCTAGTGACTTCCAGTGAACTCTAGTGACCTCTAGTGACACTGCCCCTTCCCCTGCTGCAGGAGCGGGAGTTGGAGCTGCAGAAGGAGCAGAGGAGGCAGGAGGAGAACGACAAGCTGCGTCAGGAGTTTGCTCAGCACGCCAACGCCTTCCACCAGTGGCTGCAGGAGACCAGGTGAGAGGACCTGAACCAGTTAGACCTTAGCTTCAACACACCAGGGCACCTCCTCACCACTGTCACATGGAACTCGTTCAGTCAGAGTGGAAGTTTTTTTCTTTGTGTAAAAAATGAAAAAGTTTATTTTCACTTCTTGCAAAAACGATTCAAATGTTGAGCTTTGCTTCAAGTTTTGTCACTGCCTCTTGCTAATGGAAATGCATGTCTCTCTCTCTCTCTCTCTCTCTCTCCCCCTCCCTCTCTCTCCCTCTCTCTCTCTCTCTCGCCCTCCATCCCTTCGCTGGTGCTTGGGATGACTGCTAATCAGGACGTATCTTCTGGATGGGTTAATATCTCTTTTTTTTATCTCTTAATGTTCATCATCTGTTCAACTGTGTGGTCATGGAAAACACCACTTGGTGGCGCTGGTTTGAAAACTTGCAGCATGTTGGTAGCCTTCATGTCTTTTCATTTCTGAACATTTCTGAAGCTCCTTCCTGCTTCTGCAAGGTCAACATGGACACTTTGTTACTCAATGAAAGAAGCTGTGGCTCCATCACTGTGTTGGACCCTGGTCTCCAGTGTTGTCAGCTCCAGGCTGCTGAGCAGCAGCAGCAGCAGCCGCTGAGTGCAGCAGCTTCATCATCTGGTGCAGGAGATGAATCTGCTGCTGTTGCTGCTGTTGCTGCTGCTGGTGGTTCCTGCAGTGCCCAGTCCTGCCAGCAGGCTCCACTCCTCATTGGCTGGCCTGGCTGGGCTTGGATTGGTTCCCACCACCAGTTAGACACCTCAAAGCAATAACACCTGACCAGTCCACTGCTGCTGCTGTTGGAGCCCCCTGGTGGTGGTGGTGGTGGTGCTGCTGCTGCTCACTAACTGGAGGCTGTGGTCGTGCAGGTCCTGCATGGTGGAGGAGTCTGGGACCCTGGAGTCGCAACTGGAGGCCACCAAGGTAAAGTTCACTTTCAGGGCTTCTTACACACGAGAAAGTCGCACAAAAGAGCCGCTGCTGGTGGAAAGGTGACTGAACTGACCGAGTGTCACTGCTTCTGCTGCTGCTGCTGCTCCAACAGAGGAAGCACCAGGAGATCAGGGCCATGCGCAGCCAGCTGAAGAAGATTGAGGACCTGGGCGCGGCCATGGAGGAGGCCCTGATCCTGGACAACAAGTACACGGAGCACAGCACGGTGGGCCTGGCCCAGCAGTGGGACCAGCTAGACCAGCTGGGCATGAGGATGCAACACAACCTGGAGCAGCAAATCCAGGCCCGGTAGGAGCCGCTCAGCACCGCTCGCCGCCACTGCTGGCTGGCTGGCTGGCTGGCTGGCTGGCTAACAGTGCTAGCGGGCAGTGTGTTGACTCGGATCCTCCGTGTCTTTCAGAAACACCACTGGCGTGACGGAGGAGGCCCTCAAGGAGTTCAGCATGATGTTCAAGTGAGCGTTGCTTTAATGTCAATGGGAAACGAAGCAAAGCAAAGCTGCAACCCCACAGTGTTGAGCTCTTTATTGAAGTGACTGACTGACTGACTGACTGACTATTGATATAATTTCTTCAACTTCAGAGCGATGTAGGTATGACTGTTGTTGGCTGACTGTTGCTGCGTGTGTGTCTGTGTGTGTGTGCAGGCACTTTGACAAGGAGAAGTGTGGGCGTCTGAACCAGCAGGAGTTCAAGTCGTGTCTTCGCTCACTGGGCTACGACCTCCCCATGGTGGAAGAGGGAGAACCAGACCCCGAGTTCCAGGCCATCCTGGACACCGTTGACCCCAACAGGTCCGTCTGTCTGTCTGTCTGTCTGTCTGTCTGTCGTCATCCAGCACAAGCAGCTGAAGAATGAAGGGGCGGAGTCTTGAACGTTGCGTGTTGTTGCGTGTGGTGTGCAGGGACGGCAACGTGTCTCTGCAGGAGTACATGGCCTTCATGATCAGCCGGGAGACGGAGAACGTCAAGTCCAGCGAGGAGATCGAGAGCGCCTTCAGAGCCCTGAGCACGGAGAACAAACCCTACGTCACCAAGGAGGAGCTCCACCAGGTCAGAGGGGGCGCTGCTGCACACCCACTATTATGGGCTGTAATCCAGTGTGCATTAGAAGAAGAAGAAGAAGAAGTCTTTATTCTTTCCACTTTGGGAGAAATGAGTGTCGTTACTGCAACAGTGCAGTGCAACAGAAGGGAAATGACTTGAATAAAAAGACAATGAGGAAATAAAATCAGAAGAAAACATCTCTGATGTTGACAGCTGATTTATTTGTGGAGTTTTGTTGATAATATTGAGCAATAGAAGACGGTTTGGTTGCACATTAATGAGAAGAGGTGAGTGCAGCTGTCTAGCCTGGTGGCTGCAGGGAGGCCTGATGGCCTGCGGGGGGCGCTGCAGTCCTTGTTCTCACCTCAACCCCCCCACCCCCTTTCTGTCTTCCAGAACCTGAGCAAGGAGCAGGCCGACTACTGCCTGTCGCACATGAAGCCGTACCTGGACAGCAAAGGGCGCGAGCTGCCGTCCGCCTTCGACTTCGTCGAGTTCACGCGCTCGCTCTTCGTCAACTGACCCCCCCCCCCTCGCTTAGCCACCACCAATCAGGATGCGTTTCCCCTCCCCCACACACTTCCACAGGAACACTTAGCTTGCAGTGCATGAGAGTCCTACTGGGGTTGCCACCTCACCGCCTGTCCCGGGACGCAAACCTGTCCATTTTTTAGGGAAAATTAAAATGACAAAACCTCATTTGATTTCCCCCTCCCCCCGAGATGTCCCGGATTTGAAACTCTAGGAGGTGGCAACCCTAATTCCTACTGATTAGCCTCAGCTGTGCTATTTATCCTAGCTCGTAGCGCTTTGTACCTGAGCTAGCGTCGTCACTGTGTCTGCGTTGAATGTGTTTTTGCAGTTAACTTGTGCTTTCAGTAACTTAACACAACCCCCCCCTGTAGTAACAATGTTGAAACACCTGAACTGCAGTGTGCTTTAATAAACGCTTCTGGTTGGAAATCAACTGCAGATGTGTGGGACTTTGTTTATTTGACTTGTGTTGAACGCCTGGCGTCTCAATCTGCCAGCTGATTGGCCAGCTGCTCCAGCTGCCGGCTCTCTCTGGGCTTCTGCTGCGTCAGCTCGGCGCTCAGCCTCCAGATGCAGACGGTGGCGTCCGTCCCGCCCACGGCCAGCAGCTCGGGGCTGGCGGGGTTGAAGGCCAGACAGGTGGCAGCGTGAGCAGCTTCCCCCTGGCTGAGGGTGGCTGCTGGCTTCAAGGTCCTGACCCCAAGGTCAAAGACCTGCACTTCACCTGGACACCGAGATTAGATGAGATTCAACTTTAGTCGCAGGTGCACACACACACACACACAGCACTGGGGAAGACCCAGTTTAACCAGTCTCATCTTCATGAATCCAGCCATGAAGGCCAGAATAAAAACAAATCAAAAGCTTAATATTAATAAATATTAATAAATATGAATAAATTAATTATTTTTTGAACGCACCAGTTCCCGTGGCAGCGGCGAAGACCAGCGGTCTGGCCGGAGACCAGCGCACCTGGAAGACGGAGGAGTGGGAGACCCTGACGGAGAGCAGCGGCTCGGAGCGCAGCAGCGAGTGGAGGTGGACCTCACCGTCGGCACCCGCCTGCACAAACAGGTTCCTGGGGGTGCGAGTGCAAATCCCAGGTCACTGGAGGCCCGTGCAGTTCACACTGTGACTCGCTCTTATTTAGTACAGCCCATAATATCCTCAATGTGACGCTACAGCGTGAGAGTCCATAGAGAATCACACTGACACACACACCACCTTCATACAGGGACCTGGTGGTGGTTCTAGTGGTGGTTCTAGGTAGTTCTGGTGGTGGAGCAACACTGAGCTGAGGCCACCGAGGCCGCCAACACTGAACTCTGTGGTGGTTCTAGGTAGTTCTGGTGGTGGTGGTGCTGAGGTGGTTTTAAGTTATTCTAGGTGGTTCTAGTTTGTTAAAGTGGTGATTCTGGGCTGGTACTAGTTGGTTCTTGGTGGTTCTAGTGTCCAGAAGAGAAGACCTCGCTGGTCCTGATGCCCCTCCCCCACTGTGAAGCAGTTACCTGTGGAAAGGTGAGCAGTGGATGGAGTGGACGGGGCCGCTGGCCGGCCTGAAGGAGAAGACGGCGGGAGCCCTCGGCGCCACCGTGTGGCCCGGGCTGCTCACTGCAGCCAGAGTGTGGCGGGAGAAGGAGCAGCGGAGCAGCAGGCCGCCCTCAGAGCCCAGCAGGAAGGTGTTGGAGTCCCACGGGGACAGATCCAGCGAGGTCAGGCCCACCACGCTGGCGCTGGAGCTGGAGCTGTGGCCTGCAGCCTGGCGCTGACACCAGAGGAGAGCACACAGTGTTGGTGGCACTCCAGCAAAAGTATACACACCTGTGTAGAAGAAATACTCTGGGGAAACTACCGAGTCAACTCCTTGGATCAAGTAGGAGAAAGTTCTGAAAGGTCCAGCGTGGAGTGCTGGGCTTGATTCATGATGTTTATATTGGTAGCAGCATTAATAACAGCGTCTACTGGCAGTAGAAGTCAAGTCATATGGTTCTGCTCCAGTTAGAACAGAGAGTCTCTGCAGACCAGGGTCAGGGTCAGGATCAGGGTCCCAGCGCTCCCAGTGAGCTGCCATCTTGCAGCATATTTCTACGGAAGCCTGGTGTGGACAATCCAGCTGCTTGACTGTGAACTTGATGCCAAACACAGCGTCAGGTGGGCCTCCTGAAAGATTGCTTGTTTTTTCAATGAATGAAGCAATGAGTTTGTTCAATAACAGAAACCCTGCTGGTTTCCTCCAGGTCGACTCTGCAACCTGCAGAGCAGCGGCGCCAAAGTGGAGCCACTCAGTGAAATATGATGGAACCCAAACCCTTCATCATGGAAGCAGGGGACAGCAGAGTTGAACTCAAACATCTCAATCAGTCAACGACACAACACAAGTTGTGTCTGTGACTGTCAACCATAAAGTCACCAGCAGGTTTCCTTCCAACAGCACAGTAGTGCAGTAGTACTGTAGTGCAGTAGTGCAGTAGTACTGTATCTGTGTACAAATGTAGAGTGAAAATACAAAAGCAGTTAAGTTAAGTACAAATCTACTCAAGTACACTCAGAAAGTATGTGTACTTTGTTACTTCCCACCTCTTGAATACACACAGGCAGTGTGTTGTTGTGAAGTTGACAGGCTGAGCATTGCAACAAGAAGCAGTAACTGAGTACTAACTACAACTAGTTACTAACTAATAGTAACTAAGAGTGACTGGAGTATTTCTACTGAAGACTGACCTTGAACCTGCTGCTGCTGCTGCTGCTGCTGCTGCTGTGTGGGAGCTGCTGTTGGACCAGAGCATAAGCAGCAGTGAGGCTGAGGTTCTGCTGGTCCAGTGAGTCCAACCTCCAGAGCAGAACCTTCCCTCCAGAACAGCAGCTCAGCAGGCCGTAGTCGCCCTTCTTCTGCTGCTGCTGCAGCCACTCCACCTGCACCAACACACTCACACTGTCACTGCTGCTGCTGCTCAGCACTCTGCTGGACACTGACTCACAGTTCACCTCAGTTCACCTCAGTTCAATCAATGACTAGCAGGCTAGTTGACAGTGTGCTGGTCCACTGATTGGCTGAGGAAATCCTCTCCTAGTTCTTTTCAATACATTTTTCACTGCACACCACCAATCAAAATATTATAAGAAGCCAAATAATGGCAGTGCAGTGTCTTCATGTACTTCTACTCAGTCAGTGTGAGGCCTGTTGAGATGAGAACCACACCAGGAACAATGCGCTGAGTCATGTGACGGAGATGCCGATGGCCTCACGTGATAAACGGGCTCCCGGTGGCCGTCCACTGACATCCCAGTCTGGACCAGTACAGGGTCTCTGGTTCCACTGGTGTCCCAGACCACCACCTCTCCAGTGTACAGACCCCCTGCAGCAGAACACACTCAGTTCATATCAAGGTGAGTCAGTCACCATTCATCAGTTGCTTATTAGCAACACATTGGCTCTTATTTGAGTCATTGTTAAGCATTTATTAATGCTAGCAGTTAGCGGTTAGCTGTTATCTATGAGATTTCCCTCTGTGACCTCAGAATGAAGCTGATGTCTGTGACTGTGAGCTCAACATGCTCATCAACATGGTCTGTTCTTACGTCACAACACTAAACTACACAGAGTCATTCATAGAGTCCAAATGAGTCTGAGTCAAGTCTTTGTCACTGGTGTGTGTTTGCCACACTGAAGTCACACCTGGATCAGAACTCACTCACCAGTAGGTGAACATTATTAACCAACCCTTAATCTAAAGTTCCTTCCTTTCCACGCTGTTAATGTAGTACACTACAAACTACTACAATCAACAAAACGTGTAACCTGTCTAACCCTGTGTAACCCGTTGCAGGTGCTTTTATTCAACAACAACAACAACACAAAAGCTGTTTGTTTTTGCTGTAAATAACTGCTTGTTCTGAATCAAAATGGCAAGAAAGAGTACTCTGACTACTCTGAGGTAGCGCTAGCCATGTGAGCGGCTGACTCGAGCAGCTCACATGGCTAGCGCTACCTCTGACTACTCTGAGGTAGCGCTAGCCATGTGAGCGACTGACTCGAGCAGCTCGTCGTGCTCACCTGCGATGAGTGCAGGCTGGCTGGGGTGGCAGCACAGTGCAGTGACTGCAGTGGGGACGTCCAGGGTCTGGGCAGCCTGCTGGGCCTTCAGGCCTCCACGCTGGAGGTTCCAGGTACAAACCACTGAGCTCTGAGTGCTCCAGTCGCCACCGTCAATCCTGTGGAGCGCAGGGAAGCATAGTGACTGCTTGCACAGAGAAACTCAGAGTGAGTGAAGCTCTTCTGGTCCTGGACGGCTGAGCTACTGAGTCACTGAGTCACTGAGCCACTGAGCTAAAGAGTCACTGAGCTACTAAGCTACTGAGTCACTGAGCCGCTGAATAAAGAGTCACTGAGCTACTGAGCCACTGCTACTTTACTTCTCTACCTCAACTCCTCTATCATGTTTTCACACTGCACTGCACTGCACTGATGCAAGAGGTCAGGCCAGGCTCTGCCAGTGATGATCAAGACTTTGAAGTCTGGCTGTCAACACTCAGCAGCTGAGTTCAGGACCCACGACTCCAATCAACAGCCGATCCTGTCCCATCGCAGCTATATAGAAATATATATATATATATATATGTGTGTGTGTGTGTGTGTGTGTGTGTGTATATGTAGTGTACTTCAGTTACATCTCATCTGTGGCCAAGTTGTATCACAGAGACGCATAATGAGGACAACATACCGGCCGTAGGCGCAGGCAACGAGGCGTCCAGTGCAGCCCCAGGACACTGCAGTCACATGCAGGCCTCTCTCTGCAGCACCGGGCCAGTGCAGGCAGTGCAGGCACGACACCTGCAAACACACAGCAACCGAGTCCACAACAGCCTTGACAGACGAAAGGGGTCCACACTGGGACGTCCACACTGGGACGTCCACTGGTCTTGCTTACGCCATCGACGCGCTCTTCCCAGTTGACGTTGAACCCATCGAAGGCGTGACTGCGGTCCCTGCTGGCCAGCTGCTGAACTACATCGTCCTCCACCCGCTGGAGGAACTCCAGCAAGCCGCTGTGCTGGAGCTGCTCTGCTCCTGCTGCTGCTGCTGCTGCTGCTCCGTGCTGAGGCTCTGTTTGTGTCCCACTGTCAGTGGAGCACACTGACTGCACTGCAGCCTCAGCAGCCTGCAGGGCTTTGGTCTGACATCCTCTCTGAGAACAACAGGAAGTCAACACACAGATGCACAACAGTCCACTGGTCTCCAACCTTTCTGAAAACAATCCCATGGCACCACCAACCAACATATTATTAATTGTCACTTTTTGGCCTAATGGTGACAATAAAGTGTCGTCATTTATTTCTACCCAATCAGTGTGGAAACTGGCCGTGTTTACAATAAAAATCTTTGTCGATCCCACATTGGGGAAATGTGCATAATTACAGCAAGACTGCAGTACAAAGTCTCCCTCTGCACTGCAACAACATGCTGGTTTCTCCTCCAGTAGCTGGACCTGGTCCAGACCTGCAACAACATGCTGGTTCCTCGACCAGTAGCTGAACCTGGTCCAGACCTGCAACAACATGCTGGTTCCTCGACCAGTAGCTGAACCTGGTCCAGACCTACAACAACATGCTGGGTCCTCGACCAGTAGCTGCACCTGGTCCAGACCAGTGATCGCTTCAGCGTTTCCTATTGGCTCGGGTGTTTTTCTTCCACGGCGTCCTAACATCAAACTCGAGTTGAACCCAAACTGATTTTGTTAAGTCAAGAAAACAACAGCAGGCTGCTGACGAGATTCCTCAACCAGCGAACCTGCGCCTTTGCTGCGAGAAGGTTCGAGATGTTCGCTGAAGACCCTGCCGAGCACCGTGTTGGGTTCAGGGACCGTCGTAAAAAAAAACAACAACAACATTGATTTGTACACCCATGATATTTATATATGTTTCAGTGAAATACAATAACATGGAGGATCACTGTATTGTCCCTGTCACAGCATTATAGTATTGTTATGGTCATTATCATAGAAGCTTTACACTTTGGAAAGAGCTGAATGCAATCTGAACTTCTCACCACTTTTATTTGTTTGTTTGTTTGTTTGTTTTCTCTCGACACAAACAGTCGACGGCCTTTAGTTTTGCAGAAATCCTTCACAAATACCTTTCAATTAGTTACAGTAATCAAAACAATTTTGAATCAGCTGTGTGGACTCGAGGCCAACAGACGACTTGAACGTACCGACTGGTTGTGGTTCTGGAAAGATTGTTGGGATCTCCTCCACGAGGACTGGATCTCCACACAGGCCGCAGCCTCGTCACTGAACATCATCGTCGTTCCAGAGTCGCTGGTCGTCCTCGCGCCACAGTGCTGCGTCTTCTGCTCGAAGACGGACCGCGGCTTGCGATCTGCAAGCCGACAGCTCGGTTGCTCATAGCAACACCAAGCCAGCCAGTTAGCTAGCTAGCTAGCTAGCGACCGAAGACACTGCTCTCTCAAACGTCATTGGTCAAACCAGCCGCCGATCTACAGCGGTAGTTTTCTTTTTCTTTGGAATTTTTAATGGTGGTTGGCAAACCGCATGTTGGTGCGCGAGCGCCACCAGCTGGAAGGGAGAACAACAACAACACGCAGGCCCAGGAGCAACAGAGGGCGGATAAAGATTCTTTAAGTCAGTGTTGGCCAACCTCTGTGCCGCGGCCCCACTAGTGTACCGTGAGATCATGTCAGGTGCGCCGTGAAAAATGATCAAGATCCACGTGATTGGTCGAGCAGAGAGCTAGCTAGCTAGCTAGTTAGCATTTCCTCAAGTGATCTACAAGCACTCAGCAGTTTTTTCCTTCTTGAGTTCATAAAGAGACGACAAGTTGAAGAGACTGAATGAGCCACGACATTATGTATACATTTATTTCTTTATTTAAACAAAGCAACTGTAACACTGAGTTTCATGTGACAGACTTGCAGTAACTTCAGAACTGCATGATTCAGAGGCGCCAGAACGCTGAACCTTCACTCTGGAAGTTGTTTGGTAGTAAAAAACAAAAATCACAATTGAAACTTAGTTGTGGAAACCATAGAAAACAAAATGAAAAATGACTCAACAGACGTCAACGTGTTTGAAAGTTGAACAGTGTGATTTTTAGTGCAGCGTTGGACCCAAAAACAAAAAACAAACGCACAACGCAGACTTGGAAGTCATGAAAAGACAAAATACTCACAATTGTCTCACATCACAAAATGCAACACGTTTGCAAAGTGTGCGACTGCACAGCCATGAACTGAATGCATCTTCTGGTTGTCAAGAGAACGTGCGTACACACAAAGTGACCAGCAGACACTTTGTGTGTTGTGTTGTGTTGTGTTGTGTTGTGTTGTGTTCCAAACCTTCCAACACAAACCCAGTGGAGCAGAAACAGCGCCACCGTGTGAAAGTTTAATTCTCTCACTTTCAGGAGGGAGTCGCTGTTCAAGCTCGTTCAGCTTCATTCACTGTCATGCGACTGAATATCCACCACAGTGCACTTGCAGTTCTAAAAGCACTGCGCTATCAATCGTGAGCAGTTTGACTTCTGCGTCGACCTGCAACGTCGACGCAGAAGTCTCCACTGGCAGCTCATTACAACGACAACAGTGAGGTGCGTTGATTCAAACCTACTTCTCATTGGTCGTCGGCAGGCGGAGCAACTGACAGCAGACTCACGCCGCTCAGTTCACCATCTGGAACTGGGAAGGTTCTGTTCTGAACCGCTCGGACCACTGAGACGTAGTTTTGGGTGTGACGGCGAATTTCAATTCCGAGTTGAACCTTGAACAACAACGGCAGAGATGATTGAGAGGATCAAGCTCGGACTCATGGTTGTCCAGGTCACAGTCAAGGTCAGTGGCGGTCAGTCAAGGTCAGTGGCGGTCAGTGATGTGAGACAAACTCTGTGAGTATTTATCCTTTGCTGGACTTTCATTGGTCCCCCCACCCCCCTCCCCCGAACCTTCCCTTCACTCTTCAGCTGGGTGCAACAATCTCACCCAGATACAGGTTCACCCCCCACCCCCCCCACCCTAAAAAAAAGCATTTACAGGGGTTACAATAGTGGAGAGGAAGAAGCTGGTGCTGTAAAATTGAATTCCATTAGAACAGAAAGTAAAGAAGAAAGAAAGAAGAGGAAGTTCAACCTCTGCCGGGCCACGGTGCCGGGCCCCTGTGGAGGTTTCAGACAATAGAAGAGAAATGGAACTGCTGCTGCTGTCAGGGTCTAGCATGACCTGACGTGCAGGACTTTGTTTTCAATCTTTCTTTGGGAGGTGTGGCCAAACAGTAGGGTGGGGGGGAGGAGGGAGGGGGAAGGGGTCGCCCAACCAACCAACCAACCGTGCACCCCCCCACCAGCCATTGAGACAATAGGATGCTAAACAGGCTGTGGCTGCAGTGGAAGAGAACACATTGACAATAAACACAATCTGCTGTTTTCTTCAAAAAAAGAAAAAAAAATGGGGTGGGAGGAGGGGGGGGGGGGGGGTTGCCTTGTCGAGTTGTGGGAGGGTCAGACGACTCTGGACCGGGTCTTCAATCATCCTCACCGTCATCCTGGAAACAACAACACATCTAGAATATCTGTGCGTATATATACAGGATATACAGGATATATTATATATATTATATATATTCTATCTGAATGGCCCTGAGTGGCAGTGTGATGGCATGTGGACAGATTGCCCTGTGTTTCTACAGCAGGAGTCAAACCTCAACACCCAGTGGGGCTAAAAATGTCAAATGCTAAATTTGGCCCACGGGCCAGAGTTTGTCCACCACCAGCGCCCCCTGTAGGCCCTCGTCATCCAAGTTGCCGGTCAACAGTCTGGTAACTTTGAAACGGTGCCACAGCAGAAATACTCACGTCCTCTTCCTCGTCCTCGCCTTCACCCTCCTCCTCCTCCTCGCCCTCGTCGATGTCTTCCAGACCCTCCTCTTCCTCTTCCTCTTCGTCCTCGTCATCGTCGTCTCCGTCTTCGTCCTCCATGTCGGGGACCTCGGAAACAAGCACGACTCGTGTGAAAACATAGCGTGTCCAATAGGAACCTCCCCCTTCTCTCTATATATTATATACATGCATGTGTGTGTGTATGTGTGTGTACACAACAGAAAGTAATAATAATAATGATGGATGGATGAAGGAGACCCACAGTGTTTCTGTCACTCACATCAATGTTGTTGCTGTTATTGCTGTTATCATTAATATGATTATTGATTATCGAAGTATTGTCAATATCATTCTATTATCTTGAACACAAATGACAAATCAACATTTCTCTCTATCCTTCTTTTCTCTTCTGTTATGTTTTTATTTCCATCCACATCACTGCGGTTTACTCTGTCTGATGATTGCAGTATTTATTATTATTATTGTTCCATATCAATACTAAACTTTTTCCGCTGCACAGTACTATTGCACAATAAAGTATTTTTCCCTTGAGTAGAGTGAGATGCAGACTGAGCAGCTGCGGTGGTACTAGCCAGTGCTAGCCAGTACTGGACAGTGCTAGCCAGTGCTAGTCAGTGCTGGACAGTGCTCGCCAGTACTAGCTAGTGCTCGCCAGTGCTAGCCAGTGCTCGCCAGTACTAGCCAGTGCTACCCACCAGGTAGTACTGCAGCGGGTTGGGCCAGATGTCGTCCTTGATGACCTCGCCCAGCTCGTCGGCTCCTGCGTCCGAGTGCTCGGTGAACCAGGTGAAGAAGCTCTCCGGCTCCTCGTGCTGCCGCTTCTTGCCGCTCTTGTTGGTGGTGGTGGTGGTCTGGGCCGAGCGCTTGGTCAGATCCTGAGGGGAGCAGTGAGTAGCAGTCACGCACAGAAGGACGCTGCCACACAACCACATTCAAGTCAAAGGAAATGTAGACCACGGGTGTCAAACTCTGGCCTGCGGGCCAAATTTGGCCCCGCGGCGTCAGTATATTTGGCCCGCCGCTATCATGCAACGCATGTAGCCGCTAATACTACAGATCCCAGAATGCTCTGCTGGTATTGACATGTATTGATACTGATATTGATTGATTGCTATGTGGAGGAAGATTGTGTTCAATCAATATCGATGTTGGTCCCAGCTTGACCTTTGACCCCTCTTGAGTCCTCGGCTACTCACCTTGCCGGTCTTCCATTTGATTTCCGTGGACTTGGAAACAGGGTCCCCGCTTTCGTTGACGTTGAACTCTTTGGAGAGAGTTTTGTTCTCAAAGTAGGGATTCTCGTCAAAGCACTGCGCGAGAGAAACACACAGCTTTGTCAGCGTGAGGGAAAGTCCAGCTGACCCTGACCCCGACCCCGACCCCGTCCAGCTGACAACTCACAAAGTCTATTCTGTATCCTGACTTGATGTCCTCAAACTCTGTGACCTCCACCCTGGACAGGTAGTGAAGAGCCTCCTCGTCCTCCTCGCCCAGCAGAGCTGAAACTACAGCACACGGTCGCTCCCGTTAGCACCGCTAGCTGCGTTAGCTAGCAAGCGTTCACACAGAATGATGGAAAGAAACGCTTCGATCACCTTGTGGATGGTTGACAAACGTCGTGACCCAGAAGTTTGGGATTTTGGCGATGAGTTCCGAGCGCTTCTGAAAGAACGGCTGGCGTAGTTTGTTGTACTTCTGCTCTACTTTCAAGATTTCTTCGCTGGCCTGTTCGTTCAGGCTGGAAAGAGAAGACGGAAAACATCAAAACAGAAGTTGTTACGCATTCACCTTCAGCGATCGATAGAGAGGATCGACGTTACCGATTAATTACCGATCAATTTCATTCTGAACTTCGTCGATGTGTTCGATCGCTTCCTGCTGCTCTTTTTCTGCAAACAAACAAACAAACAAAGAAAGCGTTTGGACAAAGTAACAAACTACAATTCCTCGGTGCAAAATGTAATGTGACAATAATATGCAGTTTAATATCGCAATATTTCACATTCACTCACGCACACTTTAAAATAATATACAACACAAGAACAACAAACAACAAAGGAGATTAATTGTACAAAAGGTATCAGGTGTGATGCAAAGTCTTTCAATTAAAAGCAGATCAACATCACGTGGACCGCGACTCACTTTCAGCCACCAGGAGTTCTTTTCCTTTATTCCAGCTCGCAATGACAGCAAGAGGAGGACGACTCAGTCCGCGTGTTGCTGTCTCTTTCTTATGGTGATTTGTTGTCGTCAACTACAACTACAACGGCCAGTGACTGTCAGAGATCTTTATGTTGTAGCCTCGAACAATGATCACTTTAAAACAAACCAAAACACCGCTGTCCCAGTGTGTGAAGTTGTGTGTGTGACTTCAATCACCGCAACACGAACTTTCTACTTTATTCAGAACTTTGTCCTCAGAATGGTTTAAAACGTGTAAAACACGCGAGATAGTGAAAGATTCTGCAGAAAAACAGCAAAGAAAGAAGGAGGGGGAGGTGTGTGTGTGTGTGTGTGTGTGTGTGTGTGTGGGGGGGGGGGGCTCGCCTCGCGGTGCGTTTGTTTTGTATCCCGGTGAACCGTGCGGAGCTTCCTGAGGCTCCACATCCTGTCGCTGCTGAAGGCGGCCTGGTTCAAACCGGAGCTCCGCAGAGCTCGAGCCGGGCTGTGAGCGGCTGTGACTTCCACCTCCGTCCCAATCACTCCGCTCAACGCGACCACAACACGCAGTGGTTCTCACACACACACACACACACACACACACACACACACACACACACACACACACACACACACACACACACACACACACACACACACACACACACACACTCTCTCATGCAAAAGGTGAGTTGATTGAAGCACAATGAACGCACGCAGCTCGGATCGCAGCTGCTCGGCCTGCCGCCGCTCACAGCGCTCAGGCTGCGGGGAAACGATGCTCTGCCCCCGGCCAACAACCAGCGGCACCAAGGCGCCAGTTCAAGCAGGACCGCCACCAGTCCGTCAGTCCAGCAACGCTGTGGGCAGATGCACATCACGGCCATGTTTACACGACCAGCTAGCTAAGCTAGGCTAGCTAGCTAGCCACTGTTGCTAACTGGCGCTCAGCAAAGCAGCGACGCATTCCTTCACCGCAGCCCGGAACAGCAGCACCGACACCCCGGGGCCCGGAGGAGGTGAGCTCGCACTCGCTGCGCACCCGTTATTCACCACCACCGCCGCCTCAACTTCCCCCAACTTGGCCCACAGGCACCGCGACGGGAGCAGCGAACATGGCGGAGATAAAGCGCCGTTCCCGCAGCTTACCGGAGCTCTCGTCGCCTCCGCCGTGGTTCGAGTTCTCCTTCCTGCTGGACTTCGCCGAAGGGGCAGACATGGTTCGGGGTTCGACCGTGGCACCTCTGGGACCAGGTTGCTTGTCTGTGCGCGGGTCCAACTCCTGTGAAGAATTCCCCCCAAAAGTTCCTTCTTCCAGCTTCACATGGACGGCGTGTTGTAGCTCCGTGTGTCAGGCGGAGAGCAGCAGCAGCAGCAGCGGCAGCAGCAGCGGACACTCGGCGGGATCGCACGCTTGTTTCTCTCCGAGACGCCGCCTCTGGCCTTTTGCAGTACTACACTGCCCCCATGTGGCCGGAGTGCAGCATCTCACCCAGTGAAAGAAATGAGCTGAACGTGGACACGAGTCTCTCGTCGGCTTTCAAAATGTAACCGAATTTCTCTCATTCATCTTCTGGACCCGCTTCTTCCTATTCACTGAATTCAGGGTCCCGGGGGTCTGCTGGAGCCTCCCAGCTGTCATAGGGCGAAGGCAGGGTCCAGATACAACAGTGAGGCTTTAATAAGGAGCCAAACCAGCTGCCTTAGGGCGAATTACTCTCATTCATTTTCCCTACATCAGAAAGATGCGCCATCATTCAGTTGTTACTTTGTTTCAATATCTCAACTTTCCAATCGCAATGACGATCATTTTTAATCATTTTCAGTAATTTATCATATTAGCTTGACATTCAGCACATTAACAACGTCACCTGCTCTTTAATAACATTTGATGTTTGTTATCCTTCATTCTTTGCCTCACTGAATCTGCTCCCTTGGTACCAGGTTGCTTTGTAGGAGGCGGTGGTGGTCTACAGTGGTGGTGGTGGTCTACATTAGGCTCTGCATATAAATCAGGACACATTTTCCACCGTATACCTTTCCAATAAACACATGTGACCATTCGCTCCTCGTTGATGAGTTAATGTCAAACTAGACGGATCGCTAACATATGAGATGATACAATGAAAACAGTGCCAACCATGCAGAGCATACAAAGCCACTAGTTTAACTGTGTAAATGATGGGAAATGTGCAGATCTAGTTTCATATATGAGTGAGGAACAGAAGCAATGTCCAAGCATCACTCAGGTCAAAGTCCAGTCAGCAGTAATCATGATGGCATTGATCAGATGCAGTGAGTTGCACAGTTGGCTGAGATTATCTTAACGCTACATAGTTTCTAGTATCTATGCTGGTAAAATCAGTTTAATAGCAGACACCATGGCAGACTGATGGTGTCATGTCCTCAGTGTAAATGTATTGTAAGCAACACAAGAGACACAACAGTCATTCACTGCTGGACTTTAATGAAGTGACAAACAGCACAACAAGACGCATTGATTCAAATAAAGAAAAAATGAATAAATAATGAAGACACCTAAAGATTCAGCAGTCAAGTGTAAACAGTGGTGCAGACACTGCGGTCGACTCTCTGAAGCAACCACTGAGTCTCTCATTCAAGTCACAACATAAAACATTTTGAAATAGAAAAGTTGAACGTTGTGTCAAAAACAGACTGATTCCTATCTTTTTTTGGGGGGGGGGGGTTACGGTAATTCAGGACCTTTTCTAGTGGTAATACGGTGAATTGCTGCGTATCACGTAGAGAGACTGCGAGACTGGAGCAGTGCCGTCAATTCATTTCATTTCATTTCATTTCCTCGCCAAAACTCACTCAAAACTCCACATTTAACCTACAGAGGGAGTTGATTATTATTATTATTATTATTATTATTATTATTATTATTATTATTATTATTATTATTATTATTATTATTATTATTATTATTATATAACAACGTTGTTAATATGCCGAGTCTGTGAGAGCGTTTCATGGTTTCCATCTGCGCTCTGATTGGCCCTGCTGGTCGCTGAGGAGGCGGGACCTTTCGCGGAGCCGAGCATCCAGTGCGCCTACCTGTCACTTCCGGCTGCTATTTATCACATTTACCTTTTGCTTTTGAGCTGCTGCGGTTCATTGCAGCGTCCTTATTGGCTGATGTGCGTCATTTTATTGCATCCATCGCGCGGGTCGACCCGCAGTCGTGGAGCAGCAGACGTTGAAGAATCACTGCGTCTCAGCGCGTCGCCGATTAGCGCGAACCCAACAGAGAGCGGAACACGGCAGCAGCAGCAGCAACATCAGCAGCAGGAGGAGGAGGACGAGGAGGAGTAGCGGCAGCAGCAGCAGCAGCAGCAGGAGGAGGAGGACGAGGAGGAGTAGCGGCAGCAGCAGCAGCAGCAGGAGGAGGAGAAGCGGCAGCAGCAGCAGCAGCAGCAGCAGGAGGAGCAGCAGCAGCAGCAGCAGCAGCAGGAGGAGCGGCAGCAGCAGGAGGATCCCTGCTGTTGCTGAAGAGAGAAAGAGGTGAGCAGCGCAGTGCAGCAGGGACGAGCCTGAGCAGCAGCAGCAGCAGCAGCAGCAGCAGCAGCAGTCGGCGCAAAAAACGAGCAAAAAATAATAATAATAAAAAAAAATAAAAATAAATCAACATAAATCAAAACCCGCAGCCAAACGTCTCACACAGTCGTGACAGTCGTGTCGCTGCAGCGCCCCCTGCAGCTCGACTGCGATGTCGACGGAATCGGTGCGTTTCCACGCGCACCCCGGTTTTTTTTTTTGTCCTGTTCTCAGAAGCAGGCAGCAGAAGCTGCTGGGTTCTGACAGGCTTGCAACCACTGAGTGTTTTCACACCGAGAACCAAAGAGAGGGAAACTGCTGTCAGTGGTGCTGGCGTGTCAGCGACTCACAGAAACAAATGAACACATTTCTCCAAACAGTTCTGACAGCAGGAATTCAATACAAGATTTGTTTTTCATGTTTGACAATCACGTGATTGTGTTTGCTTTTCAATGAGCTGCCAACACACGCGGCCCGAAACTACGCTTGTTTGGAAACTGTTTCCTCCACACCCAGGCCGTCT
Organism: Nelusetta ayraudi; assembly: GCF_046127955.1. Lineage (NCBI taxonomy): Eukaryota > Metazoa > Chordata > Actinopteri > Tetraodontiformes > Monacanthidae > Nelusetta > Nelusetta ayraudi. The sequence goes on from NW_027466076.1 coordinate 6,919,060, forward strand.
GGTTGGTCAACTACCATCAACTACGCTACGCTGCTAACTGCTAGCAGGACTCATAGTGTGAGCTGCATTACTTTCAACTTTCCTTCTTTGCCAACACCAACCATATTTTCCAGAATCTTGACGCAGGCGTGGACAAACTATGGCCCAGGGGCCATACGCGGCCTGTTAAGCTTTTTAATCCAGCCTTCTGAACTTGGAGAAATGATATTAACAGTCAGTTAGTCATCAAACATCTGTGTTTCCTCCATGTTTCCAGAGTCATTTCAATCAAGAGCTAAACACCCTGCTGTTCTAGGGTGGTTCTGGAAGGTTCTGGGTGGTTCTAAGAGCTAAACACCCTGCTGGGCTAGGGTGGTTCTAGGAGGTTCTGGGTGGTTCTAAGAGCTAAACACCCTGCTGGTCTAGGGTGGTTCTAGGAAGGTTCTGGGTGGTTCTAAGAGCTAAACACCCTGCTGGTCTAGGGTGGTTCTAGGAGGTTCTGGGTGGTTCTAAGAGCTAAACACTCTGCTGGTCTAGGGTGGTTCTAGGATGGTTCTGGGTGGTTCTAAGAGCTAAACACCCTGCTGGGGCTTCAAAGACACTGATGTGGTTGCAACTTTGCTGTGCTTCATTTTCAGTTGACAGGCAACATGTTTTCTCCAGGATATCCCATGATGGATTGGAGCTGCTTGGTCTTCAAGCCTTCAACTTGAACATGGGTTAGGGTTAGGGTTAGGTAACCCTAGGGTAACCCTAGGGTAATTCTAGGGGAGTGGTTTAGGGTTAGGGTTACCGACCTGACACAACTCTGCTCTCTCCTCAGCCTCCTGTGGGCAGTGTTCAGCGTGGTGCACACCTCCGTACCAAACAGTGACGGCTTCTCCTCCTTCCACTAACACCACCGTCTGATTCTTCCAGGTGTGAAGTCTCACCTGTGATGCTGACGACAGGAGACGCCTCAGTTTAGTTGTCAAACGTCTAAACTATCACATCATTTCCCCAATGTTCACGAACGTTGTGGGTTAAACAAAGACCCCACAACGTTTACAACCAACAACAAAACCCACACATCAGACAAACAAGCGCAACCTCCACATCTTTACATCTCGGCCATACAATGCAAAAGTCACTGTAAACTCACACACACCTGCTGTATTATTCATCCATTCATCTTCTATACCCGCTTCTTCCCACTCAGGGTCCTGGGGGTCTGCTGGAGCCTCCCAGCTGTCCTAGGGTGAAGGCAGGGGTCACCCTAGGACAGCTGGGGGTCTGCTGGAGTCTCCCAGCTGTCCTAGGGTGAAGGCAGGGGTCACCCTAGGACAGCTGGGGGTCTGCTGGAGCCTCTCAGTTGTCTGAGGGCGAAGGCAGGGTGACACCCTGGACAAGTCGCCACTTCATCGCAGGGCATTTTAATAATATAATATATAATATCAGTTTAGTAATGTGTCTTAGTGTAATTATGTATTTTTTTTAATAGGATGAGAAAAGCCTGCGTTTCTGTTTCAAAAGCTTTTTATAGAATTGAATTGAATTGAAATGAAATGAAATGAACGCCTTTATTAATTCCACATTGGGGGAATCTGCAACACAACGCAGTGCAAAAAGAAGGAAAAATTATATGAATTAAAAAGAAATCAAAATAAAGGTAAAATATTTTCAAAGTAAAAGGGGAAACAAGATGTTTTGTATTATTTGCAGTTGTTGACGTCATGGTTTGGTTTCACAGTGTTTGTTCATTAAAGGATTCGTCGTCTCTCCGCTCCAGGCATGGATGAGCAGAGGCAGGCCGCCCCCGCCGCCGCCCTGACCTTTGACCCCCAGCCGTCCACCTGAGAGGATGTACCGTAAGAATGGCCTCTCGGACGGAACCAGCGTCACTTCGCTCACCTCAGAGGTAATGAGAGGTCGTTTGAGAGTCGAGTCAACACTCTTTAGTTTGTCCCAAGAAATAATTCTAGCAATTAAGAATTAAAATATATTTCAGAAAAAAAAAATATATATATATATATATATGAAATAAAGTTAACATAATATTAATAATATTAATAATGATAAATATATATAAATAATAATATAAAATATAAAATAAAATGTATTTTAAAAATTGTATGAATTATGAACTTAATTATATTCATAAATATTCATAGACAAAGAAAGGAAAAAAAAACAAGCCGTGTTGTCACTGAAGTGCGAGGGATAAAAAGAGTTTTTCATGATGAATGGATGTGAGCCATCACTGCTCATTGTGTTCATGTTTATTTCAATAATAAACAAGGTGTTAATGTGAGTGTGTTTGTGTGTTCCTCAGGCTAGCAGCAGCTCGGACTCAGTGGAAGGACCTTGTGTGAACTGCGCGGCTAAGAGCTACGATGCAGTGGTCTTCGACGTCCTGAAGGTGACGCCGGAGGAGTTCGCTGTGAGTGATGCCCGTTTTTTACAACGGTTCCGAAAAGATCAGAATCCAAGGAATTTTCTGCTAGCATTGTGTTGATATGTGTTCTTGTGCTTGGGTTAGCTTGGGGTTAGCTTGGGGTTAGATTGGGGTTAGATTGGGGTTAGCTTGGGGTTAGATTGCCTGAAACCCAATGTTCTTGTTTCTTCAGGGCCAAATCACCCTGATGGATGCGCCGGTGTTCAAAGCGATCCAGCCGGAGGTGAGAGACTCCGACCTGCTCAAGAGACTCATCTCTAATAGAACTCTAGTAGAACTGGACTTGTTGTTGCCATGGTGAAGGGTTTTGGGGCTCCTTTCATCCAAGAGGCTTCTTCAGTGCTGAGAGGAAAAGGTTGGAGAGTCCCAAGCGTTGAACCACCAGGAGGTGCAGGTAGGCGGGGCTAAAGGCTGATGGTTCCTACCTAAATCCTCTGGTGGTTCTACAGGTGGTTCCTGTAGTTCGCTGGCTTCCTACGAGTTCTCTCATGCTCTTGTAGCAGCGGAAGGGCGTCAGTCACATAGATAGACAGATAGATAGATGGATAGATAGATGGATAGATGGATAGATAGATAGATAGATAGATGGATGGATAGATAGATAGATAGATAGATAGATGGATAGATAGATGGATAGATAGATAGATGGATAGATAGATAGATAGATGGATGAATAGATAGATAGATAGATAGATAGATAGATAGATAGATAGATAGATTGATGTGGTTTATTGATCCCAAATTGGGAAACTACACTGCTGCAGCACTTAAAAACAACACCAAAAATAAACTACACAGTAGTTACAGTAGTTACAAAAACATCCAGGTGGTCTTCAAGTTAGAAGAGGTCCAGTTGGGGGGCAACTGGAGGACAGGTTCTTGACATCTTGAAGGCATCAACACCTTTGCTAACAGAAGATAGCATCTGCCCTTTAGCCCCGCCTACCTCCACCTGCTGGTGGTTCAACACTTTGGACTTTCCTACACCCTCTACCCAGAACTGAAGAAGCCTTTCAACAAGACCAGTTGCTCTAACCACCCCCCCCCCCCCACACACACACACACACTCTCCTGTATACAGGTATGTGTGATTCTAGTCCCACACTGCCCCCATGTGGCGTCCCCAAGTCAAGACACGTTTCATTGATCTACCACATTCTAGTATTTATCTAATATAATATGATATAATGTTATATATGTACATATGAATAATAATATAATACATATGTATATATATATATATATATATATATATATATATATATATATAATATTATATGTTTATTCATCGAGTACTTTGGTACACATTCAATTCTATCTATCAAGTATCTCTCTATCTATCTATTTAATATCCATCTATCTGGTGTCTATCTATCTATATCTCTATCTCTCTGTCTAGTTCCTCTCTATCTATCTCTATCTCTCTGCCAAATCTCTCTCTATCTATCTCTATCTCTCTGTCTAGTTCCTCTATATCTACCTCATTGCGCTCTCTCTGCAGGAGCTCTCCAGCTGTGGATGGAATGGTCGAGAGAAGCACAGTTTGGCTCCAAACGTGGTCGCGTTCACACGCAGGTTCAACCAGGTCGGTTCGTGTCATGGATTCTTTTTATTTATTTTGTCATTTATAATTGTGTGTGCTGCTCAGAGTGGAGAAAACAGCGGTGCCGTTATAAAAGAGGCCAGAAGGGGGCACTGAAGGGAGTTAGCAGGGTTGAAACTACACAAGCGTGTGTTGTTGTTGTTCGTGTTGATTGTATATCTGATCTGTCTTATTTTATCTTATGGTTCCACACTGATGGTTCCACTGGTTCCACACTGATGGTTCCACACTGATGGTTCCACTGGTTCCACAATGATGGTTTCACTGGTTCTACACTAATGGTTCCACACCAATGGTTCCACACGGATGGTTCCACACTGATGGTTCCACTGGTTCCACACTGATGGTTCCACACTGATGGTTCCACCGGTTCTCTGGCTCTCTATGTTCCAGGTGAGCTTCTGGCTGGTGAGGGAAATCTTGACGGCGCAGACGCTGAAGATCCGCGCTGGGATTCTGGGCCACTTTGTCAAGATAGCAAAGGTGAGGTTCATTCTGTAATCCTCTCTTCTTTTTTTTTTGTTGATTTTATTTTGAAACTTTTTATTTCAAATATGCAAATATTTGAGGAGGCTCTCTAACTTTTGCATTTGATCTTGTATGTGACATGTGACCAATCAAATCTCTTCAATCTGTTGAATGTGTGTGTGTGTGTGTGTTGGCAGAAACTCCTGGAGCTCAACAACCTGCACTCGCTGGTGTCTGTGGTGTCGGCGCTGCAGAGCGCCCCCATCTTCAGACTCAACAAGACCTGGGCGGTAAAACACAAACACATCACAATCACAATCACACAAATCACAATCACAATCACAATCACAATCACAATCACAATCGGCTTCATTGGCCCAGTTTGTGCAAACCAAACCAGGAGTTTGACTCCATCAGGGGTCTCCAGTGTCGCTTCTGGTTCCACTCCAGTGACTCACTCGGTGCGACTGAAGAGTCTGGGTTTGTTTCAACAGTGTGCAGCGATCACAACATCCCTTTTACGTGTGTGAAATTTTTTACTCTGACTCTGAAGATCTTGTTTGTCTATATCTATGTTACATTTAGAAACATTGAAATGATTGATGTAATGAAACAATGTGACACATAGACAAAGTTGAGTTCAGTTAATGGATTACATATGGACTATACATATGTATGTATGTATGTATATATATGTATATATATATATATATATATATATATATATATATATATATATAAATATGTGTATATATACACGCCACGGACGAGCTGCAGGCGCTTTGGGTGTGAATTGGGGGGGTAAGGAAGCCCGGTGTGGACAATTCCAGCCGGCTGACAGCACGTTTGGTATTGAGGGTGAACGCCGGCGTCCTCAAAGAAACCCAATGAGGAAGAAGAAGAAGAAGAAAAAGAAGAAAAAGGTGGACGAGGGAAGCCGGGGTTTGGGTGTGCAGGGCCACCGTAGTTCACTGGCAAGCTCAGGAGGGGGAGGGGGAATTATGTAGTTTTCGATACTGCGACTGGAAACGATTATAAATGAAGTTTTTCTTCCTTCTCTCTCTCAACGCGGTAGTTGATCAGTCGGAAGGACAAGGCCACGTTTGAGAAGTTAAACTACCTGACGTCCAAGGAAGAGAACTACATTCACATGAGGGACTACATCCGCTCCCTGAAGATGGCGCCGTGCATCCCCTACCTTGGTAAGCTAACACACCCGTGCTTTAATTCCGTCGTTGACGTCCTCGCGACGTAATTTAACAGCCGTGAATCCATGTTAAAGACATTTTCTTTCATGCTTCACCTCACGCGTTGCTCTTCTTAATTCACACCATTGAGAGACCACTTCACACGCTTCTCTTTGGTCACATTTAACCATCAACACGCATGCTGATGATTCGCTACTGTACGTCCTGCTCTCTAGCCAAAAAGAAAAGAAACGTGCTCAAAGACGTCTCGCTCTGAATCGGAGTCTAAAATCAATTGGCCACGCCCTTCCAATCCTCCCATCATGACATCCACTTCCAGAGAAGTATATTATTGACATCTGATCATGGTACGACCTTGTTCCATTGGGGCTGTCAAATGATACATTTTGTGATCGCAATGAAGTATTTATTATACATTTTTTTATATTTAGGCATTGAAATTTTTACCACAGTGTCTTCATTGGGAAACAAGTGAACACAAAAAATTATTTTCATTATGGATCTTTTGTATTACTAGGGTTAGGGTTAGGGTTAGCCTAAACAGGGTTAGGGTTAGGGTTAGGGTTAGGCTTAGCCTAAACACAACCCCCCCATCATGAATCCTAAACAAGAACAAATATGTGTCAAGAAGAATTTTATTTTGAAAAATAGAAACGCAGAGAATCAGGGTTAGGGTTAGACCCGGACGCCGACGACTCCTGGTTTGTGGAATTTGGAAAACTACGTATTTCAAATGAACCAAAACTCAACGACTGAAGGTGAAAAAATAACAAAAAACCAAACTTATAAGAAAAAGACAACAAAACTGAAATTGAGTTCCAGACTTGGACACAGATGAAGACGACTGAGATGAAACCTGAGACGACTGAACCAGATTTTGTACCCCCCCCCCCGAAATTGTAATTGACCATTGTATCGTCGCACGTCTACAACGTGCCACTGATTCTCTGTTCAAGTATGAGTGCAGGCTAAATAGACTTTCAATGAATGAGTGAATACTTAGAATGTATCGTTGTCGTTCATCCCAGGTATCTACCTGCTGGATATCATCTACATCGACTCGGCCTATCCCGCGTCTGAGAGCATCATAGAGACGGAGCAACGCACCAATCAGATGAACAACGTCCTGAGGCTCATTTCTGACCTGCAGATGTCGTGCAGTTACGGTAAGAAACACAAAGCCACGCCCTCGCTAAAGTGGACGTTGTTGTTTTTATTTGATTTTCTAGATTAGATGGTGATCTATACATCCTCGCTAACTAGTGCTCCTCCCACTCAAACTATGCAGACCTGCATATTCATTTATTACACGTTTCTAATTTAGAACTTCCATCAGCAGCGAGTTCCTCTTGGTCCAAGGTTCCTGAACAATCCTATTAAATTTGTATGGTTTTTGCATTTACTATAATTTCTTTTGGATCTGATCTTCAAATGACCAAGTTTCCGTGTCTTATTTTGGTTCACTTGGACTTGTGGTCCTCTTTTTTTTCTAGATTACTTGGTGAACCTGCCACACGTCCAAAAGTACCTGCTGTCCGTCCGCTACATCGAGGAGCTCCAGAAGTTTGTCGAGGACGACAATTTCAAGTGAGTCCATTGCAACGATGACCCAACAGGTGGCGTCACGTCAGCTTTTCTCTGCGCTATGTTTTTTGTCAAAGTTCGTACCGATTCATATGTGCCACGACGGCAAGTTACAATGGTAACACACCTGTGCCGAGCCAAGCCGAGCCGCACCACCCGACCCAGGTCACGCTCCAGGTTTCAGCTCTGGAGAGTGGGGACCGCGTCTGATGGAGACCTTTGTGTGTTGCAGGTTGTCCCTGAAGATCGAACCTGGCAGCAGTTCTCCTCGTATCGCTCGTTCCAAAGAAGACTTGGCCGGTAAGAAATTTAACCTATGAAATATACTTTATAATGTTCTATACCAGGGGGTTCTATATTTGGAGCTGTCATGGCTACTGTAGTTTCAAAAACCTGAGCGGTATTCTGTGACTCAGTGAGGTCCCGGGTCCCTCGTATCCTCCTCCTTTACATGGAACCGTCCTGGTGCCCAGGGTCCATATCGGAGTGAGTCGCACAGTGGATCAGGGAGGCACACGAGGGGATCAGAGACCTCCCACCCGGGCCGGACTTTGCCGACGCATACGCGTCCATCGCCCCCCAAAAAACTGGGCGGCTCGGACCAACACCACGTTCCCGGCAAGATCGTCCTCGTCCTGAAGTATTGTTGCTGAGAGTTACATCAGGGAGCGTGAAATCTAACGCAAGTAGAAGGGTTGGTGCTACTGTGCTTCTTCTTGCCATATGAGTCTTTATGGACAACCTGAAAGTGATCACAACCACTCCCAGTGCCTGGCGGATCCTCCCTGGTCTGGTCAGACTCATCTCTTGAAACCAGAGCTTTAAACCGAGGTCTATTGTAGAACCAACTGTCACTGAGAGATCAGTCCCCTGCGCCTAGGCCTAGGCAAGTGACTGGAGGCTCCTAACTCGGTTGGCTAGTGTAGATACGTCTGGTCTGCCTGAGGGGGCAAAGACAGGTGGGCATCTGGTCGTGGAGGACGTCTGAGCAGGTGTCAAAGCCCCGCCCTAAGACCGGGAGGTTGTGGGTTCGATCCCTGGCCGGGTCATACCAAAGACCATAACCCTCCCTGTTTGGCCCTCAGTATTTGATTTTGGACTTTGGGGATCGTGGGGGTTTAGATCCTTACGATGCGGCTTCAAGCCTCGCAGTCTTTAATCACAATGATCCATTCTGTTTTTTCCCCCCAGGTGTGTCTGAGGTATCGGTGATATCTTTCAGGTATAGACGACGGCCTACCTGCCCCGATGCTTCTGTTGGGATCCACACGCCCACCCCCCCCCCTCCATCTCATCACAGGAAGAGCCACAGTTTGGGAAACAAGTGAGTAGCGTCATTTCCGGACTATAAAGCCGCACTGGACTATGAGCCGCAGGTGTTTGGTCAGGAAACGGGTCTGCGGATCCTGTTTGCGGGGTCCCGCCGGTCACCTCGGTTAATTGGTACGGAGTCGGACCAGAACTTGAGGCAGTGACGCACCGGAACTCACAAAGACAGAGCGCATAAAGGACAAGAGAACGCACTGAACCCACTGAATCCACGTCGAACTGCTGTCATCGCGCTACGCTAACTTGACAAAGTTTTGTTGGGGTGGGGGGTTATGATTGCCTTCACGCGGGTCGGACAGAGACACGCTGCGGGCCACATAGTTTGGGGACCCCTGCTGTACAGTTTCCTCATTGGCCTTCATCCATATATGCACATACGTCGGCTCTTTTACTTCCCTGTATTCTGACTCGTTTGATCATCGTTGACCCTTTTGTTAGGAATAGTGAGCTAGGAAATGAGAATCAATTTTGATTCTCATTTTATGCCTAATCCTACTGCCCCGCCCCCTGCTGTGATGTATAGTTGACGGGCTCGGCGTAGACCCAAAAGTATTGATTTTCCCAGACCAAAAGCAAGACGGACTTAAAAGGAACCGGGCGCTAGCAATAGCATTCTGCTTGTGTCAACTCAAAACTCTCCTTTAGGTTCGCCCCAAAGGTTTTAAGGCAATAATATCCCGTCCGTTATCCAGACGGGACCATCATCCACACGCGGCACTACACACAAGGCAGACCTTGTCCTAAATGTTCAGCGTTGTGTATTTGTAAGCGTTTCATTGAATCTGCAGCCAATTAAATAACACGGACAAAACCAGTTTCCAAAGTGGGCTCGGCTTAAATGACTTTTGTAGGACTTATTTACAATGTTTTGTGCTTGCAAATAAAGTTCTAAAGCAACGGGCTCGCGTGCTAGCGGCGGTCTCTGCAGATTGATTGTTGTGTTCTTTTTTGGAACCCGTTTCGAGCGACTTCCCCGGTCGCCTGACGGCGTCTGGTCTTCGTCCGCAGTACGATGTACCAGCACGGCATGTCGGAGAGTCGCAGCGCCTCCTTCCCTGTGGAGAAAACCCGTCACTTGCTGGACGACAGCTTCCTGGAGTCTCAGAGTCCGACGCCAAACGACCCTCGCAGCACATCCGTGTCCAACGGCTTGACTCTCGGTAAGCGCTACAACTCAAGTGCATCAAAACCAAAGACTTCAATGAACAGTAATCTTTGATGGGATTTTTTTTAATATACATTTCAAGGCAGCAGTAGCAGCTCCTTTGGGGACGAGCTGTCGTCGGCCACCGAGAGGTGAAATACTGTCACTGCATGCTGTCTGTCGTACCCATTTTACACACTCAGCCTTGAGACGTTTACACAGGGGTGTCAAACTCGTATACGTAGCAGGGCCACAATGTAAAACTTGGAACAAAGTCTTAGTCCAGGGGTCCCCAAACTACGGCCCGTTTGGAGACCACTGTCTTAGTCCAACATTGATATATTTATTAAAAAATAAAATCTTCCTCCAAATAGAACATTGAACATTTTTACATGGACCCAAACCTTTTTCCACAAAATAAAAACCACAAAAACCTTAGATTTTCTTTAGAAGGAAACCTTTGCATCCAATCCTTGAACGGAGAAAATGAACCTGGATGTTTTATTGGTTCATTTCTGCACAGAGAATGATTGTGACCATATGTGACAAACAGGGGCCGCATGTACGCGACACTGGAACCCAACTGGAAGGTCCCGCTTGGCAACTCCCAGAGGAGCCACGGCTATGCTAACAGGTACGGTTGGCTGTCCCGGGTTACTTTCAGAATGGCAATGGGAATTGCATGAGAATTGTCTCGTGTATATTGTAATTATACCACGGTGAATGGTAAATACATCGTTCATGACAGGCCGGGTTAGGGTTTAGGGTTTAGGGTTGGACAGGTTGTATTTCTGCTTCAGAGGGTCAAAGGTCATGGAAGGTCCCTTGTCAAAGCAGTCCTCCACACGGTCAAGTCCTCCATGATGCCGCAGGGTCCACAGTCTTATTGTCAAGAGACACGGGTACGAGGTCGTTTTGTTTTGAAAGGTGTTTTTTAGGGGACGACCCGAACCCTCTTTTATGGACTTCATCCCAAAAATAAAATGGTGTGTCTCAACGAGGGCTGACCGCTCTTCTCCAGTCTAGCAAATCCCTTCCTCTCTCCGTCTGTCTGCCTTTCTTTCTCTGCCACTGTGTCTTATTAAAAAGCTAAAACCACGGCTACCTTGAAGAAGAACACGTTTAGTAGTTTCCTGCCATGCTGCGACTCTTTGCCAACGACTAAACTCTTTTTTTCTCTGTTTTCTTTTTC